>NC_090925.1:1108324277-1108627307 GCF_040938575.1 Ambystoma mexicanum
ACCTCTGGGCAGCAGCAAGGAAGAGATGAGGACCACATACAGAAGAGAGGAGAATGGGCCATCGCTAAAAGTTATTGAGAGCGTGGGCAGAAGGATGGCTACTGGGCACAGAAACCGCTGAGAGCCACTAGACAATTCCCTGCCTAAGAGGAGAGAGTGGTTCGCAGATTCTAACTGCAACAGAGCAAGAGCGGTGGAGAAGGTCACAAGGTGGTGTGGAAATATTCATTAAATGAACATCAGTTATTTTCTCTCCGTTAAAAATATTACATGACAGTTTTGCCTGTGGTTCACAACAGCAAAGTCCCAAAAGAATGTTGTCTGCCAAACTGCAGGCGCTGCTCTTTCCCATTGAAAGAGCTGGCAGCTAGGAAACAGCTTGCAGTCAAAAAACACCAGCAGGTGGTGACCCTCCCCCTTGACCGCAGGTTAAGGATAGAAAGGATTGTAAGTAAGTCAGAGAGCACTAGCGAAACATATGTTGTCGCCACTCTCTGCTCGAGTACTTTGTTTGATGCTAATAAATGTATCTACGTGACTATGTTATCCTGTGCAGGTGTCTCAATCTTGGTTTATAACCCAGGCGGGAAAAACCCTTGATGGGATCACAGCCTTACACCAATTTGCACCTTTTAGCAGTGGAAAAGAAAAATTGGAGGGGGAAAAACAAGCACGGACACATGGCTGGCGTATAGGGTGTGATGTGCCACCCAAAAAGATTAAAGCAACAAAATGGAGGAGCTCAGAGTTCTACAACTTTGAGGCACTATTTATAGCACATTTGGAGAAATGGGAGAACAGGAAAAATAGATTTCTTGAGCTTGAAGGCAAAGTTCACAAGTGCCACAAAATAAAGTAAAGAGAGAAGAACGGAATTCTGTATTTTTGAGGCAAACAACCCATCCTAATGAGACAAAGTAAGTGGTGGGAAAAAAATACCTACAGCATCTTGGAACTTGGAGGCCAAGTTCCTGCCTCAGTTACACAAAGCACAGTTATACAAAGAACATGAAAGTGGACCTCCTGAACCCGGAAACCAGGAGGTAAAGTGCTGAGGGACATTTGAGAAGACAATTACTGTGAGGAACGCTAAAACGAAGGCACAGTTCCTGAAGTCAATTAGGAAAGGGGCTGAAGGAAGAAATATTGAATCCAAGAACTAAGAGTTCAATTCGTCAGTTACTTTTGTCAAGAGACACTAAAAGACAAACCAACGATTCCTGGAACTTGGGAGTCAGCATTCCTGCCGATGAGAAACTGAAGTGACATGCCATACTGGGGCTCAATTCCAAGGTCCAATCAAGTTCTGAACGAGAAAGCAATAAATGTGAGGAACCGACAGATTAGAGTTCCAGTCTACCAGAAAAGCATTATTGTAAATGATCAAGCGTTTGAACTCAATTCTTTCAATAGAGCTTTTATGACAAGAAACCCTACAAACGGGAGAAAATCCTAGATTGGGAAAACAATGTGTATTATGACAAAGAGGATAAAGAAGCACATAAAGAAAGGGGAGGAACTAGACTAAGACGGGTAGGAGGATCGCAAGGAAGACACCAATGAAGAGAACAGAGTAGAGGAGAAAAGGGAAAAAGAAAGAAAAGAAGGAGAAAGAGGGGAAAGAAGGAGGTGGACTAAAGACCCAGAGGATGAGGGGGAATTAGGAAGACAAAAAAAGAGGAAGGGTGACAAAGGGGAAACAATAAGAAAAAATAAAGAAGAGAATTGGGAACAAAAAGATAAAATAATATTATAAGAGGGTGACGAGAAAGATGGGGAGAGGTTGAAGAGGCATAAGAAGAGAAGCTAGTTATTGTTTAAATTGCTATTAATATATTTAGTGTTGTACAGTTTAAAGTAGAATACAGTAACACTGAATAACAGTAAATCAATCTATGAAACACGATGGAGATAACGGGTCTAATCACCGTCCAAAAACTGCCCACATATGATACCATATCTATATAACAGACATAAGTTGCAGCATTTCTACACCTATGCTGAACCATGACAAAGCTTTAAAAAAAACGCACCAACACAACACCTGTGGATGAAACAAGGCAATGCAGAGCGTGCTGGTTAGACGTTTGTTTGCTCAAGGTGCGAGCGAATGAGGCTGAAACGCCCCAAGTTGTGGTGCCGGCAAGAGCAGAGAATGCGAGTCTGTCAGAAAGCCCCTATCAGGCCGTGAGGGATTAAGGTGAGGGGGGAGCTACTGCAAGATCCAAGCACCTAATATGTCAATGGTAAGGGCCCATATGCGGTTATCGGGTCGCTATACAGCACGAGCATTGGACATTCTGCTGAGGCGCCGGGTTAGATCTGGCGAGTTCCAGGCTGCAGAAGGCATGAAATGCCATAAAGCACAGTGGGGGCCAATGCCAGGACTCAGGCGAGGGTAAACTGCCAGGATACCTGGAGCCTAAGGGAGTGGAAGATTAACCCAAAGGAGGCTAATGCAAGGGGTTAGGATCTTACCAATAAATCAACACTGCATCATGGGAAACAGCAGACAAAATATTTTAGAAATAAAGAAACAGAGTGAAACAAAGATACAGAGTGAAACAAGTCTACGCTGCGTTTTAGGAAGTGGAAAGTTGACGCCGAAAGCTTCCCGTGAACAAGAAAAAGATTGAGCATAATAAATCATGATGAACCCTGGAAGACTAGAAAACAGGCTGCATAGATCTTCAAGGACATCATAATCACTTGAGCCTTGAAAGGGGAAATAAGCTGCAGTACAGAAAGAATAGAACAGCCCCAACCCATGCTGGAACTTCTGGGATGAATACAAATCTGTGACAGCAGCGTAGAATAATAATTTGACACCCTTATATAATGGTTCAATCTGGATTCAATCCACTTCTAAGCAGTGCAGTAAGAGGCGATATTATCCCATTTTTAATATAGTCAATCTATTGACAACAGAAAGATGAAAGTCTGAGTCGGCCATGCAACAGGATTCAAACTTGCCAATTGCAGGCAGTCCCCTCGCAAGAGGGCGCCACCTGCTCAGGGATGTATTATTAAGCCAGAGTAATAAAACCGAAACCTCAACCAGAGAAAGAAGATCCCAGATTGGAAATCATCCCTCAAGAAGTTCAGTACCAAGAAAGACGAATGTGTCGAGGCTCTCTGGGATAAGGAGAAAATAAATGGAATAGTACTACAAGGTGACGTCACTGTTGTGTACTGCGTACACGAAGTACGCATGCGCGAGCAGCCATGGAGCTCGCGCATGCGCGTTAGTTGAATAAAGGCGGTGCCCGGCAGTTCGCGCCGGAGACCGGAGCCATCACACGTCTCCGGCGTGTCGTCCTTGCATGCATGGGTGCGTGTGGCTGTATGCGTGTGTGAAGGCTGGAGGCCGACTCCAGCACATACAAAATTGGCGACGAGGCGGAATCGGAGCTGTTCTTCCTGTTTCCGACGACACCGGCGAAACGAAGCACAACTCCGCAGTCGCGGACCCGCTCTAACAGGCGGCGGCCATTTTGAGTGCTCACTCACGACGACACACGCAGTGGTTGCGGCCCGTTCCGGGTGCTCGTGCGCCATCTGCCCGCTGCAAGCAGTTGCAGCAATTTGTGGACACTTCACAGCCCAGCTGAACCAGGGCTGTGACACAGAATGTGGCAGAAGAGCCAACAGGTAAACTCTGCCACAGTTGGGAGTCGGATCATCCGTCAACCTGCCAAGACAATACTGTGAGTACCTATCGTGATGGGTGAAGAAACAGATGATGAGGGCGCCGTTGCCCCAATACCATGCAGAGTGCGCACCACTTTGGCTCCCATGCCCGAATTTGATACTACGGGGCCCCCATCAAAACTTGGCCCAAAATGGCTCACATGGGTCAAAAGACTGGAAATGATGTTCAGAGCCTCGGGGGAGACTGAAGACGAGGCAAAGATCGCCATCATGATGTACTCTGCAGGCACTGAAGTCCAGAAAATATATGACTCCCTTGACATTCCAGTGGCAACGTATGACCCTGTTAAGCAAGCACTTCGGGATCACTTCCTACCATTAGCCAATGTTGATTTCGACAGGTTTGTCATGGGGGCAGAAAAACAACAAAGCGAAGAGTCACTGGACCAGTTTTGTGCCCGGTTGAGACACCTAGCGAGCTCCTGCAGGTGGGTCAACGAAGAGGAAATGGTCCGCAACCAACTGCTGCAAGGTTGCTGCTCAGGAAAATTGAGGAGGCAAGTCCTGAGGGAACCAGGGCTGACCCTCCGGCAAATCCTGGACATGGGAAGAGCATATGAGCTGGCGGAGGCCAGAGGATCGAAAATGGACGCAGCCACACATCCCAAGAATGAGGAGGAGGCTCTAGCAGTCGGACGGTTCACACCTGGGAAGGCCAGATGGACACCGAAGAAGGGAGAAGGACCCACGACTTCAGGTACCCCTCAGTCGTGCTCCTACTGTGGATATGACCTCCCACACAGGGGCGAATGCTCAGCCAAATCACGAACATGCGGCAGGTGTGGGATACCGGGGCATTACGCAAGGATGTGTAGGGCCGCCATGCCCGTAGCAGCAAACAGAGGACCAGAGAGGGCCGGTAGAGGTGGCGCTCGCACGGCAAGGGGCATATCCTCCCTTGAACAGGACCTGCACGACCTAAACATTGCCGAAGAAGAGGAAGAAGAGGAGGAAGACGTTTTCTTCATTTCCAGCATCGCAAATGGCCCTGGCACCAGACGAAGGCCCATATGTACTGTGGACATTGGAGAGATTCCCACCCCAGTCCTCATTGACACGGGAGCTTCAGTCTGTGTACTGGCGGACAGATATTACAACGCACTGCCAGGCCCACCAACCCTGTCGCCCTCCAAAGCCCAGATATACGCTTTTGGTGAAGATACCCCGCTACCCACCCAAGGGGTATTTGTAGCCCCAGTGACCCATGGCCAAAACAGCATCAAAGCGAGGTTTTTTGTAACCAACGTCAGTCCGCACTCTCTTTTAAGCTGCGCAGCATCTGAAGCACTCGACCTGGTTAATTTCACTTTTGCTGTGTATCACACAGATCTGGACAGCCTGCTGACACGCTTTGAGAAGCTCTTCAGGGGCATAGGGAAACTGAAGGCTGAGCCAATAAGGCTCCATATTGACGAGTCAGTCAGACCAACGGCGCTGAAACATTGTCGCATACCGTTTCATCCGAGGGCTCAGGTGGAAAAGGAGCTGCAAGACCTAGTGGAACAAGATATCATTGAAAAGGTGGAAGGGCCCACCCCGTGGGTCTCTCCTATTGTAGTGGCCCCAAAGCCCAAACAGCCTGGGGCTGTACGCATTTGCGTAGACATGAGACTTCCTAATCTGGCCATAAAAAGAGAACGTCATCTCACTCCCACTCTGGACGACATCGTTGGTGAACTTCAGGGTGCGAAATTCTTTTCGAAACTAGACCTGAGAGCGGGTTATCACCAGTTGGAGCTCCACCCAGAGTCTAGATATATTACAACCTTTACTACACACGAAGGACTGTACCAATATAAAAGGCTCAGTTTTGGAATTTCCTCGGCGGCAGAAGTCTTCCAAAATGCCATCAGGGGGGCTCTGTCTGGACTAAAAGGAGTAATAAACATGTCAGACGATATCCTAGTCTTTGCCAAATCTGAAGCAGAGCACATCAAGCGTCTGGAAAACACTTTTCAAAGGCTCCACAACCTCGGCCTGACGCTGCACCAAGAGAAGTGCGAATTCCTGAAGGACAGCCTGGAATTTTTTGGATTTGTCTTCCATGCGGGAGGCATATCCCTTGATCCTGAGAAGGTGAGAGACATTCGAGAAGCGTCACCTCCCACGTCCCCGGCAGAAGTCTGCAGTTTCTTAGGGATGGTGAACTACTGTGGGCGGTTTATTCGAGACTTAGCATCTCTCTCTGAACCCCTGAGAGCACTCACGAGGAACCAAGTGGCATGGACGTGGACTGGCAAGGAACAGAGAGCATTCACGGCCATCAAGGATGCCCTGTCTGAACAAGACACCATGGCGTATTTCAACCCAGCCCGGGAGTCCGAAATCATAGTGGACGCCAGTCCAGTGGGACTTGGGGCGGTTCTCGTGCAGGCGGATCAACAGGGATCAATGCGACCCGTTGCATATGCCAGCAAGGCTCTTACAGACACAGAGAGAAGATATTCCCAAATTGAACGCGAAGCCCTCGCAATACTATGGGGCTGTAAACATTTTAGATTATATATTCTGGGGAAACCAGTTGTTGTGGTGACGGACCACAAGCCTCTACTGCCCATTCTGGCAGGCGCTTCGTCCAAACCGCCACCTCGGATAGAGAGGTGGATGCTATCCCTCATGGAGTACGGAGTGAAGCTGGTATACCGCCCAGGTACGCACAACCCTGCAGACTATTTGTCTCGCCACCCCGGCGCAGGAAGACCCAGAGAGACTACGGAGGTTGCAAACTGTATGGCCACCATTCACATGGTTGTCGAGTCGGCGCTTCCCATTGCCCTGACAAGACAGGAAATTGCCAACGAATCGAACTCGGATGAGGCGTTTCTGAGAGTGAAAGGTGCGGTAGCCACAGGAGCATGGCGGGAACTCCTTCTGAATAATGCCCGAAGAAACGCAAAGGGACTTGCAATTGCTCTGGGGTGCACGACAGGAACTGTCAGTGACTGCTGATGGTCTCCTGCTGAGAGGGCACCGGATTGTGATCCCCAGGTCACTCGTGCCGAAGGTCCTTCAGTTGGCACACAACGGACACCAAGGGATGACCAGAATGAAGGCACGTCTCAGACTCAAAGTGTGGTTCCCCGAATTGGAAAAGAGAGTGGAAGAGTGTGTAAGGGCCTGCATCCCGTGCCAAGCAGCGAGCCCGGCGGAGAAAGGACCCCCGATTCAGTCCATGGCAAGGAGCGATTCACCCTGAGGGACAGTACATGCCGATTTTGGCTCGACAGGAAGAGGACTACACTTCCTAGCAGTGACTGACCAATAATCCCGATATCCAGAGGTGGAACTGGTCGAGTCCCAGGCCACTGACCACACCACCCTGGCCTTGGACAAGATATTTGCTACCCATGGGTTTCCCCTCGAGTTATGTTCCGACAATGGATCACCTTTCCAAGGACAATCGTTTGCTCGATACTGCGAAGAGAGAGGCATAAAACACCGAAAGGTCACCCCACTATGGCCAAGAGCCAATGGAGAAGTGGAGCGCTTCATGCGGACACTAAACAAGGTGTTTCGCATATCTGAAAATGGTGGTGAAGACCTCTGACGGAATTTGTTCGACTTTCTCCGGGAGTATCGCACAACACCGCATCGATCAACTGGAATAGCCTCTGCTGAGGCACTTTTCAAGAGGATCCCAAGGGGACTCATACCGGAGTCAGAGGGGAGACAACCAGGAGTGATAGACAATGACCAAGTACAACTAGAAAGGTCATGGAGAAACGAGAATGAAACAGCGCGGAGGAGACTGCCAGAAAAACAGATCGCGGTTGGGGATACCGTGTTGGTACGAAATAGAAGAGCAGAAGGAAAGCTGTCGACAACGTATGAGACCCAACCACTGGGGGTAACACATGTGAAAGGTACAATGGTCACCGCAGCCAATGCCAGAGGAACAGTCACCAGAAACGTGTCGTTTTTCAAGCGCATCAAGGCCGCGAGTGACGAGGCAACAGCAGAACAAGTCCCAGAACAAGGGGAAGAGACAAGGGTGGAAGAAGCCACCCCAACTGCAGATCACGAGACATCGGAGGCCCCTAGTGACGGGGCCCCCCGGTACCCGAGCAGGGCCGGACGACGACTTCCCCAGAGGTTCAGAGACTTCATCATGGACCCTGCACCATAGGCGGGGAAAGGTGTCATTGCAAATCCAAAGAAGGAACCAGGTTGTACTTCTGCAGTCCGTTGTTAATTGTTATTGTTTCTGCAAGGAAGTGTTAATTGTTTATTTCCGGGGAAAAGGAGGGATGTTGTGTACTGCGTTAGTTGAATAAAGGCGGTGCCCGGCAGTTCGCGCCGGAGACCGGAGCCATCACACGTCTCCGGCGTGTCGTCCTTGCATGCATGGGTGCGTGTGGCTGTATGCGTGTGTGAAGGCTGGAGGCCGACTCCAGCACATACAAAAGTCACCGAGATAACTCATACCGAGAGAACTGGAGAGTACTGGAGGGAAAGGGAGTTGTAGGACGAAGGAACTAACTGAAGGAAAGTAGCTGGCAAGAAGTGGCTCCTAACGCAGAGACAGTGAACTAACAGATAAAGAATCTTCCAACAGGTCAATCGTTCATGAGAATCCACATCTTGGGACTTCTAGGAAAATAATATTTGAAACTAAATGTAGTTTTACTATACTTTATTTGTCGTATTTAATGATGGCCACTCCGCCGCACTGGCTAAAAAACGACCTGCGCATACCATAGCATTTATCTGGCAACAAAGTATTTTCATTATGTACCCAACAAAAAAACGATTGGCTTTGCTCGTGTTGGATATTCTGTTGACAGCCATAGGGAACAGAGCAGAAAGCGAGCGGGGTTTCTTTTCGAGCTGAGCCAGGAGGACACAGGGCTGACTCTGAAGTTTCATTGTGTACGAACAGCAGCACTAAGTTCACCCCAGGGCCTCCCAACAACATGATCACAGAAACGGCCAGTGTACCAGCAAAACTGTCCAATGTTATAGGCAGGTGCCCTTTCCCTTCGCGCGGCAATCCCACTTAAAAACGGTTCCCATCTCCATCACATAAAAGTTACTATTTTCGAAAAGAACACCACAGAGATTAAATGTAACTGTGTTAAACTGTTACTGAATTGTCTGGTGCCGCAGAACTGTGAGACATGCAAAAATGTGCCTCGAAAATGTATTCTGAAACTCGCAAAACAAGTGTTGGCGAGTCAATCTCAGTGACAGTATTAATAATAATCTGTATGTACCCTGCATACTGCAAACATGTACATTAAAATATGCTACTGCGCCTGAGCCGCAATGTCTGTGCTAGGCACACCTACTGCCCGGGCCCTGTACCTGCTTTATGTCCCACTATATACCCCCACACCACCCGGTTTATTATCACTTAGAGTACCATGCACTTTTTTTGTGAAGACAAATTACCTAGGCTCTGCTTCCATGATCTGTATTGCTTCCTATGTTGGGTCATTTTTGTTTGACTCCCAAATATTCAATAAAGTGAAACGCGGCACTCCATATAAAATAAGTACAAACAAGGCCATCTAACACCCTCTCCTCGCGTTTTCTTCTCCGCCAGTGCTTTAGTTTGAGAGCATTGCGGAGCTCACCGTGAACGTCCTCCCTCAAGGCATCCTTTGCAAGGGAGCGTTGCTGTTGCGGTCCCGAGAGCTTTGCTGTGTTCTAATTGTTTGTGTTGTGGGAAGCGAGATAAGAAGCCTTAGCGACTTTTGTAAAGGAAGGGCTGGGAGGAGGATGTATGTCTCTATGTGTATAGTAGTTGGATTGGGACAATAGAAATAGTCGGGGACTGATGCGCTTCCGGGTGGGATTTACCAGGTTACTCATCTTAGTGACCACCTTACTCCTAGTCCATAGTCCCCTTTCCTCCATACTTATGGACATCTCTCCGTCCTGTGGGACGGGACCGGAGCACTTTGTAAAAAGCATCCACATTTTTTTCAAAAATGTGTCCCTCCTTTTTCCTGCGCGGGGCCCGGAACGCGGCCGTAATACCACCCACATTGGCTCCGCCCGCGCATCGCCCATCAGTCCTTTTCTATCGCAGGGTCAAAGACCCATTAACAATAACAGAGGAACCTTATTAGAGGGGATGGCGGGCGGGCGTATGGAGGAAAGGAGACTATGGACTAGGAGTAAGGTGGTCACTACGGTGAGTGACCTGGTAATACTCCTATGTCCCGTCCCCTTTCCTCCATACTTATGGGAGATTCCCAAGCACTCCTTACAGGAACTATGGGTGGATGGAAATACCCCTTACTGAAACAGGTTCTTCAGCACATCCTGGCCGAACTGAGCGTCAGCTCTAGAGCTCATATCGAGGCAGTAATGCTTACAGAAAGCAGATGGGGAGGCCCAAGTAGCTGCTTTAGCGATGGACTCCCAGGGAACATACTTCTGAAAAGCAACTGCGGCTGCCTTGCCTCGCACCTGGTGTGCATGGATACCTTTAGGAGGTTTCAGCTTTTGGACGGTGAAAGATTCCGTGATACAGGCGGTAATCCATCTGGAAATAGATGCCTTAGACGCCGGCCTGCCCTGAGGCTTACCGAAGGTCACAAACAGTTGGGAAGAGCTCCGAAGCTCGGAAGCCCTGTCCAGGTAGAACTTAAGAGCTCTTCGGACATCCAGGCAGTGTAGAACCCTTTTCGCCTCCGAGGCAGGGTTCGGAAAAAAGACCGGAAGGGAAATCGACTGATTCAGATGGAATTCGGTCACTACCTTTGGTAGGAAAGCTGGGTTCGTCCGAAGGACTACCTTGTCCTTGTGAAAGACCAAGAAAGGATGCTCCACCGACAATGCCTGGAGCTCACTCACTCTCCTCGCTGACGTAACGGCTACCAGAAAGGACACTTTCCAGGACATGTACTTGAGGTCAACCGTAGCCATTGGCTCAAAGGGTTTATGGCACAGCGCCGTCAATACTACATTTAGGTCCCAAGGCGGGTGCGGTCTACGAACCGGAGGGTAGATGCGTGTCAAGCCAGCAAAATGTCTCTTCACCACCGGGTTAGTTAAAGAATAAGAACACCGGTCTGTAGAGAGGTAAGCGGAAATCGCCGAGAGATAAGTCCTGCAAGACAGAACATGAACCCCTGACTCTGATAGGGAGGATACGAAGGACAGCACCGTGTCAATCGTTGCCACCCCTGGGTCCAATTCTTTCTCCAAACACCAATGACAGAACCTGAGCCATTTACTCTTGTATTGGGATCTGGTCGAGGGTTTCCTGGCTGCCTGGATAATGCGCATGCTATCCGCAGACAAACCCAAATGCTCTAGAGACGTGAACTCAGGCACCATGCCGCCAAGTTAAGCGATTGTGGGGAGGGGTGCCACATCTGCTGTTCCCCTTGGTGAAGAAGATTAGGAGTTACTGGTAACCTGATCGGCGGACACACCGACAGGTGCGGAGGTTCTGAGAACCAAAACTTGGTCGGCCACCACAGAGCTATCAGTAGAAGAGAACAGTCGACAAAGCTCTTCAACTTCCAAATTGCTCGATGAACCAGGGGAAGAGGCGGGAAGGTGTAAGCTCTCATGTTGTGCCATGGAATCTCGAGTGCGTCCCCCAGAGAGGAGGCCCCCAGACCCCCTCTGGAGGCGTACTGAGGAAGCTTCTTGTTTACCGCCGTGGTGAAGAGGTCCACCTCCGGTGTGCCCCAACGCAAGAAAATCCATGAGAGGATCTCCGCCTTCAACTCCCACTCGTAGCTGACCACTGTCCGCCGGCAGAGGGCATCCGCAGTGACATTCAGCTGGCCCGGAATGTGCACTGCAAGCAGCCAGACACCATGAAGCACGGCCCACTCCCATATCTGGATGGACAGGTCCACGGGGGGGGGAGACTTTGTTCCCCCTTGCTTGTTGATGTAATACATCGACACCACATTGTCCGTTCTTATGCGGACCACCTTGTTGACAATGAGAGGTCTGAACGCCTTGAGCGCCAGAAAAATCGCCAGAAGCTCCAAATGACAAATGATTTATGTGCAGGAGCTTGTCCTGAGGTGACCAGAGGTCCAAGACCTGAAGCAGATCTAACATCGCACCCCACCCCAAAAGGGAGGAGTCTGTCGTGACCGTCACCATGGGGGCTGGGTCCTGGAACCCCGCGCCCACTGACAGGTTGCTGAGAGATAACCACCAGTCCAGGTCCACTCTCATGAAATCCGGAATTATTATCCGCTTGGAATCCGGGTCCACAGCCTGACGCCAGGAACTCCGAAGAGCTATCTGGGTCCGTCTCATTTTGAGACGAGGAAGAGCCAGTACACACGAGGCCATGAGGCCCAGAAGCCTCTGGAACCACCAGGCCGACATGCTCTCCGACTGCGCAAACATCTGACACATGGCCAACAGATCCGCCATTCTGTGCCCGGTCAGATACACTCGGCAATCGATCGTGTTCCAACGAAAACCCAGGAAAGTCAGGTCCTGTGAGACCGTCATGGAGGATTTCCGCCAGTTCACCGACAGCCCAAGATGGAACAGGAGCTGAAGGAGAGACTGGAGGTTGCCCACTGCTGCCAACGGGCAAGGGCTGCGTAGGAGCCAGTCGTCCAAATAGGGATACACATGGATACCCTGGAGACGAAGATAGGCCGCAATCACCGACATCATCTTCGTGAAGACACGCGGCGCCGAACTGAGGCCAAAAGGAAGCACCCGAAACTGGAAGTTCTCCTCTCCCAAAGAGAAGCGGAGGTATCTCCTGTGTGGATTCCAAATCAGGATATGCATGTACGCATCCCGAAGATCCACCACGCTGAGCCAATCGCCCATCTGCAAAGAGGAGCGAATCTGGCCGGGCGTGATCATCTTGAATTTCTCTTGGGGTAGGAAAAGATTGAACTGGGAAAGGTCTAGGATGGTGCGCAGGCCAGCCTGGTTGGGTTTGGGCACCGTAAACAGCCGGGAGTAGAAGCCCTCCCCTCGCTCCCCAAGGGGAACGGGTTCCACAGCTCTGAGGTGCAGAAGTTTCTGAACCTCGACCTTGAGGGAGGGTGAGCCCGACAGCTGAAAAGGAGGGTTGAGGGGTGGGGTAGAGGGGTAAAGGTAAGCGGAAGCCCGCTCGAGCGACTGACAAGACCCATCTGTCTTCTGTGATGGCCTGCCACGCCTCCCAATGAGACGCAATGTGTCCTCCTACCGGGGTCTCGTGCGAGCGCGGAAAACCCTTATTTGGCAGGCTTATCGGTGGCGGTGCCACCTGAACCTGATGAGGAGGCTGAGGAGCGGGAGAAAAACCGCGTACGCTGTGGTCTACGGTGGTTATTCCCCGCAGGAGTATCCACTCTGCGAGATTTGCGGTCGAGGAAGCCCCTAAAACCAGAGGAAGGTCGACCTTGCGACAACGGCCTTTGACACTTGAAGGGAGCTTTAACCAGAACAGACAATGATTTAGCCGTCTGAGTGCTATCTTTGGTTTTGGTGAGCTCTACATCAGTAGAAGAGTGAAAAAGCTCCTTACCATCAAATGGAAGGTCCAGAACCTTGTCTAGCACCTCCTTTCGAGAACTTCGTGGCATGCAGCCACGCTTGCCGCGAAGTATCAACTCCAAGCATCAGACCCCGAGCCGAGGTGTCTACGTGATGAGCCGCAGCCTCCAGGAGATCCTGGGCCAAGACCCTGGCATCGGAAAGGCCTCCTCTGAAATCCTCCAACTTCTCGACCGGAATGTGCCCCTCAAACTCCGACAGACCTCTCCACATCCGCATATTAGCTCCCGCCAAAATTAATTCTGCATTGGCCTGCCTGAGCTGCAAGGCCGAATTGGCAAAGATTTTCCTCCCTAGGGAGTCCAGGAGCTTGTCCTCCTTTCCCAAGATCTGAGTAGCCGTCGCAGAGGAGGATGCTGCAGGCCTGGATTGCAACGTAGCCGCAGCCACCACTGTGGAGGAGGGAGGCGGACAAGATGACAAGGCCACTTCTTCCGAAGAATGCATCCTGTACCTCGCGTCAATCTTTTTATTGACAAAAAGTCCCGAGTGTGGCTTTTCCCAAACTCTTCGGACCTCGGCCAGAACGTCCTTCTGCACGAACAGGCCGGTACGCTCCAAAGGAGACAAGGTGAACGCCCCAGAAAGCACGCCCTCCTGCTGAGCATGTGCCTCGGGCACCGGAACATCTAAGAAACTCATCATGTCCAGCACCCGGTCATGGAAAACTCTGATAGAGCGGGGAAGGTCCTCGTTGTCCTGATCGCCTTGAGGGTCATCTGACAGGCCAGGAGCCTGCTGAGCCGTGTCAGGCACTGCCTTGTCCACTGGGGACAATGGTGGCACAGGCGGAAGAGCAGAGGGAGGCACCACGAGCAAGGGAGGTGCCAGCGGAACCATCGGCAGAACGGGTGGAGCCGGAGGCGCAGGTGGACATATCTCCTTGAAAAGCCCTTTGAAATATTCCCTCATGGGGTCGGTGCGCATAAGCGCTTGAAATTTACCGAAGAAAGCGTCCTCAGGAGATTGTTTCGGAACCTGAGCAGGCCTCTCATGAGGTGGACAAATCCAGGGACGTAACGGAGAAGGGTGCCACACCGGCCCCTCCACCGACGAATCCACATAAATCAAGGAAGCCGCCCCCGCGGGCAACGAAACATTGTGCGGAAGAGGCATCCGGGCGCACCAATCATAAACCGGCTGGTAAGGATGCGCACAAGGGACCTTAGTTTCACCCGAAGGACCGAACCCTACACCAGGGGCCGATGGCGTAGTTGTAGGGGTGGTACCTAAAATGGCCGCTGTGGTCGTGGCGGGAACGGCCGCCATTTTGTCCTCATCTGAGGGCAACTGCGGCACGTGAGGAAGTGAGGCAGGGGTCCCCGTCGATGGGTCAGGGGTCTTAATTTTAGCCTTAACGTAAGGAACCTCGGCAGAGCTGGTACTATGAGGCCTGGAATGTTTCTGCGACATGCCAACCACCAACTGAGCCTTCGAAGGAAGGACCTCGGCACTGCCGGTAAAAGAAGAAACTTTCTTCTTTGCCCCCTCAACAGATTTGGTGTCACCACAAGAGCGGGAACAGTGCACTTTCACCGACAGGGCCTTGCCCGGCCCCTCAGAACTGTTGGTATCCTTAGCCTCTGTACGAGGGACCTCGGACCTAGGCCCGGTAGAAGCCTTATCGGCACGGGCCTCGAACATCCGTTCGGTAACCTCAAGCCCAGCCAAGACCTTGGGGCGCACCCCGGTTTTGTCTTTGAGGGAAGCCGAAAGAGCAGCCTCAGAGCAAGCTCCGGTATCCCACGACTCAGTAGAACTGGGTCTAAGACAGCCCCCACAGGAGGGGCCTCGGAGCGTACTCCGGTGGACACAGGCCCCTTACGGAGACCCTCGGAGAAAACTCCGGTAGAATTATTAGGCCCGACAGGCACCTCAGGGCGAACCCCGGTAACAGAGCGATCAAAACCCCTCCCGGCTCGAGAGGAACCCGGAAAGGTATCCCCCGGCCGGGGTGCTCTGAAAAGTAAAGAATTTACCGGGCGTTTTTTCTTCTCGTCGATGAATGCCTGAAATGCGAAGGAGGAGTCCGTCCGAACACCTCCTCCCACCGCTCCAACCGACGTTGAAGTGCCCGGACCGAAAGGGAGTCACAGTAAAAACAGGACCCAACGGTGTCCCGGACCCAAACACTCTAAACAAAGAGGATGGGGATCCGCCCTCGCGAAGCGACAGTGACACGATGAACAGTCTGGAAAATCTAGTTTAAAAGACATAGACAGACTAGTAAACGAACGCTAGCGAGAGCCAGAGAGGGAAAAAGGGAAGAAAGTCTTCCGAGGATGCAAGTGCGTCCGGCCCCGATCATGCGGAGAAAAGGACAGATGGGCGATGCCCAGGGCAGAGCCAAGGTGGGCGGGGTTACGGCCGCGTGCCGGGCCCCGCGCAGGAAAGAGGAGGGAAACATTTTTTAAATAAATTTGGATGCTTTTTACAAAGCGCTCCGGTCCCGTCCCACAGGATGGAGAGATGTACCATAAGTATGGAGGAAAGGGTACGGGACGTAGGAGTATGGTACGTGTCCTGCTGCGTGTGGAGGTGGTCTACGCCTTGGTTAGCGATGAGTAGTTGATTCGAGACCAGACGCAATCACGCTCAACACTTTAAATATGGCAGAGATCGATTCTCCGAAAAAGAATACGCAAAGTCAGTTTTACATGATTGCATACTTGTTTAATGAGACTTGCTGACACGTGTTTCGACCTCAGAGGTCTTTATCAAGGCTAGTCATAATCAGCTTGGAAGTAAACCGAAACTCCTTTCGAGAGGTGGAAGGGGTATGCTCCTAGCATAGTATCAGGCGGGTGCTCCGCAACGCTGTCAAACTCGTACGTTTTTGTTTGTGGCCTAGCCCCGTTTTTGTTTTGAAAAGTCCGGCCGCTATACACAGAGATAAGTAGTTGATTCGAGACCACCCACACTCGCGCTTTACAGTTTAAATATGACAGAGATCGATTCTCCGGCTCATTTCAATCAGGCTCCATCAAACCATAAATGGTTATGAAACCAATACTACCACAAACATTTAGGATACTAGAACACAAGGACCCAGCCAAGCAGTACTGGAGAACAGAGTAAATCAGTGAGATTGCCACAACACCTTTTTAGCCCCCGCCCACTTCCTCACCCACCTTAATTATTACCCTTACCCAATCCCGCACACATATTTACAGCAAAATTTGATTAAAAGCATTTCTTAAATTCGACGAATTCTCCTGCACAGTAAACCAACTACCCCGAATAACAGAGCAAGGGAATTCTATTATGTCAGCTCCAGGATTGGATGTGTCCTCACTGGATATGGATTGTGCTCTTTGTGCCAGAAAACAGTGCACTGTTGAATATCTTTTGCTTTCAAATCCTGCATGCTAAAACCGTATGAAAACAGCTGCTGGGCTGAAAACATGCAAAGTAGTAAATAAAACATCTGCCACAGGCACAGAAAGATTATAGTTCACACGTTTTCAGGAAAGTTGGGAATACAGAAATTGTAAATGTTGAAGTACACAGCTAAACAGACAGTTCGAGCAGATGAGCGATTGGCTGCAGCCCATGTAATGTGCCAAGAACCAGCCCTGCCGCGCTATTGATGCAGAGGTGCTGGGATCACCTCTAAAGATATTTTCACTATTAGCATCAGAAAACCTCTATTGGCACACTACGAGCAAGGCATGTGCTTCACTGCCATCCAGTCTCGGGCACAGATAAAGCGGTCATATGTATGGAGCATTCACCTGAGTCGAAGCAAGTCTTCCCAGTCTGCTACCATCGGATCATAGGAGCCGAGCTGCGTGTCATGAAAATACAGAACAGATACCTATGAAAGGTAGCGGGGGCCAGATGGCGTGGATACAGGAGCAGACAGCGATTTGTCTAATGGTAGGTGTGCTGAGGAGATCAAAGTTTGCCAGACTGGGGGATGAAACACTGTGCAGAGTGTTGCTAGGACCGTTCAGTTCTGAGGCATTGAGCGCACTGACAGAGAAATTAAAGTTACTCACCGTAGTGACCAGAGAACTCAGTCCATAGTCCCCTTCCCTCCATCCTTGTGGGTGTCCTCCAACATGGGGACGGTACCGGAACCTTTGGCAGTTAAAAATGGAGTTTTCCCTTTAAATTTAGTATAGAGTGCAGGGGCATGGTATTGGGTGTCAGAAAGTCCCACCGAGCCCCCAACCTCCGTAACGTCACCTAAGTCCCCTTTGAACACATCAGACGCTTCAATACCTGGCTACTCTTATTACCTGTAAGCCATTGGCATACTAGCAGGGGAAGGCGGGTGGGACATATGGAGGTAAGGGGACTATGGACTAGGAGTACTCTAGTCACTATGGTGAGTAACTTTAATTACTCATAAGTTCCCCGTCCCCTGTCCTCCATCCGTGTGGGTGACTCCACTGGACAACACCATAGGGTGGAGATGTACAACCGGTCTCATCTCTAGGATGAAGTGAAAAGGGTCCTTAGAACTGCCTGACCAAACTCTGCATTGCGCCTGGAGCTGGTGTCCAGTGAGTAGTGCTTACAGAAGGCCGACTGATTGGCCCAAGTAGCCGCCTTGTTGAGGACATCTCAAGAACCAGGTCTCTGAAACGCGGCGGCCGTGGCCTTAGCTCTGACCGCATGGGCATGAATCCGCTCAGGAACAGGTTTGCCCATGGCCGTGTATGCCTTCGAATTGGCCTGGACCATCCAACGGGCGACAGAAGCTTCAGAGCCGAAGGAGGAACCCAAAAAAGGCACTAACAATGCCTCCAACTACCTGAAGGATTTCGTCCGCAAGAGATAAAACTTGAGAATCCTCTTGAGGTCCAAGGAATGTAGGGCCTGCTCTGCCTGCGACTGTGGGTTCGGGAAGAACACTGGCAGACAGATCTCTTGATTCAGATGGAACAGAGACACCTCATTGGGCAAGAAATGTGGGTGAGTGTGCAAGATGACCTTGTCATTGAGGAACATGGTGAAAGGCTTGCACGAAGACAATGCCTGCAGCTCACTAACCATGCACACAGAGTTGCGTGCCACCAATAAAACAGTCTTTAGCGTCACCAAGCGGATGTCTACAGAAGCCATCGGCTCATAGGCTTGCGTTGCAAAGCTGCAAGAACCACATTGAGGTCCCAGACCGGATGCGGCCTATGCAGCAGAGGAAAAAGCCTAGATAATCCCTTAAAATGGGCCTTAACCACCGGGTTGGCTGCCAAAAACACATGCTCGGGAGAATTCTTGTAAATTGCAACTCCCTCAGGGTCCGTCATTTTTCAAAGAAACAAGCTGGGGTTAGAGCTCTGTCTTCGGTTAGGGCCTCCCTCTAGAACAGCCTCCCTCCCACCTTGAAACTTGAGGAGAACCATCTCCGGTTCCAGAAGCACCTCAAGACCTTCCTTTTCGCTTCTGCCTTTGCCCCTCTTCTCCCCAGCTGATTTATTTTCTCTCTCGGCACCGTGCACCTGGCCACCCCAAGTCCTGTGCATCCAGGTATCTGCTCACCCTGCCACCCTCCTGCACTGCCTACTGACCACCCCTTGCACTGGGGTCTGTATCTGTACACATACAGTCCCCCACCCATGTCTCTTCTGCACTTATCAGATATACCCTATCTGCTTAAGCTAGCACTTCCCACTGGCTAGCTGCACTACCACCTTTATTTATCTATTTTACTTTATTATTCTGTTCTCTCCTCCGTTCCGCAACTTCCACCTCTCCCGCCTTCCATGCACCCCCCCCCTTTTCCCTTTTCCATGCACCTGCACGTTCCCAATGTCACTAGGCCTATTACGATCATTGTATTTGTTCTCACCTGTTCCCCTCCCTTTGTCTGGTCACGCTCTGAAACACTTGTGCACAAGCACAATATAAATAAAATATCATATCATAAGCCCCGATAGCCGTCAAAAACGTGCAGCAAGTATCCACCTGAACTCCCAAGGAGCCTGGTGTGCTGAAAAGGCCAGTATGTCATCCGGAGGACAGGTGACAGGGTCCAGGCCCATGTCTCCAGCCCAATGACAGAACATAGTCTATTTGCTCTTATAATAGGACAGAGTCGAAGGCCTCATGAATGATTATCCCAGTTGTCATCTGAAAATTGAGCATGGTAAAGCCTCAGCTGATCAGGAACCAGACCAGACTGGGTCCTGATGTTCCACTGCCCGCCCTGCTGCGTCAGGAAGCCCCTGCTGGGGATCGGAAGATGGGCGAGACCCTGGGAGCACAACTGCAACAGATCCAAAAACCAGGGTCTCGAACACCAGTGGGGGGGCAACCAGGATGAGTCTGCAACCCGCGGAGGCCCGGAACTTGCAGAGGATCAGTTGAAGCAGAGGGGTGGGCGGGAACGCATAACACCTGCAGCCGTACAAAACGATCTGGAAAGCGTCTCCCAGTAGTGACCCCCGACCCTGACCTGCCCATGAAGCATATTGGGGGCACTTGGCATTCTGGTGAGATGCACACAAATCCAGGTTTGCGAGCCCTCAACGCTGGAACAGTGGCAACAAGGAGTTGTTGTGCATCTGCCACTCGTAGGTGTTCAACCCAAACGACTCAACTGGTCCACTTCTGCATTGCGGTCTCCTGGGAGGTGAATGGACCAAATCCAAATCCCTTCCATCATGGTCCATTCCCAGATCGAAACAGCGTCCATGCAGAGGTGGGGGGGGGGGGGCTGGGTGCCACCCTGCTTGTTCAGGTAAAACATTGTACTTGAATTGTCTGTCCTGACCAGAACAGGCCTGTCCCTGATGAGGGGCAAGGACGCCTTGGGACCAGGCCAACTGCCCAGAGCCACTGCCCTCTATCAGCCACCAGCGAAGATCAGGCAGCAGGAGCAGAGGTATTGGGATCCTATCCGACTGAGACCCTGTCTTCTGATCTCAATTGGCCGCCAGGTGAAGAAAGCTTACGAGGCGCGAGCATGAGGCGAGTGTGCTGTACAGTGAGCACGCAGGAGGCCATCAGGCCCAGAATGTGCAGGAACCACCATGCCGAGGTGGTTGAGCTGGCCAAAAAGTGTCCCTCAGCCTTGCAGAGGGACATAAGCCTTTCGGGCGTAGGCAACACCCGCTGAATGGTAGTGTTCCACTGCACCCCTTGAAAACCAGTTCCTGAGACAGGCATAACTAATTTCTGCTGGTTGAGGGAAAACCCCAGCTGATGAAGGATATCTGCCAGTCTCTGGCAGGAGTACACCACCCAGCCAGTCGTTCAAATAAGGGTATAGATGATGGCCCTCCAAGCACACAGAGACTCTGCTATGTGCGTGGGAGTGATCATCTTGAAGAGTTCCAGCGGTAAAGACAGATTTGCAAATGACAGATCCAGGACTACCCTCAGGCCAGCCTGGTTGTTCTTAGGTACCGCAAACATTCTGAAATAGTAACCTAAGCCCCTGTCTACAAGAGGAACCGTTTTATCGCCTGCCTCTCCAAGAGCGAAAGGTCCTCCTATAAAAGACCTGATCTGACAAAGAGGAGGAAAGGATAGTAGAGGCAAAGAGGAAGACTGAAGCCTGTGAAGACTACAGCTAGGATCCATGGGTTGCTGAAAAGACGCTTCCAGGTGTCCTGGAACAGAGCCAAATGCCCTCCCCCTCCCCCATAGGCGATCTGTGTTCCCCGACCTTGACGTCACTGCTTCTTGGCGTCAGAGACAGGGGCAGAGTAGGGGCAGGGGGAGTGGAAAAACCCACACCAACGTCCTCTGCTGCTTCCTCCTGTTGTCGCTGAGTGACCTGTCAGGCCTCTGTGTACTGCGGCCCGGAACACCTTGAAGCCGGAGAAAGCGCAGGGCTTGAACTCGGTTCTGTCTTGGTACTGAAGGAAGCATTTCTGACCTGGTTTGTGAGGATGGCCAAGGACTTGGCGGTTTCAGTGGATGTTTTCTTCTTTGTCAACTCATCATTGGTCGACGAATGACATAGGTCCACGCCCTCAAAGGGCATATCCAGGATCCGCTCCTGCACGTCAGATGAACACTTCATGGCGTACATCCACGCCATTATTCTCCTCTCGACCCCAAGGAACAGCCCTCTGCTGGCTGTGTCGATGTGGGAGACGGAAGACCTCATGAGGTTCTGTGCAATGACATGAGCATCTGCCAGACTGACCTTGAAGGAGGCTTGCTTGTCCAAAAGGGAGGTCCGGCAGAAATTCCCGAGCTCCTGCCACTGCTTCTGGTTAGCTGCAGCCAAGATGGCATCCGCGTTGGCTTGCCACAGATGCAGTCCTGAGAAGGGGTTGTCGTCCTTGGAGAGGCAACTGCAGGTGGCTCCCTTGGAGGAAGACTGTGGTTTAGAATACGATGAGGCTGCAGCCACCACAGAGGAATGGGGCTGTGGGTGGGAGGTAAGGAGGATTGGCTCCCAGTCCGTAAGCCTAAACCTGCTGTCCAACTTCTTGTTCATCTGGGTGTTGGCCCTGGGCTTCTCCCAGACCCTTTGCGCCACCTGCAGGACATACATCTTGAGGGGGATGCCAGACCAGACCAAAGCAGAGGTGTCGACCTCTGAGATCCCTCTGGTAGGGGCAGAGCCCTCAGCCGGACAGCCAGTAGTCGTAATCCCCTGACTCACAACCTTGGAGCGGGCTCCGGTAGACTGGACACCCTCGGCACCTGTGTCGGTAGCCGAGGGCAGACTCTAGGAGGTGGCATTCGACGATCCCGTACTCCCTGGGGTACAAGAAGAGGACGAACAATATCGCCCTTCCGAGGACAGCCTGGTATGGCACCCGAGCCCGTTGGGCCTGTGAGAACCTGAATCCGAGGAACCCCGATCTGTGGGACCACCAGGGAAGGAGTCGATGTTTTGTGGAGCCATGCTGAACAGAGGGCCTACCTTGTCTTGACGAGAGGTCCTGGAGACTAAGTCCTTAAGGTGGGGTGGAGAAGTGTGGAAGATCTCCAAGAGCCAGTGGAGAGAGAGAGAGCCGATAGAGGAGAGTGAGCCAGTGGACAAAAGATGTTGGAAGCAGAGAGTGGAGAAACAACAAGGCCTGAAATTGCTGAGTGGAGCCGTGGGTGGTGTGAAAAGTATGTTGGCTGCTGAGACTGCATAAGGCCTCCAGCTGACTCACAACCCGACTCATTTTGAAAGGGGAGTGAATGACGAAACACTGCATACATGAGGGCCAGGGGAAATTAGTGAAATACAAAGCTGCAAACTCCCAAACCCTGCCATTGTCAGAACTGTCGAGAGCAAGTACCTAGCAAAGAAAAAACAGCCAGGTGCATTACACACACAAATACAGTGTATTTGTGCAAAGCAAATATGAGCAAAGCCAGCCTATTGCTCGATAGGCGGTGCAGTGATGAGGTGCCCACACATGTGAGACTAGTAAATATGGTGCGCTGTCCAACTGAATGCACAGCTTGAGGGGAGATGGAGACCTGTTGTTCCAATTACTAAACAGGGGCACTAGCTGACGGGAACAGGGGATTTGGCGAGTTCCTATGAAAGAGAAGTATGGTAAAGGGCCAAAGTGAACAAAGGCACAAAGTGGGTTGAGAAATATATCAGGCAAGAAGGGAAATGGTCCTGAGGCTGCCCGACAGAGCTCAAAGGCGGCCTAGGAGAAGAGTAAAAGGCAATCTGACATTCACAAAGGTTAAGAGACTCTAATCAGAGGACTATGACATAACCAACATCTTTTCCTTAAACATTTTACTTTTGCGATCATCATTTAAAAAAGGGACCAGTTGCTGCAACCAACAACCTATTTAATAATACTTTTCTTTACAAACAATTCTGTATGCAATGATAATCTTGCCCAAATGAAGAAAGAAAAACATTAAACGAAGGTCATCATTATGCTCAAGACACACATCTTTTCAGTTTTAAAACCAAAGGTTGGTGTTTCTGCTTGGACAATGCTTCGTTTTTAACCGACTCGCACAACGTCATTCACAAACATGAGATATTTGACATAAAATGTTGAGATTCTATTGAAAATCTTTACATTTTAAACCAAGCCCACGTCAGATTTGTTTTATATAGATCACTCGAAAATTGGGCATAGTAATATATAAATAGTAGATGGTTCTTCTATGCTAAAAAAATATCCTCTCCCAATACCCACTGAAGTGGGAGAATGGGAGAAAAAGCTCCCCCCAATTTCCTCGCGACCATGGCCCAGAGGATCGCGGCCTAGACACCCACCACGAGATGAATTTGCCTACCTACCAGACGACCGAATACTCTGGTTCAAGAACATACGGATATGCCCACCAGCCTGCCCACCACCCTGCTCTACTCAAGCCGACACCTGCGGCATGGATGAACTTGACTAAGACCTACAACAACAAGCACCCACATCGTTAGAGATGCCATGACGACCTAGCCAACTGCCAAGAACACACGTGCCACCATGCACACTGGACACTCACGCACCAACCCACACGAAGAATATAATCAGTGCTATGACGTAGGTAAATGATACACCCACTGACGCGCATCTTTATTATTTTTCACATAGGATTTCCGAAATGCAGAAACGCAAGACGCACAAAGCACTCGCGTACACGCTTGCTGACGCTTCTCCCAACCCTTGCATCATGATGAAAATATAACGAAGACATGATACTGCCTATGAAGCCATGTCGCACCGCAACACAGGTGCCGTGCATTACACATCCCCACCTATGAACCAGGCCCAAGTAGGCCGCAAGCAAGAGCTGCCATGAACACTGAACGCGCAAGAGTACAAGTGCTGATCATGCAGAACGAGCCCAGCGAGAGCCGACAGCCAAGGGAGCGATGTTGCAACTCGTATGCTACCAGCCGACGCCAAGGTCACACCTGTAAGCAAAGTCAAGCACGCAGAAGTAAAATACAACTTTAAATGTGCCCCAGCCACGGTCTCTCCTCACGTGACCAAGCCAACCTGACAAGGTGCCAGACCCACGAGGGAGAAGTCGCCTGGGTCCCGCGTCTGGGACACAGGCTGCAACAATGAAATGACCCAATGGACACCTACAGCGATGGGAATGGTCTGCTCTCAGGCCTATGAGCAAATCCGCGCATTGTCTGCACGAACACAGTAACATATTGTTGCTAGTGACAGGTACACCGCGATCTGGGAACAACGATGGTCCCAGGCTAGGGGGCTCGCGGGTGGACCAATCAGAACATGGGGGCACTCATCACTGACGCCACTAACATTAGCCAATCATTAGGGGTCTTCGTGTAAACATTTTCAAGTATCTAATAGAAGGGACAACCCAAGTATACCACCTGACTCACCCTGAACCACTAATAATGTTCTCTATATGTATGCTATACTAACCCTACCACTCGAGGAACCAATCCAGAGTGGCAATAGGTTTTTCACTAACTTTCCAAGGTGACGCAAGTAGCGCGTCATACTGAGGAAAAAAGGGCCTGCGAGCCCCACAAACTTTGAGAGTCTGGACGGACGCGTACGATCCTAGACCCATCCCTGCCGTTGTTCAATAAACAGCAGAATCACCTTGCTTCTTGCGTGTGTCTCATACTCATTTTTGGGGAACACGGGAGGAGTTGGGGCCTCCCCGCCCGGAGGTCCGCGGACGGCTCAGCCGACCCCGGGATAATCGCCCCGACACCACCTAAGGTAAAGAGAGGGTGCAGCGCTCCTTCCTTCTGTGGGTGCCAAGCCAGTCACCCAATAGATGGTCCAGGATAAGAAATATTTTCTCTATTAAATATTCTATCACGTTTTAGTGATTTGCTGGCTACCGTGAAAAACATATTAGCCAGAACTCCCTAAAAAGACTGACAAAATGTAGGTAGCCCCCACCAGCAAACAATTTGAGGCCATATACCGTGTCCTAAGACAACAAATTGTAGTGGGGGCGGGGGGACTCATCTGCCTTTCTCCAATTGGCCGCAATGGCAACTGCCTTCACCCATAGCTGCCATCCTCGTCATCATTTTCGACTCCATCCAGCAAAGATGAAAATTAACTGGACGCTATTGGCAAGAAAGCGGACAGGAAAATGGACAAGTTGGGCAGAGCCCACAGAGGATCTAGCCTTTTGTAAATCATAGACTACGGGGCACATGAGCAGGGCTCGCAAAATTTACTAGCCCACTCGCATTGGCTAGCAATTTTTATGAAGGGCAAGTACAATTTTCATAGCACCCGACCTTGCCCGTGCTGGGGATGTTTGAAACTTTTATTTGACATTTACTGCAAACAAACTGATTGCAGTAAATGGCAAATAAGAGTTTAATTGTTCATGGCTTGCCTCAGGGTGCCAGCATTGCACCAAATATGAAGTTCTTATTGTGACATGTACCATTTTACAGAAAGCACTGAAAAATATTTCGTCACCGATCACCATGGGGTGAGTGCATTTCTATTAAATCAAGTATGAAAAGTAAGGAACTAGCCCTGCAGGTCTAGTTCAATTTTTTAGAACTTTTATGGCCTGATGAGTGGCCCAGCATGGGGTGGTATTCGTGATCAGCCAATGCAGAGTTGGAGTCCTGGATTGATGGGTAATGTGGAGCTTAAATACTATTTTCATTGCAGGTTCCTGTTCGCCATCTCGTGGGAGAAGCAGTGGTTATGTGGCTCGTTTCCGGGCCATGACATGAGATCCAAAAGAACTAGGGTTCAGTGAGTAGATGGGGCCTCTGCATTAACAGTGAGAGCTAAGCTGAGAGGCTCCCGGCATGCAACAAAGACATAAGGAGATAGCCCTTAGGTAAAGTTATTGTCCATCTGCTCCATCTCTACTCTAGAATATAGGCCTAAGAAAATATGTAGACATAAAAGTGACATGCTGTGGACAAAACTGTAGGAGCAACTGGGGAGCTCTGAGTAGGTGGTGGGCTGTGAGTTACAGGGGTGTGTTAGCTTAGTATAGACATGTAGTGTTAGTGTGGGCTTTATACAGAAATGCAAACATATGCACAAGTAATAGGTTGTCAATGCAACAGGCGTGCGCGCCAGTTGGGAAAGGCACAGGGTACAGAAATATAGAGCATGTTTTAAAAGTGTTTATTATTTCAGGATGATATTTCATTTGACTGGCTTGCCCCAAACATAAATACTAATATAAATGAACATACTAACCCCTCCCCAGTAACATGTAACATGTCCTTAATAACAATTAGTGCAAATTGGTCTATATGAAAATAACCTGAACATTATTTTGGAAAATGCTCTTCTTCAAAGAGAATTAAATGTGCAGCTGGAGCTTGGGTGGCAAGCTGCAAATATGAAATATGAAGTTCTGTTTCACTAAAGACAAACCACTGTGTGCACAAGAAATGCAGGAAGAAATGTATCGTATTGCTTTCGAACAGTAAAATCATGTGGACTCCAGTGGGCTGAGAGGGACAGTGATTTGCAGGGCAGAGTCCAGTGCTGGCAGGCTTCCTGGGGTCGTGGCAGTCCTCATCTATGTGCAAATAGACTGAGGGGGATTCTCCGATTCCAGTCAAGCCAAGAAAACTGCAGCATCCAGGTAATATAGGTTAAAATTGAGGGGGTTGCAGTGTGGCTGTCGAGCAGTTAGATAGGGAGACAGATCATCTCATGTGTAATATTTCGAAGGTAAATGTGCATTTGTTTTCAAATTTACATGAACGTAGCTGCAATGTTATCCCTTCTCTCTCTCAAAGTGTAGGTCCTGCCAATTTTCTCATGTCCAAGGTCGGATGGTAAGATTGTGCACAGCTGGTTCTGTTAATTTGTGTGAACACTAATAAAAGGAATTCTGTTTTCTCATGTCCAAGTACCTTTTATCGCATAATGTAAGTGTCTGAACAGCTTTGAATTGTAACTTCACATAAAAACCAAGAGGTTTGAAAACCAACTGGTTGTGCTCTTATTATGTGACTGCAATTTTATTAGCACATAGACTGAGCTTCAACAGGGGATACGTTTATTTTACCATAGGCGGTAATTCATATTGCCAAATGTGGTAAAATCTGAAATAGATTGTTTTGTGATGAGTGAGTTTTAGGAGTGCCAGGCGTGTGTGTATACAATTGTTTATGATATGATACAGATGTTTGACATTTCGGCATTAGGGCATACAGCAGCATTGTACATAAAATGCAGTGAGTTGTAAGTACTGATCCCCCCCACTGAGTGTACCAAGATCAGTACCTTGTTGCAGTGAGTGACCCTGGTAAAAAGAACAGTGTTAGGAAATATTCTGAAGTGAGTCATACAACTGTAAAAGGGAATATACCAACAAATTACCACAAGAGTTATTATATCACAATAAAATACCACTCTTTACCACCATAATAAAATACCACAGAATTAGTTGTAACTCCAGAATATATCCGACATATTCTGCTTGAAAAACCCTGGTGCGTCACAGGGAGCAGTTAGATCTTGAGCCAGTTTATTTCAAGGCACCACGAGTAAAAACCCAGGTTGTGGTTTGGAGTACCTACTAGATCTTAGGAATCCTCGGAGCAACCAATGGCTGAAGGGTCCAGCTAGTAAATGAAAGAGCAAGACATCTGGCAAAAAGATGCACAGCTACAGAGGGCTCCTTTTAGGTTCTGGTGAAGAAAAGTATTAGAGATTGGAGCTAGGGAAATGTGAGTGCAAGATAGCATACACAGGTGTATCTGTGCAGGTTTTTTGGATATTTTCTTTTTCAAATGCTGCTGCGCACAATGTCCCGGTCCCATAATATGCCAATAGTATGGACGAGAGGGGATGTGACTTAGAAATGAACTACAATAATCTTTTGGGAAAATGAGCAAGCTTGGGGCAGAGTGTAAATTCCCCTTTAGATTCTTCATTTTAGGAATTGATGACCTTTAGGGGCAACTATATATATTCAGATGAAAGCCTTCCACTGTAGCCATTTTTGCTCACTGTTCAGACTTGTATGCACATCATAAAGGTGTATTATACGACCTTGCAGACACCATGTAAATAGAAATGCACCTGATCTTCCCCATTCATTGCCACCATTTAAAGAAATTAGTAAATCATGTTTTGATAAAGGTAACTGACTTCTACTTTTTCTGCGCCAATGGCATGGTGGAGTGAAAGTATCGCCTTATTCTGGTACTTTCCCCAAGTTGAGGAATGAAACATGTGAACACTGAACAGGTATGTATTGATAGTGCACAAGGCCGATCATGGACAAATGGTGAATGAGGTGGTCATATACAACCTGGCCTGTGGCAACACCCTACACTTGCACAAGTGCCAGATGGCAACTTGGTCCCTCTAAAAGCCATCCAGCGTGCTGCAGCACAGGACACAGAAAATTAGACCACATCACCCCTATCCTCAAGGAGCTGCACTGGCCTATCACTTTAAGCACAAATAATGTTCAAGACTTCAAGAATCACAGAAAAAGCACTCAAAACCAAAGTGCCACTCTACTGGTGGAGATGGAGAAACTCAGCATCTCCAGAGGCCAACGCACACCACCAGAAGCCACATCATCTCCAGACCATATACAAAAAAGCGAAAGAGGACAAAAACAGGAAAGAGGCATTTACATGCTGTGTATCCAGCCTCTCTGAAACAATTTGATCAATGCAGGTTAGTCAGGCCCCCTCCATCCCACACTTTACCAAGGGCTTGAAGACCCTACTATTCAAAGAACATCTTGTCAGTCACGGATCACTGCACTGAACCCTGTTTCTCCCTGTCAGAAGCCCTCTTCCTATCCTGCTACATCTACTCATACAAGCTCCTCTGCTACCCCTGCACTGTTCCTGTAATCCCTGTGTGCAGTCCCTTTATACAGTGCTCTGATGCTTCCCATCTAGGTTTGCACTTCATAAATTCCATGCATGCGTATATACATACAGCCATACATATAAATTGGGAGAAATGTGCAGCAAATCCAGTAATTTGCTGGCACTGGGCCCTGATGGGAAGAATCAGGGTGGCTCTCGGGGCAGGGAGGTGAGGACATTACCTGATAGTCCCCCCAGGGGTGGTACTCAGCGGGTGGATCTCATCGGGAGGGCAGCCCCCTATGGGATTAGTGACAACCTGGGGAGAACATGGTATCACCATAGCCCACCTAACCCTAACACACCTTACTGCCCCCCCCGCCCCCCCACCACCAACACTTTCCTAGTGTTCCTATATGTTTCGGTCATGCCGCCATAAAGAAGTACTGGGACGAGGAAGAGTGGGAACACCTCAAGGAGCATGTATCCTTTAAGTACTGAAACAAGGAAGAGGCCAATTGACACACTGGAAGACCTAAAGATCAGTAATGGGACAAAGAAGCAGTGCAAAAGCATAGAGAACACTCATGAGAACCTGAACGAACAGTCTAGTTGTTCCCGAAACATAATTGGGCAAGACCCATTCAAGGATAAAGCAGGAAACAAGGAAAGAGAGAGGTCCTACCTGGGGGAATTGCAAACATTGGGGAACGTTCAGCTGAGCAAAAGACTCAAGCAGTTGCAGGAGAGCTTACCAGGCAGGCCGGAGAGGCTCTTTCCTGGTCCGACGTGGAAGGACCATCCGGCGAAGCAGAGCAGCGGACGTTCTGGCCAGCCAAGCGTAAGGACTGCACGCACAGTTGCAGGAAGGTGCACCCGCAGAGAATCTGCAAGTGCCACAGACACTCCACAGCACACCAGAAGAGCAAAGAAGCCTAGAGAAGCCTGAAGCAGAGGACAGAGAACCATTGAGACCAACCAGCCAAGACGGTAGATACCCTAAAGGTATAAGAGGTACCAAAAGGCAATGGCAGATGCTGGAGCTACGATATTGGGGCCTAAGGGAAGCCCCTGGGGTACAAGCTAAGACTTCTAGTGAAAAGGGACTGCAACAACAAGGGGAGAGAATACAACAGGTATGGGACCTACATCCTTCTACATAGAGTAACCCAAGTCATCTACATAATCACAGTACTAGGCAGTATAGGGAACCAGGTCTGCAGCACCAAAAGGGAAGAATCCGACAGGTCTGGGACCCACACCCTCTTATAAAGATCAACCCCAGTCATCTTCATAGTCACTACAGTGCCTAGCAGGGTAGTGAAAGAGGACTGCTGCACCCAGTTAGGAGGAACACACAGATCTGGGACCTGCATCCATAAGATTGGGAACTCTTGTGAAATAAGAACTTTTGAAGTGGAAAGCAAACCAGGGGAAGGGATGTATTCCTCTCTGAAGATTGTGTATGAGCTGTGAATTGTGAAAGTCTGAGAAGGGCTTGGGTTAAGGGAGTCATCCTGCCCAGCCCTTGTGAACTGGAGAGCAAGGAGACCTCAGGAGGAGGAGACAATACTTCCTGCTGTTGTTTCAAAAGACTGGGTATCATGAACCCTGTCAAAAGAAGGCCAGCGGAAGTGAGTCATGCCCCGGGGTATGTGAGGACATTGAGAACCATATACCTGGAGAAGGGAGGCATTCTGCAGGAAGCCAGGAGTGAATTTCAACAATATACAAGAAGGAATAATGTTTAAATTGGGACTTCGCATTGGAGCTGAACCCTTAAGACGCTGCAGGCTGGAGACGGGGGGCATTCTCACAGGTGAAATTTCCCCTACAATTGGAACTGTGGATCATTGTCCAACAGAAGGAGTCATTCTTCTGGACCAATAAGACCCACTACCTTTTTTCTTATTAATTATAAGTGTGAGGGATAGAAGAACAAGTTACTTACCAAACTGGTAACGTTCTTTCAATGGGATGTTCCTCCGACGTATTCATGTAAAGGTGTGCGGACGACCATGTGGCAGCCGCACATATATCTTTAATTGGAACTCCTCTTTAGAGCGCAGAAGAGGCTGCGATACCCCTGGTTGAATGAGCCCTAAAATGTTGAAGGAGCGCTTTTCCTGCCAATTTATAGCATTCTATAATAGTTAAAATAATCCATCTTGAAATGGTTTGTTTTGTAATTGGCAAACCTCATTTGTGCCCTGCATATCCTACTAATAATTGTTCTGCTTGTCTGATTCTTGCAAGTCTGCTAATGTAAAAGCTCAAGGCACGCCTTGGATCCAGCCTGTGTAACCTCTCTTCCTCTTTCCCTGGATGGGGAGGAGGATAGAATGAGGGTAAAGTTATTTTCTGAGTAATGTGGAATTCTGAGACTACCTTGGGAGAAAATTGGGCTTCACTTGTAAAACAACTTTATCTTTATGAAAGATTGTATGAGTAGGTTTTTAAAATAAAGCTTGTAATTTGCTCACTCTTCTGGCAGAAGTTAAAACCACTAGAAAAACAGTTTTAAGCGTGAGGATCCTTAATGAACAGGAATGGAGGGGTTCAAATGGAGTACCCATTAGGAATTTCAAGACTAGGTTTAGGTCCCACAATGGAACTTGAAAAGGTGTTGGGGGATAAACATGAGTTAATCCTTTCAGAAATTGAATTACTAAAGGTAATTTGAAATATGAAGGCTCCTCAGCAGTATGCTTAAAGATTGACAGTGCTGCGAGGTAGCCCTTGATCGCACCAACTTGAAGACCTGAATTTGCTAAGTAAAGCAAGAAAGATAACACCATCGGTGTATTACATAAAAAGGGTTCAATATTCTTTTCTCTACACCAGCTGCAAAATTTGTTCCAACGGCAGTGGTATAAAGTCTTTGTTGCTGGCCTTCTGGCTGAAAGCAACACCTCCATGACATCATCCGGGAGATCCCAATCCTTGTATCTCAACCTTTCAGAAACCAGGCCTGAAGGTTGAGGGTTCCAATATCCAAATGGAGAACCTGACCTCCCTTCTGCGAGAGAAGATCCTCTCTTTACGGAAGACGAATCGGAGGGCAGATGGACATGTCTAGAAGATCCGGGTACCATCTTCTCCTGGCCCAATCCGGGGCAATTAGAATCATGAATTTCCGGAATCTTCTCAACCTCCTGATCATTTGAGGAATGACGGGGACTGGAGGAAACGCATCCAGAAGTGGATACTCCCAGTCCACTACGAACGCGTCCCCTAGAGCTCCTCTCGGGGGAAATTCCCTTGAGCAATACTGATCGCACTTCTTGTTGATACTGGTAGCTAACAGATCCACTTGAGGGGTTCCCCAAAGGGCGAAGATCGCTTCTGCCTGCTCAGAGCATCCGCCGTCAAGTTCTTCTCTCCGGATAGGGGAACTGCCGATAGAGAGATTCCTTCTTGAATTGCCCAGTGGCAGTGACCCTACACCTCCTCTTTTGTTGAGGTAGTGCATGGCCACTGTGTTGTCCGTCATTATCAGAAAAATGTTTTCCCTGTACCGATGGCAGAAAAGCTTTCAGCGCTAGTCTGATCGCTCTCAGCTCCAATAGGTTGATCTGTAGTCTGGACTCCGATGGAGACCAACGACCGCTGATGGTCAAGTCGTTTGCATGGGCTCCCCACCCTGTGAGTGAAGCATCCGTGACTACTGTTATCTCCGGCCATGGTTGCCAAAACTGTTCTCCTTTTAAGATGTTCTCCCGACAGGCCCACCAATGAAGGTCTCGAGCTACTCTGTCTGGAATTAGTAGGAGATCTGACATTCTCACTGAGAATTGTGACTACTGGGTCCTTAGTGCCCACTGGAGGGATCTCATTCTCAGGCGAGCCTCTGGCACTAGGAGGATGCAGGATGCCATGAGGCCGAGCAACCTCAAAAAGTCGAAGGCTGGTAGACGTTGGGCATTTTGAAACCTGGTGACCATCTGTAGAATATCTTGAGCCCTCACCTCTGGTGGTGAGGCTTTTCCCAGGGATGTGTCCAGGACTGCTCCAATGAACTGGAGTCTCTGTGATGGTATCAGCTGTGACTTCTTTAAGTTGAGGGAGAAGCCTAGCTTGTGAAGGAAGTGGCAAACATAAACTAGATGGATCTGAGCTTGTTCCGGGGATACTGCTCTGATCAACCAGTCATCCGGGTAGGGGTAGACATGAATCCCTTCCTTCCTTAGACTTGCAGCCACAACCGCCATTAGCTTGGTAAAGACCCTCGGGCGGAGGTCAGCCCAAATGGCAGAATTCGAAATTGATAATGAGGGTTGCCAATTGTGAACCTCAGGTATTTCCTGTGTTTTAGATGGATTGGCACATGGAAATAAGCATCGTTTTAGAGATACCAACCAGTCCTGAAGCAGGAGGGCCTGAAAGATCTGAGAAAGGGTTCCCATCTTGAACTTGTCTTTCCTGAGGAATTTGTTTAATTCTCACAAGTCCAAGATGGGTCTCAATCCTCCATCCTTCTTTGGGACTAGAAAGTAAGGGGAATACCAACCCTTGTTCGTCTCTGCTACAGGTACCAATTCTATGGCACCTTTCCCTAGCAAGTCTGAAATCTCCTGCATAAGGAGCGGGTATGGAAACTTCAAAGAGTTGTTCCCTGGTGTATGACTCTGAGGAGTTTGTAGGAAAGGCAGGCAGTAACCTTGGGCAACTGTCTCCAATGCCCAAGCATCTGACGTAATAGCCTGCCATTTTGCCGGATGTTGAGTTAACCTGCCTCCTACTGGTATCTTGCGAGGACAGACCTCAGAGGGGTTTAGAAAAGCAGCTGACGCAGGTGCCGAGGGTAAAGTAGCACCTGCTGGTGCGGATTTTGTCCCTTTGATCCGTCCACCACGGGTGGATCGTTTCTGGCCCCTTTGAGCTGGCTGTCCTCTGCCTTTTCCGAATGCGGAGTAAAAGCGAAAGGACTTACCCCCTCCAGGAAGTACCTGTGGGGCAATTTGGAGTTTGCCGGATTGCAGCCCCAAGGGATTTCGCTGCTGCTTTAGATGTTTGCAATTTCTACAGGCTGTCATCAGCCTTCTTTCCAAATAGAGAAGTGCCGTCAAAGGGTATATTCAGAAGTCTGGCTTGCACATCTGGAGCAAACCCAGAATTCTGCAACCACGCAAATCTGCAGATTGTGGTACTCGCTGCCATGGCCCTGCTGATGCTGTCAGCAGAGTCAATGCCTGTTTGAAGGTACTCGCACATTGCATCCTTTCCATCCCTGATGATGTTTAAGAATGCTTCCCGTTCTTACCCTTCTGGGAGGCAGTCAGCCGCAGATGAAGCACACTCCCAAAGTGTGTGGCTGAATCTTGCTAGCGTGCAAGTGGCGTTGATAGATTTAAGCACCATACTACATGCCGAAAAGACTTTTTTTGATACGGCGTCAAATCTTTTATCATCTTTGTCTTGTGGAATAGTGGGGTATGCCGACTTACTGTTTGATGAAGTCGCTGCCTGCACAACTAAACTCTCTGGAGTTGGATGTTTGCTTAGATATTCGGGATCTGAAGCTGATACTCTGTATTTTGCAGAGAGGTTTTTATTTACTGCAGGGATAACTTCAGGAGTCTCCCAATTTGCAGGTATTTTCCTTTGCAGAGCAGCATGAAAAGGGACAACGGGATCCTCTTGGGGTCCTTTAATATATCAGTAAGGTCATCTTGCTGAAAAGAAGGTGCAGTTATAGTCCACCCCATAAATTCCATTATTCTAGCCAACAGAGCCCTATAAGGTATCTCAGCATGTTCTCCAGGTTCTGGTTTGGCAAACTCTACTTCTGGAGATGTATCTATACCACTTGCCTCATGAAGAGAGTCCTGTAGGTCTTTTAACCTATTTTCTTCAGAGATTAATTCCTCTGGAATGGGTACTGTAGACCATAAGGTCTCTCATTGTCAGAGTCCTCCCCTTCTTCATATATGGAGGACAAGGATCTAAAGTAATCAGACCTACGATATGGAGTAAAACCCAATTCTAGAGAAGAAGGAGCCAAATTTGTTGTTGCTGCCTGAGAGAACGTTGTGGTTGTCGACATGGACGTTGTAGGCTTTGACAATCCTGTAAAAGGCATCGAAAACATTGGAAAAGGCCTTGATGAACTCGAGAGGATCGGAATCCTACTCGGCGTTGTTGAGAATGTCAATGGCACTCTCGACGTCGTGGTCAGGACTTTCTACACCTCTGGTGCCTGTGACGAAGAGGCAGTTCTAGACTTGTCCTTCATCGGAGTCAACGATTTATGCGTCGAAGGTCCCTTCGACAATGGCGTCGATAACGCAGATTTGTGTGTCGAAGGAATCGTCGATGATGGCATCGATGACGCAGTCTTATTGCCTTTACTCGAGGGTTCATGACGCTCGAGTATTTTTATTCGTCGGGTTCAGCGACTCACAGCGTTTTGATTTTTCGGGTCTTTCACCCAGGGTATCAACTTTAGACATCTCGGAGGGGGTCAAGGCCGCTTTCTCGAAAATGCTAAGCATTTTTTTACTGAATTCCTCCCACTTAGACGGAGAGCTGTGTTTCATGGGGCAGGTAACCCTTTCCGGGGAACTAGATGATGAAGAAGAAGAGGGAGATCTATGGTGCCTCTTCTTAGACGAATGCCTCAACTCAGCCGAAGAAACTTTTGAAGGGGTAGAAGTTTTAAAAGCCTTACCTCTTTCTAACTTCCCCTTGCGCTTCTTTAAGGCTTTCACCGTCATGGACATACAGTCCCCACACTCCGAACTGTGATGCTCCGATTCCAGGCACCACAAACACATCCTGTGAGGATCCGTTAAAGACATTTTCTTTCCACAGTCGCAAAATTATTTTTAAACCGGACCGTGGAGTCGATGGTTCGGATGAAGATGCCATCGTTATAATTTTAGATTTTCGAAGAACAAGAAGATTTTTATGAAGAATGGAACCGAGCGGTACGTTTCCGAGGCTCACGAAGCGCAGGAAAACAGAACCGAGCAACGGACACTGTGCGATTCTATTTGCACTCTTGATGACGTTGGCGCCAATACGGAGGCTGTCGAGGGACACCGACTCAAGGGACGTTGACACGCAGTGCCCTCTACTGTAAAAGATTTCCGAGGCCACAGCAAGCTGAATGGATTATCAAAGATATGGAATACGTCGAGGAAACAATCCCATCGAAGTAGGTATTTTGACACGACAGTGGACTCTTTATTTACTTGGACATTCTGACTAATTCTTAATTGGAGGCAGGGAAACCCCTCTTAGACTTGGAGAGTTAGGTTTCTTCTTTATTTTTGCCTGAATATAACTCTTTGCCAATCACAATGCCACTGTTGTGTCAGACTCGTACTTCTGCACCCTTTCAATGGCTAAGTGATTATTACTTATTCCTGAACAACTGTTCCCAGATCCTAAGGGTGCCAACAGCGCTCTGCCCTGCAAAGAGAATATCTCCTCTGCTCAGGGGAGCTCAGATCAAAGACACTCAAGTAAGGCACAGAACATCACACAGAAGAGGTATAACAGGAGGTAAGTTAGTAGTTCTAATATAGGAGCAATAGCTTTCAGAAATGCCTTGAACAAAAGGTCCCCATTTAAAGGATGTTAGTCGACAGGCCCTTCACTGTAATGATTCCTAGCAGCACAGCAACAACCGATAGGATAGGACTGTGGCAGAATGTAATTAGGAACAGTCTGTTTAGAGTTATCTTTCTTGCCGCCTATTACAAGTCTCCAACAAGGTAGAACAAATGATGTGTGGTTTTTATGAGCTTAATATCAACCTATTTGATCGCAAAGTTGGATACACAAATGTACACTTAGGCGTATTCTCTCATATTTAAACATCTGCAGCACTGCTCACAGTCGATCCAAGCCTGGATGCCATTAAAAACCACCCAGGTTTCTTGCAAATAAAGACAGCAAGTTGCATACCAAGTCCCCGCATGGCTGGACGTCTGGTGGACAGTGTGGGTCTTACTGTCGACATCTTCTGTTAAAAAAAGATGCACATCAAAAAAGCTGTTCCGACAGCACTATTTCACCTTAGTACTCTTCTAATGCTTTCTAACGCATCTACCAAATTCGAATTTGCCATCTGCTGCCTTCCAAACATTATTGTACTCAAACTCTCTGTTGTAGTTTCATGTGTCAGGAGACCGACATGTCCGTAATGTCAGTGTAGAATGCGTCACTGTGGATTCTTGTGTGCATCGGAATGAATATACCAGGGAGTGACGGTTACATCGGGGGCTGGCTACGGTGTGGTTGGTCAGTGGTCGGTCTGTCAGGGTCACCTTGTTAACTTACATGGAAGTGAGGACCTACTTTTTTTTATGGTACCATGGACATTAAAGCTACTTACATGAGTAGGTCTGTTCAACGTTTTATATGTCCCAGGAACCCACATCACTATATTGTCCTTGGCGCTCTGCTCTGCAATTTACTGCCCAGCAGGGTTCTGAGGCCAGATGCTTCCACCATATTGTACCCGCGCATTATAATCTGGATTTGCTTCCATTACAGGTGCATATCAAAAACAAGTGGCCTGCCTCACCGAAAAATGACGTGGACACAAGAGTCCATTGCCATTCTTTAAACTGGTATTCCTCTTTTCTAGATGGGAATATTTGAATTGACCTCAGAGGTGAAAATGGACAATGAGTTGGAGCTCCCACTAGGCTGTTACTGCCACTACCACTTTAAAATAAAGCTTGAAGGCAAGAACTCGGACCTAATTTTTCTTCTTTGCAAGTGCATTCCATTATATGTGTCAATACGCTCAACAGCCGAGTGCTGGGTGTCTTGTGCCACCTGTTTGGCTTCAGCCGAATCCAGCCCAGAGAAGCTTCTCAAAATCCAAGAGTTCCTACAAAGGTTTTGACTGGCGGCTGCTGGGCGAGCTGAAGGATTCGCGTTGGCTTGCCTCTTATGGAGAGGAAGCATTCTGCAGTATTCGAAATTTCTGAGAGGTGTGAGCTATGTAGCTCAGCTCCTGCTTTTAGTCTAGAAGAATCTGGTTAGCTTGACTCAAACATCTACTTTCGACTACCTAGACCAGCTGCCGCCACACAAACATCCCTATGTGATATTAAATAGTTTCAGAATGTTTATAAAGGAGCGTCAGGACACATCTAGAAATCATTTAAAGCAAAATGGTTCATAAATAATGGACCAAATGTTATATTTGTCATCTTATGTTTAAGGTAGATTTGCAGCACGCTATGCACTAAAGCTCCTCATTCCACAGAGGAAGCCCATACTTACAGAGTGATGGCAGATACCCAGGTTATGACTTTAGTTTGTGCTAATTAACTTTTTTTTTCAATCCCTTATTCTGGTTGTGATGAACCATCTTCCGGGCACCAGTCTAGGGATGAATATCGGTTTCTAAACCATCAATCAGCCCCACACCTCTAGTACAACAGAAGGGATACAAACAGATTGTAAACACAAGCAAATTATATACCTCCTAATCCAATTTTGGTAACGTGCACAGAACGGCAGGCTTATCTCTGCAAGGACTTGGATAGTTAGCTGCAACACAGCGAACAATTACCCAATGATAAAAGGGACTGTCCAGTCAAGTTTGTATAAACATATCTACTTTATTATGACAACCAACAGTTCCAGCACACTACAAAATACAACCCACCCTGTAAAGGAATGCAGTGGACAAACAGTTTCAAGAAGGAAAAGGGATGCACTCTGGGTACTGACAGGAGGATAGTCCATAAAGTAATCACAATAATTCAAGAATACTTGGCTTCAACACAAAGGAAGCAATGGGATGTAAAATGTCACTAGGGGCCTTCGGAGAAGGACCAAGGGCACAGAACCACAACATATCTTGTGCTGCAGGCTGGCCTACATGGCGTCTCAGGGTCAGGAATCGTTCTCAGTGCTGGTTGGCGGGTCTACAGCACTATCTAGGATGACGTCCGTGACTGTGGCATGATAGCAGTCAGCGATGCAGTCAGTTGCAGCTCGAGGAGCTCTACTGGCTCGAAAATGCCCTTTAAGGTGGATGCTGGTTGATGCTTGTCGATGCACTCCTCCTAGCTTCTCACTGGGCTTCTGTCATACTTTAAGGCGGACCCCCAAAAATGAGGAGTGTTTTGCAGGCAACAGCCTTGGCCTTGGTTTGGTTCCGAGACTCTCTGGCACTTCCCACCTAGGAAGCTTGTTGCAGAGCCTATCAGCTGTGTGCTGGCTGAATATCGGTTCTGGAGCTGCTGGACGGTTCTCTGGGTTCAGTAGATCCCTCTGTTCCCTGGGAGATGTTGAGGGGGAAGGATCTTGCTTCCCTCTTTTGAAATCCTGGCCTTCCTTCACTGGCAAAGCTGTAAGGCAGACTGTACCTTCAGCCAGGGTCCAATGCTGAGTTCTACTTGTTACTCCCTGCAAAGTCTTCAGATTATCTGCCCAAAAGAGGAGCTAGGCAGTCTTTTGAAGACAAAGACAAATGGGCCACTGTGATTGGTGTAAGCCAACCCACCAACAATCTCCTGTATTTCAAAGGCCATAACCAGAGTGCTTTGCAACAGAAAAGGTAAAGGGGTGAAAACATGTAATACTAAGTCGCACCCTTCTTCCTGTCTGTTGTGCATCAAAGAGTATCTCTAGTTAATGGAGCTCTCTGTGGTGCCTGATTAAAGCGACAGGCCTCCCTTGAAGCTGTGGCGAGAACACACTTTGGCTCCATCAATCCACATACTCGTACCTTCTGAATAAGTTCCCCCTGCGGGGGTAGCCCACTGTAAACACACAGTCCCAGACATGACAGGTCACTGCCATTGATACTGAGAGGCAGGAGCTGGCTTCAGGTTGGCACAATGCATATCAAAGGTTGTTGGGATTTCCTGTCTCTTTTGTTAAACTCTGCAGCCAGGCCCCATGTGGTCATGTTTGAAGTATACTCTATTAGAATGTTAATTGTGTTGATTGCTGCCACCATCTACAGTGCTTACCTTACGCAAAAGGCCAGGGCAGATCCATGGAGTTAACTAGGCTGGCCGTGGCAGGAGGAAGGTTTTGTCCTCCCTCTTTGGAGATGCCTTGATGTTCTCTTGACTGTCATATACTAACTACATATGACAGGGGGATAGTGTCTGTAGGTGGCATCCAATTAGAGTACACAGGTCTCTGGGTATGTAGTGCGGTGAGCATAGGCAAATGTGTGTGAATTAGCCCCACACAATTTCCAGAGGTTGAACTAGCATCATTCAATTTCATCTAAAATTTCAAAAAAGCCCAGGTGAGCGCACACCCACTGTGTGGATGGTCGAATTCCTCACAACGGTAGATCTTTTTCAATATTATCCAGAAGCTGCTTTTTTTTATATCCCTGGGGCAGAAGAAATCATGCTGCTAGCTGCGCTTTTTGAGTACAGGGCAGTCGTGGTTACTGCTGAGGATAAGAGTTGGAGGTGAAGTGCCCAACAGTTTATCACACCGAAAAAGTCTCCAGTCTACCCGATTGTTGACAAAAGAGGTGGTGTTGGTTCTGACATTTTCCACTAGGACGTCCTTTTGAATTCAGATGCACAAGTGCTCATTACCCTTGGAGACCAGCACCGAGGGAACTCTTCCAGTGCCACTTGAGGAGAGTACAAAACCAGAATTTCAAGAAAGCTGAAAAATCCATGATCAAATCATGAAATCCTCATTCAAATGAAGTTCCTTTTCAGCATCTTCCCCTGACCCACCACATAAATCAGCATCCTCAATCCACTGTGAAATGTCTGTTGGAAGCAGAGGGAGTGAGGGCAGTGGCTGCAAGGGAAGAGTGGAACAGTGGGCCCCAGCAATGGTTTATGGTCCCTGAAGGTACCAAGAATGGGGGCGTATAGAAACAGGGCGGTGGTCAGAGCACAAAGGGGAAGACAACAAGGGACCAGGGCACTGTGGACAGACTGGTTGCGGCTTCATTGACCCCAGACTGGAGTGCAGAGTAGGATGGGCTGGGAGAGGGTCTCACTTCAAGACGTCTGGTGCAGAGAGAATGGAACAGGCCTAACTGGGAGCCAGCGAAGTAAGTTGAGGCCTAACATGTTGGCGATGTGCAGTCTTTTTCTTCCAAATTATGATCCACTAAGTAATTTGTTGGCTATTAAGGTCAAAGAAAAGTTTCTAAATTCCCAGCAATTCCCAGCAAGCAACAAACAAGTATTCTTTAGTTTCTTTTGGTCTGGGAATCTGTCCCAAGCTTCCTTTGTATGCACTCAGACCCAACCTCGCCATAGATTTCACAACCCACCTTCCCTTCCTAGCCTCGTGCGTCAGACAATTTCCTTTGTTCTGTAATATCATAGCTGTGTCTTGCTCATTATTCCGCAGATAACGCTCCTTGCTTTCTAAATGCTCTCCATGGTTTCCAGCTTCCTTGCTCAGGCTCTTTTCACGTCTACTCCAGTTCGGTAGGTTTAAGCAGTGTTTGCTAGATCTACCGTGATTCACCTGCCCAGTATTCTCTTCTGCCAACACTTTTTTCATCAGCTTCGTCAGGGAAAGTTAGATAAAGGCTTTCCTTCTAGAGGATGCAATCTTGTCTCTGGGATTTTCGAGATGGTGGCCCTCCCCTCAAGGTGAGGACTCTCCTTCTTATCGACACCAGACCTCCTGACACCCCCCTACTTCCAGCTAACATTCGTTTGAAGAGCCCACGGAGAACCCACAGTCCCAAACACATGATGGGGAGTAAAGGCTTCACATCTCTAGTACACAGCCAGTTGACCGCAGGATATTCACCACAGTAGGCTGTTTCAATAGTTTCCCTCTGGAATGGATTGACATAAAGAACATGATGGTTCCAGATTTTCAACAAATAAATACGCCATTGACTGCTTGAAAATTCTTCCTCTTTAATGTTTTGTAGTGCCAATATATTATCCTTACACTAACCATAGTCGGTTCCTATATCCTGTCTTCTTGCCATAATCCCCCTTCAGTCCTTCTCAAGGATGTAAAGCGATTTTTGCAATTTCTTTTCAGGATGGCAAAAACTGAACACAGCATTCTCCTGGCCTGATCAATGCCATGTAAAATGAAACAATTAAAGCCCTAGTGCTACTGGCTATGCCTCTTTTGGTGCAAAATCGGAGTGCATTTATGGAATACGTAGATATGGTCGGGGGAAAAACAACAATTGGGAGATGTGATTGAATTTCGACTATACGAAAAGTACATATAGCTGAACATTTTTATTAAGAGTCCCATTTGGTGCCATTGCAGTGAACAAGGGGAGCAGAGGCTGTCCCCCGCACCCTTGTTCACTGTAATGGCTTCGGGGGTGTCCCCTGCTTCTCGAGAAATATAGTTTCTTTTTAAAAAAAGGAAAAAGAAGTTCCCTGCAGCGTCGGTTCCAGATCACAGAAGGAAAGGGAACAGATGTTGCAGGGTCAAAGCAAGTGGGCAACACACAGCAAAGTGTGCCGCCGAAGTTTAAGTAAGGGGGAGGGTGGAAGTGGGTTATCTGAAATGGCCGTGGGAGGAAAAAACGGAAGTTCTTTTAAAAAGAAAATTACTCGTTCTTTCCCCCTTGTCATTTTGGATTCAAACAATGCATGGTAATCCTGCATTTATATATTTTGCCTTAATGAGTGAATATGGATCTTCTCACCCCGGCTTCAGTTTCCCCCCCTCTCATAGCAACCGTAACGTAACATACATCTCTCTCTAGTGGCAACATGACGATTCTAGAACATGCTAAAAACTTTCAGTCTTTCCACAAGTCCAGAATCAAAAAAGTGTCTGCCCGCCTTTACTTCACTCCCAGAAAACCTCTACACTTACCTTCACTTCCTCATACATTAACTCCATGCATTTACTTATTTTTGCTTTTACTTCATGCCTTTACTTTGTCTGCACCTTCACATTGTCAAGGAAGCAATGGCAATAGTTAAGGTTGGCTGTACAGTTAGGGTAAGAATATGGGTCAGGAAACAAAGCGGTGTACAGGAGGTACCCCCTTAAATAACTAAGGGAACGTGAGAAGAAGTGAAAGACAGAAGTAGTAAAGGTACTTCTGTGACAAAGTGAATGCAAGGCCAAGTGCATGTAGAAGTAAAGCCATGCATCCATCATGCAGTGCTTCAGAAAGATGAGCCACCATTGTATGGAAAACCTATGCCTAGCGCCAAAGAGCAGATGCCACACCATACCTTGCTTGTAACCCCTTTTGGTCTCCAGAGGCGAGCGAGTGGTTGGAGTACAGTCAAAGGTCTTAAAAAGCACTGTATTCTTGGGGTAACTCGTTGTTTCCCAGACAGTAATTACTTTGTGGTAATTTACCACAAAGTAATTACTTAAAAAAGTAATCAAAAAAATATAGGTATATGTAGGTAGGGGTAAAAATGGGGTGGGGGTTTGGGGTAGGGACAGTATTGAAGGTGATGGGGAGACATGGGGGAATCCCAAATAAAAAAATAAAAAAAAAGTAAAATTAACTACTTTGTGGTAAATTGCCACAAAGTAATTACTGGCAGCGAAGTGGCATAGAACCATTCTTGGGTAACCAGTCCATGACATGGCTACCTTCAACTCCTTGAAAAATTGCATTTTAAGACCGATCATGAAAGCGTTGCTGGCTGCTTAATTCTCCAACATCACGTAAGTGCAAGTGAAGTGTATCCAAGGCCCCATAGTGTGACCAACTCCAGCCATGAGTTAAGTGTAGGGGAATCGGCCAAAAATATTGAGGTTAAATGACCGAATGGGAGATTTAGCTGAATTTCGGCAGTTCGAAAATACCGGACAGCCGAATAGTTTGACCAAATCCCCCATTCAGTAGCGGGGGCTGAGCGGTTGTCCCCGGCACCCCTGCTCTGCTCACTATATTGTCAGTGCGAGTTGCTGGGGTGTGCCCTGCAGCCAGTCCTGAAAACAATTAACCAAACATTTAAACAAAGGAAAGGACTCCGCAGCACCGGTTCCCGATCACAGAAGTGGAAGGGAACAGGCATTCAGGGACACAGCGAGTCGGCATCAAGGTAAGTGGAGGGGTGGTGGCGAGGGGCTAAAGTCAGAAATGTTCAGGGGAGAAAAGACTGAAGGTTATTTTGGAAAAATAATCTTCGTCTTTTCTCGCTCGAACATTTCCATTTCAGGCTTTCAACCCCGATCCAAGTGTGGCAAGGCCAGATGCCTTGGCTCTGCCCATCAGCGGGTGGTGACTGATGGTCGTGGACCTAGGGCAGCCATATCGTCTCCACTTCATTCTCCATGGATTGTCTCGGATCAGATAGAAGAAGAGGATAGCTGGACTCTGGCCAAGCACTGTGTATTTCAATGTGGAATTTTGAAATCTATTGTTAAAATGCTCTGATTAGTAATACTTTTTTTAGTGCAGTGCTGGTGGGGGCTGCAAGCATATTTGGCTGCAGAACCCCCTCTCCACCTCCTGGCTCGCCAAGGCGGAACTTCTTATCCAAATAAACATCACGTATGACCACAACTGTAATCATGACCTAACTCTTAAATCGTGTGGCCCTCACCTTTCAAAACAGGTTCAATTTATCAGCATTCTGGGGATAAGTAAGAGCGAACTACCCGGGAGAACACACAGCAATGACATCAGCTTGGCTCTCCTCTCAGGTCTCGGCTGCGCTAATAAGTTCGCTGAAGACATCTTAAGGGGGATAGGATTTCAGACTTTACGAAACCTGCCAGCTTTTCCTTTTTGTTTGATTCACAAGGCGTGGGTTGCAAATTTCCTCCCCAGCAGCTGAATGCAATCTGAAGTTAACAACTCTCCCACGCGAGGAGCTGCAACATCAGAGCCTGACGAGGCAAAAAGAGGATCCTGAGGCTGCACTGGTGATTTACTAAGCAAGCGGATTCAGAGAGCCTGAATACCTCTAAGCACGTGCGAGAATGCAGACACTAGAGGGGTTTGGCCGAACGCCCAAGAAACTAGTCCTCTGCAATAAACCTAGTTTCAAAACGACGACGTCTCGTGAGCATTAAATAGGCTGGACAGATGCAGCAATGAGACACTGGAAACACCCATCCTGCACCCAGCACTGAGTAGGAACTTCTAATTCCTTACATGTTTACTGGAAGCACGGCCCAATTATCCCAACGCTTAAGGACAAATCCACCCCCTCCCTTTTGCCGAACTATAGTGCACCTAACAGGACTGACATGCACCCAGACCACCACAAAGCATTCATAGCCGGCTGCATCCACACCCTTCAATTATAAATGTTCTGCCTATAACAAAGAGGCCCCAGTGGGACCTGCAGGGCTGAGTCTGACGGGAAGCAGTAGAAGTTCCTAGTAAAGTGGACATTCCCAGTAATCTGCATGTTTGGTAGTCTCTGTAAGCTCTCGGTTGAAGATTCACAGGTGCTGCAAGTTTACACAGTTTCAGTACATCACACTGACATTCCAAATTAACCGAAAAGATCAGACCTCAAGCTCCCAATATTACGATTTCCATTTTGTATAATGTGTAAAGTGCACTACCACCATATAGGAATCCTGGCAGTAAAGAGAGGCCATCATTGCAGTGATAGAAATCACTAACAGAAATCAATACAGAGAAAAAAAGAGCCTTTCTTGCGTCCAAGCTTGCCCCCTTGTTGTTTTAGATAGTCCAACATCAAGGCTGCAGGCAGAGGGATTCATGCAAACTCCGGCCAGGGGTTCTAGAAAAGGTATAGGAATGAGTGTGTGTAACTTGCGCTCAACCTGCACACAGGTATCTCAGACAAAAGATAACTTGAGCAGAAGTAATTCGAATTGGAGGTGTTTATTCTCAAAGTGACAGCTGAGACGTCTTTTGACCAGCGATGGTCTTCCTCAGGGCTATTAAAAATGTATGAGACTTGTTCTCAAAAGCAAACTTGGTGCATCTCAAATACCTGTGTGCAGGTTAAGAGCGAGTAATGCATCCCGAAATCACAAACAGGACAGGCAATTGAGACAAAGACTATTCAAACGTTGGGATTTTCAAGTTTAGTACAGAAAAAAGGTCTTCAGTTCATTTCTGAACATCAAGAGATCTGGTACAGTCCTTAAAGAAGGTGGGATTGCATTCCTTAACGCTAAAGGATCGACTACTGAACAATGCTTTTTAAAATGTGAGCGATATTACCATCAAGGTGTTAGTTGAGTTAGTTGAGTGAAGCTTTCTATCAGGCCTACGCAGGCATAACATCGTTCTTTTTTTTTTTTTAAACTAGAGCATTCCTAGTGTAAGATTTTAAACATGGTACAGGCTATTATAAAAGTACATCTTTTCTGCATCAGCAACCAACGAAAAGTTCCCAAGGCTGGTGATATATGATCTAACTTTAAGCTGCAAGACTTTTTGGCATTCGAGAAACCCTGCTAGAGCAACTTAAACTGGAAAAAGAAAAACAAAACATATCCCCGTGGGGTGTAAATACAGCCCCAAGACTGATGAACTGCCCCGGCCACGCTAGCCCCAGATTGTGCAGCTAAATTTAGCGCCTCAATGCCTTTGGGCTGCAGCGCGCTCTACAAATCCAAAAAATAAAAAATAATAAATATAAGATGTAAGGCAAGATGGGACTGTCAAACAAAAAGGGCATCATTTCATCCTCAACTGCCTCACATCAAAATGCTGTTTACAGAGCAACAAAGTATACACATAAAATGGGCCCTGTAGTTGAATTAGTTGAATGACAAAGTGCCAAAACCAGAGGACTACCTTTCACTGCATTATGAAAAAAATGAAAGTCACTTTTTACAAAAAGAAAGCGCCCATGGAAAACTAGAAATGGATGCATTGTTCAGGCTTAAAGGAAAGAAACACATGGGAAATTAAACTCAATTTGCCAGATGTAAATTGGTGGCTTGTTAAAACAGTTTAAAAAGAAACAGTGAAGATGGAAAAATATATTTTGTATTTCAAGACATTAGTGCAAGTCCCATGTAGAAAAGTCAGACTGTAAAAGCATCATTTACTTGCTGTTTATAGGGACTGAACAAAGAGCTGTGCTGAGCTCAGTGATATTCCCACAGCAAGCCAAAAGGGCAAGCCTGTATCTTCTCATTATCTAAAAAAATTCTTTGAAGTTTACAGAACCAAGAAAAGGGGATGAGCTTGTGCCAGACCAAAGGTTTATGAGGTGAACAGATGGCCCCTGGTAAAACAAAAGACCCAGTTAATGGAAGAGAAAATGCCAGTAAATTCTTGGTCCCACCCTGGGCTGACTGACAGAAGACATGTCCCAGGAGACTGCCACATGGTGCTTAGGGGGCAGAGTTATACCATCTGGCCAGGAAGATATGGTCTTCTAATTAGACTATCCCTTAAAAATTTAACTTTGGGAACCAGAGTTAGAAGCTGAAATGTGATGATAGATTCCCGAGAAATGTCATGAAGCAGAGATTTTGGGTGACGATCGCTTGTTGAATTAGATAATGTGTAGAAAATCTTGTGTTGGTACCTGTTAGATGTATTGAAAACATTACAAAAATCTACCATTCGAACCTGCAACATGGTGCCGAAATGAGAGACATTTCATGAAGCCCGGCAAGGTCAGACCAATAGATATCTACATTTTTTGACTCTTGTAAATGATTTTGTTTGCCATGCTGTAGTTTTTAAGGTCATAATTGTAATGGTCAAAATGCAATTTGTAAAGGGGTGAGGTTTTAGTACTCAAGGGATGATACCCAGTAACTAAAAGGGTTTAATCAGAGAAAAGGGGAGGACAGTAGATGTCCAATCCAGATCAAGAGCCAAAAAGCTGGCACCTGATGATTTAGATAATTTGGGGAGGGGTTAACGATTTATAAGGAGATGCCCAATGGGAAAAGGGGAGAGCTGTTTAATATCATCCGAGTGGGAACTGCTGGGAGAAATTGCTTGGGAGGTGGAAGAAACCAGGAAAGGTCAGAGCTGGGACCCATATTTGGCGAGGCAGATAAAGGTATGGATTCTGGAGGTATGACTGAACCTGGAAAGGCCATCTAACCAATTCCCTATTTAGCCCATGAGATGATTCAGGGGCCCTGATGTTTTTTTCCTGAGTAAACCTGTCCAAGCAAACTAAGTCTTGTGGAGATCTATTTGATTTAATATCTTCCCATTATTGATCAGGTGGTAATAATTTAAGTAACTCCCCTATAGCCAAATGACACAGGGTGATTTTGTTGAAATTCAAAATTAACACCAAAGCTTCCAGGGTGGTTACAAATATAGTCTGTTGAAGTAAACTATTTCTTTTTGCCAAACCCAAAGTTGAAGGGGGACGCCACAGACTAAGACTGAAACCCAAGGCAGTCTCACAACTGATTGTGGTTGTAATATGGTTCTTAGACTGGGCTAGAGTGAATTCTAGAACAGGTACATTGGAGTGACGCTCTTGACTGGGGAGGGAAAGAAATCCCTGCATTGACTGTTGCAGCATCAATATCTCCTACATCCCATGCCCCAAGGAACACAATGGAAGGCAGTGTGAAAATGTGCCAGGCTTGCGTTAACGTATTGTGTCATTTGAATAGCGCCTTTTCCCATTGGTATGGTCTCAAAGCGTTGTAAGACAAGGCTTTCCAAATCCTCAGGACAAAAAGAACTGCCTACTGTACGATCCTAAAAGAGGACGACAGCTTTGGTAGGAAATCCACTGCAAAAGAAACTAAAAAGCAAAAGAGATGGAACAGAAATAGTCTACATTACTTGTGGAATGCTAGTCTCACAGAATGATCATCTGACACAGGGAACCGAGGCATGGAGGAATAGGGCATGTTGGGTCCAGTGGGAGCAAGATATGACTATGTTTTGTCTGGGCAAGAGGGACACTGCCCCCGATTTGGGGTACCTGCGGTTGGCAGAGACAACTGAGAGGGCATGTAATCGAATTGTCGCCAGTTTGTAGTGCAGATGCAAGAAATACAGGGGACCCAGTAATAGAGCAGGACCATAATACTTTATAATAATACAGCAGGATGCACCTGAAAGACTAAGCAAAATGTGAGTCCTTCGGGTGCATGTGAAAAAGGGAGGCTCCAGTATGTATCAGTGTTTGTTGACAATTCCTCAGATGAGTACAGCTCTCTTCTGGTCCACGCCTGACTGTGGAGAAGCTGCAGGGCATCACAACCAGTACGCTATTGAGAGTATTTACGGTCTAAGTCGTTGGGAGATCTGTAGGTTTCTCACTAGTACCAGTAGAAGCTACAAGGAACCTAATGGTACCCCACTGAAACATGTCCTTCGGACCCCAAATGAACACCTTATCCAGTAATGCCCACACTCAACAACATCTTAGTGGTGGAGTGCAGATTGTCCAGACTGGACTACCACACTGGCATTTACGCCCTGCTCCCCAAAGACATTCTTAAATGCTCGACCAAGGCAGGAATTGCTACCACCGTGGTGGGCAGTGCAATTAGCAGATGGGGGTAGGACACGGGGTTCCACACCTTCCAATCAGGTCTGCATAGCCCCTCCCTGGGGAGAGCAGGCAGTGGCTCCCGGAGGTGCAGATATAGGGTGTCAAAACAAACTTGTGACCCTCTTCGATTGAAATCCAATAGCAGGTCTGCATTATGTGAAAATCCTTAATCCTAATAACAGCTACAAATAATCTCATTGAACAAACAGGATTTTTTTCAAAGTTCACCTAGCAGGAATAACTTCGATTTCTGTAGAATAATTAAGTGCTTGGCTTTTAGGTTAAACGTTTTTGTTTTACGTTGGGGACACTTCCTCCTCACTGTTCCTCCTTCCCCTTGTGCCTCCTCCCGTTTCTGCTCTTTCCAACTCCTAGCTCTCCTTCACTGGAACTCCTTACCTCTCTCAATCCGCTCTATTCCTACCGTTTCCTCATTCTGCACGTCCCTTAAATCTCTCCTCCTCCGTTCCCCGCCATGATTACCCTCCCCTTCCCCTCTCCCACCCTTCCCCTCTTCCGCCCCATAATCCGCTCCCTCCACTTCCCCCTCCACTCTATCCTCTTCCCTTTACCCCTTCCGTCTCCTTCCTCCCAGTTCTACTCCACCACTCCCTTCCCTTCTGTCTAGTTGCTCCACATACTGCTTTGTTGATCTGATTCAAAATTGTATTTTGCTTCTACTGTTACTGTTATTTCTGTTACTGATAAATGCATCCTGCTGTTAAAATGTCCAGCGCTTTGGTGTAAAGCGCTATATAAACCTAATAAATACAAATACAAATAAAATCACGTCAGTGTTGCATTTTGACAGCTGCTAACGATTGGCAAGAAGCAGACATACAAATGATGGGACAAACGTGGAGGGCCCGCAAAAGAATCAGACTCCTTTGGAGTTTGGTGTAGGTTTAAAAGCGAACAGTGTGTTTTTCTCTCTCATGGCAGGCTAGCGCAAAGCATGGATGGCTGACGCAGACCCATTGGCGTCAAGGGTCACATTTAAAGTTCAGAAGATCTTTTGGAAAGTCACGCAAAGTACATGCGTTTTTCATATGTGTAAGTCTTTCCATGTTGAGCTTCAAAGTCTGTGAAACCTACTGCAGTGCCCATAAACCCAGTTCCAACATCTGTCTTGGTTCGGGTTATATGCAAGCAGCAGCAGGTCGCCCCTTCTCGCACTTCAATGGCTACCTCTGCAACCCTGCATCAAATACAGAGCAGTCGCCATGCGCAAACCCTCCTACCTGGCAGGCCAACTCACCTTCTCTGGGGGGGGCTGTGCATTACCAGGACCTGGCCACACTAAAATTATTTCACTTTAATGGAGATGCTAAAACGAGGGTGTTGCTTGTGTACTGTATGTATATACTTGAATGTATAAATAACTACACCTAAGTGCTGTTAAATTAACACAAGAACAGTGACACTAAAAATATATGAGCAAACAAATGACAAAAAATGATCACATTCTTACTGAAGAGCTACACTAAGAGGATGAACTTTGAGAGGTCAGAAAGAAACCAGACTGGAGTCTCAGCAGGGAAAGCAGGCAAACGCATTCCAAACTTTGGGAACAAGAAGGAAAAATGAACAAAAGTGGAAGAAAGAGGGCATGGACGTCAACATGGTAAAAGATCAGTGTGAGAACAAGGCTGTCCTCTACAATGTCCCCTGCCAATCAAATCTCCTGACAGTAAGCCCCAGCAACCTGCCGGTGCGGCATTGTTGGTAGGCACTGCGTCCGGCCGAGGGGTGCAGGGTCTCGGGAATGGGCCTATGAGAGTGGGAGCAAAGCTGTGCTCCCATCTCTGTTCCCACTCGGCTGGGACTTGGTATGCAGGAGAGCAGAGGTCCTGAACTCGGCATTCTCCCGTCCACCAAACTCTAGGTTTCAGGACAAATCCGCTGTGGAAAAGGCCAAAATGCGAGCGGTAAGATTAACACATTGGGCTGGATTTAGACTGGTGCCAAACATTAAGAGAAACTGGAAAATAGATGTTGCTAGTAGTTCGGGTCAAGCCTCTGTGCTAAACAGTGAGGCAGACATGACAGACGCAAAGGGGTGTGGGAAATGGGGCTTGGGTCGGTTAACAGGGGTCTCTTTATTCCCCATAGACTGTTTGTTTTTTGGGTGTGGGGTAGGTAGGCAGAACAACCCCCAAGTAAGGGATAGGATTGACTTGTATGTTGATTGTTTTGCTGCCATACATCCAAAACCCTTCCAACATGATTAATGTGTCGTGTTCCTCTCCTCGGCCTTACCGCCTGAGTTGCCCATGCACAAGTCAAACTCCATTCTCCACGAATTCTCAATCCCTATTCCTTCTGAAGGGCATTAACTATCTCCATAAAGACATTGTGCCCACCCGCTTCCCCTCCTAATGGTATGAAGATCGCTGGTCAACAGTTGAAAATCACTGTAAATGCCTTGCAGCGTAAATTCAGATGTAAAGCACTCATTCAGCCAATCAGGTGGCTGGAACAGCGGGCGAGAATACACTGTGTACTGCCTTCTGTTTACAAACATTGGAAGCCATTCCCCGGGTGGCACCATCTTGATGATTGTGGCAACAGGGGCCTCTCCCTGTTGCCTCCCCACATTCCCACTCCCCAAACACAAAAAACAAATCTTACTGTTTCTCCACCCCACTCCCCACATACCTGCTGGACCGGAGCTTTGCGTTTCGTTCCCAGCGCTTCCCTGCCCGCTGCGGCCACCAAAGAAATGGAAAAGGTACCAAGTCCTGTTTCCTATAGCACCGGCCATCTTTTTCCCCTGTGAGAATGGGCTCATGCAAAACGGACGGTGCCCATCTCCCGAATGTTCTTTTACCATTTACACCCCAGATAACCCTGGGGTGCGAATGGCTGTCACCCCCTTGTCATGGAGCAGAAATGGCTGGTAACGGCCCACAGCCCTCGATGTTTCCCGAAGCGGGGGTGATTGCCATATTATGCAAAGGTTTCGCCTTTCACTACTTTCAAGCTAAGTACTTCAGCGCCCTCAAAGGCATCGTAGTCTGCGCTATTTAAAACTCTAAATGCATTCTAAATTAAATAGCAAATTGCCTTCAACTGTTCACTTTAAAATATTAACCCAACATCTCAACAGAAACTAACTCATGTCAATGTTGTCGTTTTCACCTGATGAAACACTTGCTTTTTGAGACATGCTCTAACACTTGCAAAGCCGGCAGGCTTCAATTCTTTAGCAACCGTTTTAATTACAGGGTGCTGTTCCTGCTTAATGACAGCATGTCTCCAAAAAGCAGGGATTAGCCACAGGATGTCCCAGGTGCCAGCACAAGTTTAAATGTTTAGGTTTGAAAAAATCTGCACTACGGATTTCTGCCCTCATCAAAAAAGTTACTTTTTGCAATACTCCATATGGTGACCACAGAGAATCACCATTTGAGCGAATCCTTGTTTTGGCATTGATGATGTACTTGTTATCGCGGGTTGGCTTTTTCTGATACAAGATACAGGGTTTATATCAACAGTAGACTGCTCATGATAAAGCAGTTTTGGTGAAATGCGGAAGCCGGGATTACAACTTGGATTAAGTGGTTCCAAAATGTGCAACTTCACTACATGACTGGATCAGCCCCATTTCTTCTCCCCTCCAACCTTTTTCATTCGCTATTCCAGGTTATATATTGTTCATCTCCTGTACTGCACGAATTACATTACACCATAATGTTATTACACCTGTGACACTTGCCTGAATTGTGGCGTAATATGCCCCCGTCTGGTGTAGCCACACAGTGGTCTGTGGAGGAAAGGAAAACGTCAAGAGTTGACTCCGTGGGCGAAGGAGGGTACAGATAAAACAAACAGGGGTGGAAATGGAGGTGTGGAAGGTTAAAGGAAGAAAGAGTGTCAGGCATGTTGATCAAGCCATAGATGTTAATAGATTAGGGTTGCAGATTGGAAGCCACGTGAAGGAGATGGGGATATTGATACAATGGCAATTCCGGAGAGACAAATTGGTGTTCCTAAAAGTGTGGCTGTATGATGGACTCGAGATGTGCTCTAGCGGGCCCTTGAATCACGTCAGCATTTATTGCCCAGGAGCGGGTCATATTTCTCCTACAAAAAAAAAAAACAGATTATGGATTCCTGCACTGCCAAGCCTAGTGGATAAGATTCGCCAAGTCCAAAATAGGCCATGTGAAAGGAGAACGTGGACTGACACAAAAAGGGTGAATCGACAGGAATGGGGCAGATGTCTATCCTTGTGTACGCAGTGACACTATCCGTTTTTGTGGGTCTGTGAGCAAATCTTTGGCTCAGCAGTGGTCAGGATTTGAGTCCTCTCACAATACCTGTGTTTTTTAATCTGAGGCTGGGTGCATTTAAAAATGCCCAACACAACAGGACAGCAAACGCCCTTTTACATTGCTTCCTCTGGAAAGGATGGCAAGAAAAGGCATAGAAAGAAAAGCTGGGAGGAAATATAGGAAATCTTAAATAAGGGTGGGTTTTGAACTGAGGGTCCTCTGGTAGAAATGCTCTGGGCTGGGCTACTTAGAATTTCCAGAGTCTGGCCAAGGGCTTTAACGGGGTGCTTATAGCAGTGTGAGAGGCTGAATGCCTTTTAGGTCACGGGAGGCTGGGCTCTTCTGGAAGTAAATCTACATAATATTGTCTTGTCTACCCTCCTCAAACTGGGCTAAATTAAAAAACACAATTTCATGTTGATCTTTCGTTAATAGATGCTTTTGAGAACAAAACACATAGATCCTAACAGACCAACAAAACATAGTATGTTCCAGCATCTTAACATGGCATGATGTACCTCAATTTAACACACCAAACCTAAGAAAACAATAGCATGTGAAAGCAGGGCAGAGCATAACAAGGGCAGCATAGCAAAATCACACATCAAAAACATTAGCATGCCATGTCATATCATTCAAATAATAATATAACCTAGCTTAAAGGCACCGGAAATGTTGCATCTCCAAAATAAAATATTACAGTGGATGCTGGGAGGAGGTCCTACAGGCAAAAGGGATTTCTCCAGCATCACATAGGAGACTAACAGTAGTAGAAATTCCCAAGAACTGTCATGGTGTTTACGCTGGTATCCACTGGGCAATAAGGAACCTGGAATAAAGGAAGCTATATTGATGTGCTCAAGATCAAACAATCTTGGCCAAATGGAAACTCTAGGCGTAGAATCCTTTATTATTGGTTCCAAGGGCTGCAGTTTAGCCTCTAGGCCACATCCCAACTCTCGTGGTCAGGTTTTGCGTTTAATAAATCACTTCTACCAGTGTTCCATTTATTTCTAAGCCTTTCAACATTCGAAACATGGAGAAACAGAAGCACGGGTAGACAAAGTGATTTGTCCAAGATCAAACCATTTTAGAAGGTGATGTGCCTGTTGGAGTGAAGAAAAAGAGTGGTGCTATGCCTGTGTGGTGCTTGGGGGAGGATGGAGAGCGGGTGAACTGCCCATGGGGAGGTGGATAATGTGTGAGAACGTTTTGGTCTGGGTGTTTGGTTGGAACGAGTGTGGGATCTTTAATGCAGCTTGTGCCTATCCTATGATGAGAGAGTTTAGCTCACTATGAGGAGTGTGGGGGATAGGTGGGGGAGAGATATTGGGTATGTATCCGATACATGAATAATATAATGTCAGAACTGTCCGATTTATAATTATTGAGAACATAAAGGTCAATATTGCAATCCCCAGCCTGCTCTCATTAATGCTAACCTCCCGCAATTGGATCATTCTATAAAATAATCTGTACCTGTTCATTGGTATTGCTGAGCCTCTTGGATTGTCATTATTGCTAATCTCCTGCCTGCTGGCAATATTGCTGCTTTCTCCTTCCTATCGGTAAATATTGATAATTGTGCTTGATGGCCTTAACCCCAATCCCATCGGATATTCATTATTGCTAATCCTGCCGAACGTTCCTGTGTGTGGGGCCGTGTGTGGATCTGAACAGCGAGTACAAAACGAGCTGAAAGTACAAAGCGTAAACCTTATTAAAAATACGAGTGGAGACAGTAATGCTCACTTGCATGCTCCATGACAATGTCTTAAGTGGTAAATAGTTCGGTTTTTCATGATCTGTGGGACCATTTTTTCAGACATAAGATATTTTTGGGGTAGTTTGCAGCATTAAACCATAATATTATGGTATTTTTAAACATGTTTACGATGGTTTATAAAAGTGGTGAATCATTTTTTTCGCGCCCATTGTGTTCTTCAGAAGTAACAAATGAAAGGGTTTATTTTGAATGCCCGCTGGCCTTTTTGAGAGACGCAGTCATTTAAAAGTAAATAAACTGGTACAAGCAAGGTGTACACCATTGTTGCAAACATTAGATTTGCTCATTGAAAAAGCCAACAGCCAAGCCAGAACTTTGCAGTCGAGTGAATGGCTTCAACATGGTAACATTTCACAATTTAAAGACACATTATTGGTAATCAGTTAGGTCACGCCCACATTTAGCAAATTAAACACAGTTGTCAACTATGTGCTATACTGTTCATTCAACTGTTTAACTGATTCTATGACAAGATAGGAGGCTCATATTATGCATTACACTCTTTACTCTGAAACCGCAGCAGCAAAGAAAAAACTTTAACAAACAAAAAAGTTGTAATGAACAGAACTAAATAGAGTTCAATGTCAATGTAAGGGAGATCCCCAATCCATCATGGGGGACAGGTCATGCCCTGCAGGAGACCAATGAGCAGGGACCCTTCCTTAGATAAGTCCATTACTCTAAACCCAACTCCTCTTTCTTTGCTGCTGACACCACAGCTAAGTCACTCCTTTCAGTTTGTGTCTTGCATGTTTGTCAGTAGTAATAATAAACCTTAATAGTTACATTAAGGATGTCAAATTGTATTTGTAATTATATTTAATATATGTTGGGCCTTTATTTTATGAGGCATGGTATCTGTGAGGCCACGTGCGGCCGTTTGCTCTGCCAATGAGCCACTCTTATTAAAGTGGGAAATATTTCGCCACTGAGCCATTGTTAATTCATGAAATAGAGGGTCCTTTTAATAACGTGTTTCCCGGTACTGTTTTGTTTTGATAATGCCAGCCCTTGCGCTGGTTTGCCTCAGGGTATTAATTCTGTTAAATAGCAGTGTGTATGCCTGTTGAGATAGCACACTGCAATGTTGCATGGGCTCAATATCAGCAGGACTTAGGTTCGCGTCCACAATAGGGATGAAATACAATTTTGCTGGGTCTTTGTTTTATTACCGTGCGCGCCGGTCTAATTGAAGCTTTTGCTTCAGAACCAGGGTGCACAGGCTTCTTTGATTTATATTATTGATAGCCGTCACGGGCCGGGGTGAAAGAAGCTGTTTAAGCTTCAGTCTCGGCGTGGCGAGCCTCTGTGTTTGTTGGGACTCACCCTGTTGTGGGGCCTACGCGCACGGGCCTTTGTGTGGAGAAATGCCTGGCAGTTCCAGGTGCAGTTGAAGCAGTGCTACAATGGCATAGTGGCATGTTTGGTGCCTGCATTGCTGGCGACCCAGGTTCTATGCCCAATGCAGGGCAGCAGTGTTCGTGTTAGGGAGCATGTAATATATTTAATTTAATTTTTAAATGTACGCCTCCTGTGTTTTCTCTCTTTTCAAGTGACTATGGTAATATCATGTAGTGAAATTTCTGCTGCACTCCATGAGCAGGGTAGCTTGATGATAGAGCCGCAGGCACCAGGGCCAATACAGGTTTGGTTATACATATATTTTTGCAAGATTATATAAATTTGTAATACTTTTTTTAAAAATAAGTATATTTTTAATATATTTTGGAACATACAAGTGCCTGATGCGCTGCCAGTCTGCAGTTTTATGTTAAGCACTGCTCATGACATGGGTTATTTGCCTTCACTAGGGGTGTGCCTTAACCTGCTCGGTTTCAGGCTTTGCCTGGGTTCTACTGTGAGGTTCTCCCTCATGTACTGCTGGTTTCCACACCCTGCTAGGGTGAGCAGTTTGAGGTGCACTTGCTCAGTGTATTCTCCCTTTGTCGGCAGCTTTGTTTAGGTGCTGCATATCGCAGATGTCATTATTTTTCCCTGTAAGCGTGCCATAACCTGCTCGGTTTCAGGCTTTGCCTGGGTTCTACTGCGAGTCCTCCCTCATGTACTGCTGGTTCCCACACCCTACTAGGGTGAGCAGTTTGAGGTACACTTGCTCAGTGTATTCCTCGTTTAAGGTCGGCAACTTTGTTTGTGCGGCAGATGGCATTGGTGGTTACCTTCACGACATGTGTGCCATAACCTGCTCGGTGGCAGGCTTGGCCTGTATTCTTCTGCAAGGTGAACCCCTCGTGTACTGCTGGCCCCACACCCTGCTAGGGTGAGCAGTGGAGGTGCACTTGCTCAGTGTACTCTTTGTTAAGCAATATATTTAAGGGGCCTGGAGCACATTTACGTTTTCAGGATCGTCAGTAGCTCGGATAGCTCAGCAAGCTTCAGCTTCTATAAGGGGCCGAGGTTCAGACCCCTGTGGGGCGTAACCCCACTTCCTTGGGCATTTTATATTATTTATATTATTTTATATTATAATTAAGTAGTTTAAAGAAAAGAGTGTGGAGATGGTTGTAAACAGACCCATGTGGGGGGGGGGGGGTTGTACCTCCCTCTTAAGCCATCTCTCAGGTGTTAACCTTCGGCTTTTAGTTAAATTCTGTCACCCTTTACGTTAGTTAGTTTCAGGACAACTCAGTCTGTTTCCTTAGTGATTTCGTTCCCCAATAACAATTGCTCCACTCAGTACCCTTGTTGATTAAGTTGCAGAATTTTCTCTCGACATGAGGAGGAGAAAAATTGCACTTTTATGTCCCTATTGAGGGCTGCAGGGCTTGAATATCTCTTTAGAGGGTGTTGTGTTTCCCTTAGTATTTGTCCCATTATGACATTCATTATACAATTTGGAAAGCAAGTTGAGCAATCAGGTTCTGTTTTGGATTAAGTGTTTGGAAACACTTGCTGGTATCAGAGGGACTGGTTACCAAATATTATCTTTCGAGCCCCGCCCTATGATTTTCCTCCCATGGCTTGGGCCGTTTTCCGCTAATCGTCTAGCGGTGTGTTATAATTTCTCCTCTGCTCGAGGAGTACAAGCAGGGTTCTGTACCGTCAAGAGAGTTGTTTAGTTTCTTTCATTTTATATTTTGAATACAGTGCAGCGAATAGAGTGCTTGCTTTCAGATCTGTGCAGAGCCTACTGATGCAGGTTCCTAATTTTGTAAGGTCTAAATCAGTCTTTCATCCTGTTGAGATCGATAAGTGAACTCCTCACACCACACACCGTTGGTAGTAATGATGAGCAACACTTGTATACCTGAGGGTTCGTAGCACTATATAAGTGCTATTTTTGCTATGGGCAATGTGCTTAATTTTGTCCTTCCCCCTGATCCCCAGAGGCGCCAGTCAGCATTACATGCATACGGAGGCTCAGGCCTCAGTGTTTGAAGGGACTGTGGTCCCAGTATTCTTTCACAACCTTTCATTTTCGGAGCATAATTATCCCAAAGTCCTTTCCCCCCTCATTCCCCTTCCCGCCATCCTTGTGGGAGATTGCATCATAATATTACACTTCTTGAAGTAACACCTGATGGTTTCTGTTTTCCTTTTACAGGGGTTCTGGCTCTTGACCAGTGCAGACTTGCACTGAGCATTTCCCTCCCGTCAGTTTACTTTCCTTTGCGCCAATTTCTTGTGTTTCACTAAGTTAAGCAGAGCCCCCTTCCACGGTCAGGGGGTTGGTTAGAAGTGCAAGAGTATTTATTTTAAGGGTGTAAAGCGGGGCTTTAGTGTGGTCCTCAGGGTAGCCTTCTTCTGGGTTGCAAGGTTTTCCTTAGATAAGTGGGGGAGGTTTCTCCTCCTTTGGGAAGGCACAATATCCCTTGGTGGGATAGAGGGGTCTGGGAGTGCTACTCATCTTCCATCCAAGTTATTACGGCCCTCTATCACAAGGCGTTCCAACGTCTCTACAGTAACTATCTCAGAAGGTGTCTGTCAGTGCGATTTCCAGAGGGCTGGGATATATTTAGTTAATAACTTGGTTCTCCTAGTCACCTGCATGGCAGGTAGACCTTATGGGGTTTCATAGGAGATTGTTTTGCAATAAGGTGCCAGCACAGGGTGCTGGGGGCTTCAAAGTTCTTCAGATTGGCTAAGATAGAGGTGAGTCCTCTTCTGGTGAGCAACTTCATTTTAACTGTTTAGTGATCAGTTCTTTGCAGTTTAGAGTCTTTGCTAAGACTATGGAATTTGGTGGTCCTCCTTCGGTTCATTTATGATCCTCTAGGGGATTTATCAACCATGGAGGAGGGAACAAGGTCCAAGCACCTGGCACATCTACAAAGGGGTTCAGATTTCACTATAATGGTAGCGATTGGATGTAAGATACATTTTTTCTCCTTGCCATGTTCGGTCTCTTAAGGGTCAGGTTTTTGTAAATATCTTCCTTTTGTCATGGTATCAGAGTCCTTCTTCAAGAGCTCGGGAGATCTGTTGGTCTCCGTCTTGGCGGTTTGGCAGGTTTAACTTTTCAGGTGGGGGCCCCCCTCTTCCATTCTGCTTCATAACTTTTAGTATACACATATGTCTGGTGACAAATGTGTGTTAAGTCTATTGCTTTTCAGCTCCGCTCAGGATAGGTCGTCCTATTACAGATTTAAAAAATGACCTTTTACTCCCATTTTACCTTTTATGAAGATTTGTCTTTCCCACTTGGTTCCCCAGTGTAGTTATGTGACATGTCATGTTTCTAATACGATATCTCCCTTTAACGCATGGGATGGAACCTACAAAGCTTTTACCCCCTAAGGGGTATTTTTCTATCTCCAGGAGAGCCATGTGTTTATCTTCTTTTGTTTGCCATCTAGGTTCCCAAAGATAGTATGAATTTAAGTGTTTTAAATGTTTGATTGTACAACAGAGGAGTTTATTACTCCGATGGGTTTTTTCCTAACCTATTAGTATAGGAAAACTTTGTTCAGTGTTTTCCCCCCTCTTTTTAACCAGTTGGTTTTGGTGGCCTGTAAGGAACACTGGAATTTGCACATCTTCCAGTTGTTTTTCTTGCAGTGGATTTGGCTATGCCTTATAAGACAGTTATTCGGGCAGCCTAGCCTTGGGCAATACTCTTGCGGTCAGGTGATTGATCAAATGAAAACATTTACAACATTTTCTTCTCCTATTATTTTTATTATAATGTCACTTTTATATTGATCATGTTGTACTAATGGGATGCAAGGGCTTCAAACTTGCATAATAATATGAGCCTCCTGTCTTGTCATACAATGGCTAATCCCCCACACTAACGTGAGATGGGGGTTTAGATTCTATTAAAGACAAGGAGGCGAGTATTATCCCACCCACCCTTGATATGATATGGCAGTTATGACACGCATATACAGAGGTGTTTCAAGAGAGAACATTCATTGGTTTGTTGTTCTTCCCATCCACCCACCCTTCTTGCTTGTTGTTCTTACAGCTACGAGTTGAGGTTCTGATCAGGAGTGTGGCTCCCAGTTACAGGATGTGGAGTGCGTGGTACGAGAGCTTTGCTGGATTTATCGTCATCGTTTATCATCTAATCTGAGCAGTGGATGTCTGGTTCAAGAAAGCTACAGAAAGAGGAGTTGGGTTTAGAGTAATGGACTTATATAAAGAAGGGTCCCTGCTCATTGGTCTCCTGCAGGGGATGACCTGTCCTCCATGATGGATTGGGGGATCTCCCTTACATTGGCATTGAACTCTATTTAGTCCTGTTCATTACAACTTTTTTGTTTGTAAAAGTTTTTTCTTTGCTGCTGTGGTTTCAGAGTAAAGATTGTAATGCATAATACTCGCCTCCTTGTCTTTAAAAGAATCTAAACCCCATCTCACGTTAGTGTGGGGGATTAGCCATTGCCTGTTAAAAGGAAAAGGGTTGTTTTAGGATATTAATCTGCACTTATCCAGTCAATTCTGCATTAATAGTGTGAGTGTTGTAGGGTTAATACAGACACACATACTCATATTTAAATGTGTGCTTGTCTTAATTACATTGAGTCTCTGTCGATATACGGGGGAGCTGGTGAATATTTTAAGTGGTTGAGTGCAAATGTTTTCCCTGAATTGACCCAAGCGAGAGTGCAACACGCAAACCAGAACCAATCAATCAAAAAGCGCTATTTCGATTGTTGCTAAAAAAGCATACAAATGGCTTAATATATACAAAACACAAGTATATTGCATAGGGAAAATAAATCCAGTGGAAGCGATACATAAACACAAAATCAATACCATAAATCTAAAAAACATGTCTTAAACAATAACTTCGAATGGACTCAACCAACATTTAAAATAGTGTATACAAATAGTGCAGGTTTCTGAACATTGGGTAAAAAGCCATATAATGTACACTGTTATTTTAAGGAAACCCAGGAAACATTCTGTGGAGGCCAGGTCACCAACTGTACAGAAGTGCATTTCACAGTACTTTGCGGTTACATTCAAAAGAAATAAGACCTAAATCAACAACACAAGACAGCACTGCTACTGTAATTTCGCCCTCTGTGCCCAGTTCTGCCCCAATTTGCACCTCAGTGCCCAGTACCGCCTCGTTGTGCCTCTAAACACAGAGTTATGCCTCCAGGTGGCCTCTGTGCACATGTCTGCCTCAATGTAATGCTCTGTTTCAAGTACTGGCTCAATATGTCTCCCCATGCCGAGTCTAGCTCCAGGTTACCTTAATTTACCACCCAGTGTCAAAGCATGGCTACAGTCGACCCTCACTGTACCATTCTACCTCCATGTTACCCTCAGTGCCAGGTTCTACCATAACCTGACCAAGTGTCCGACCAAGTGTCCATTTATACCCTTCAGTGCCCATTTATGCCACAATTCATCCTTCATTGCATAGTTATGCCTCAATTTGCTCCTCTGTGCAGTTATGCCCCATGTGACCCTCAGGGCCAGGTTGTGCACATGTGACCTTCGGTGCCAGGTTATTCCCCCTTATGCAACAGGTTCAGTCCCCAAGTGCCCATATCTGCGCTCAGGTTGCCCCTCGGAGTAGTGTTGTGCTTCAAGAGGCCTTTCAGTGCAGGGTCTGCCCCAGTTTGGCTCCCAGTGACTAGCTCTGACCAATTGGCTCGTCCCTGTCCAGTTCCATCTAATATGCCGCTCGTCTATCGATTTCTGCCATGCTGCCCTCTTCAGTACAGTAGTCTACCCCAATTTACCACTCCCTGTGCATATATGCCCCAATTTGACTGAGTGGCAAAATCTAACCCAATTAGCCCTTTAATATGACATTCATCCCCAATTTACCCTCTAGTGTTCACTCCGACCCCCGTTATCCCTCACTGAACTGTTATGCGCCCAATTGGCCTTTGTGGTGGATTTCTGGACCAATTTCTTCTCAGCGTCAGGTTCCATCCCAATCTCACAGTATAACTAGCCCTGTCCCATGACTGTACCATTGCTCCACTGCCAGACACTTTTCTGCCCAGTCCGTCTTCTGATCCGGACTCCTGCACCACTGTGATAGGCCCACACTGGGAAACAGGGAGGTAAGCTGAGGGACAACTTCCACCCAGAGGTCCCAAAAGAGGCTATGAGAGCTTGCATTTGATGCTCCAGCATGTGCTCTTTTACAGGACACAGACCATATGCACTTTGTATGCCTTGGTGGTGTAAGGACATAGTCTAAATGGCCATTGGTCACTGCCGCAGGTCATTCACAGTAAGCAAGGTGTGTGGCTCCGGAGGGACCATGGCATGGGTGAAGCAGGAGAGTTTACTGGAGGTATGTTGGGCTATATCATTAAACAACCTATACGTTCAGTAAACAATTTCCATTCTGTTGTAATCGTGATTAACTTAATTGGAACCTGATAGAAAGCATTTGTAAAAGGAAAAACCAGCCAGCAGAGTTGTGTACCGACAACAAAGGCACATGATCAATATAACCCCCCCAAGACAGCAGAACCTTCAAATTCTCTTTCTGATACACATAAGAATGGCGCTAGAACCTGGACTGGGATCCTCAAAGTAGGAGGTATGCCTTCCAAGAGTGGACACAGACCGTGATCATACATCGCTGCTTGATGGGTAAACGCAGAGGCAAGATTAATACTTCCTTGCTACTGTCACTCTCAAAGGTGTGGCATCGTATACCAAAATCACTAAGAACAAGCTGCGAAATTAATTTTGATGCAAAGGAACAAAAATCAGCTCCTGGGTAGGCAAGAGCAACCATATTGGAAACAAGAAGCTAGCACACATCCCACTGAAAATCTGACTTTCACATGAGGTGCGAACGTTGGCTTTTTGTCCATTTTGTAGGACCACTTATGCTTTAAATGTCTTCGAAATCATGTGCCCTGATGTTGATTTGCAATTACACAGAGGAAATGTCTCAGAAGTATGTTTGTATGGCACCAGTTACCTAGGGAGCCAAATGTGGAGTTGAAAGGGGTGGTCTAGTCTAGTGTGTCAAATATCTTTGACAACTGCCACCATCAAAAGGGGCTCTGCTGACTTGATCATTGGACCAGAAATTATAATTCAATGACTCAATCATCTCCTAGCCTCCAAGATAAAAACTGGATTGCTTTTACCCCAATAGGCAGAGGTTTACGCATGTTGATGTAATTGGGATAACCTTTTTCAAAATTCCAGCCTAGCCAGGACTAAAGCATATTATGACATGGAGGTCGTTATTGTCTTCCTCTAAACCAATCAGAACGTTTAGAGTGCAGTAAATATTTACTGGTATTGACTGCATTCTGTGCATTCTGGTTTCAGAAGCAGAAAGGGAAACATTGCAATTTCCAGCCAAGATGTATTTCAACAAGATACTTCCTCTAAGGGAGAACCTTATTATTTCTGCAACGTGCTATTAAACACATGAGAGAAAGCTACAACATTGGAAATTGCGTTCACTTCCTTATTCAGAAACCATTTACCTTTACATGATGCATGCTCACGTTAAACCTGTCCCAGTTCGACGAAGTTGCAAAGTTGCAATTAAAATGCTCACCTTCTGCAGACTACCAGGTTATTTAAATACTATAAAATAAAACCACATTTAGTTTCCTAACTCAGTTTGTTTATTTACTTTCTTAACTCAGAGTAACATGTTTTACATCATCACCATGAACTCCCAAAAATTTAGTGATACTACCACAATATGCCAATAGCCTTGTAGACATCGGGAGGGGTAATTATCACTTGGGATAATGACTCTTCTCCAATGTATGGCCATAACTTGGTGGCTAGTCATTATTACTTTACAATTACATTACAAGGTATTTATATAGCGCACGATAGACCCTCGGGCATGAAGGCGCAGACAACACAGAAAGAAGAGCAGAATAAAGTCCCCTAGTGCCATAGAAATACCAGAGACGATATGGGTGGTAGTGACATTAAAAGTCAAAAGAGGAAGGTTTTAAGAGCCTTCTTGAATTTAACAAGGCAACCAAGATTGTGCAGATAATCTGGCAGATTGTTCCACAGACTTGGTGCCTTAAATGCAAAGGCCCCATGTTCGGCCTTAGATGTCCTGGCTCTAGGTTGCTCCAGGAAGTTTTTTGAATCCGACCTTAAGGATCTCCTAATGACTATCTGTAATATAACATTGAAGGTACGGAAGCATCAACAGCATCCGACACTTAAAAGTAATTATCAGCGTTCGGAATGTAATTCTGGCTTCCACTGGCAGCCAGTGAAGATCTTGTCTGGCCTCTGTAATGTGCTCCCATCTAGAGAGGCAGACAACCACTCTCACAGCCCAGTTATGGACCACCTGTATTCTCTGTGTGACCCCCTTACTGGATCCCAGCAGAAGACTGCAACAATAGTCCAACTTGGCCCCTATTATTGCCCTGGCGATAGTTTCGGCACTTTTTTGGGAGATAAGAGGCCTCAAATGTGACAACAGTTTTACATAGTATACTGCCGAGGGTACTACAGAAGACACATGTGCTTTCATATTAAGGGATTGATCTAATGTAACACCCAGTATCTTGGTTTTGGGGATAGGGTTAATGATGTCATCCCCTAATTTAAAGGCACTGTAAGATGGTTTTAACATTTTAAGTGCATGTGGACTCCCTACAATCATTAATTCAGTTTTGCTCCTATTGAGGGCAAGATAGTTGTCTAACATCCACCTCTCAATTAGGCTGAAAACTCTGTTTACTTCAGCCTCATCCAGTCCGTGATTGTCCCTCAGTGGAACTATGCATTGAGTGTCGTCAGCATAGTTTGAGAAGACAACCCCCTCCTGTTCTAACATGAAAAAGAAGGGAGCCATGAAAAGATTGTAGATACATGGCGATGTACTAGCCCCCTGTGGGACACCATAGAGTACCACATTAGGATCTGCTTTTGCCGTGTCCGAGCACACACTACTCAGCCGATGTTAAAGAAAGGAAGAGATCCACAATGCTGCTTGCTCCGAGAAGTTGGCTACATAGTGTGATCGATTAAATCAAAGGCCGCTGATTGGTCCAAGGATATAATCGGTGAAAGCTTACTATTATCCATTTGAGAGAGAAGTCTAGATTTAAGCTCTAGGAGAGAGGTCTCAGCCCCATAAAGTGTCCTGAAACCTGACTGATGGGAGTGCAGGAGGGTGCATATCCTGCGTTAAGACCCTCCCTCAGTCTATAAGGCTACATTGCAATGGCAGGCAGGAGCTGCTGCACCCAGAGTAACGTGTGCAGAATGTCTGTCAACACCAGCCCAAAAAACACATTTTTTCACCTTTTTCTTGCGGATGTTTAAAAAAAAACAACACACAAAAAAACAGTGTGCTCACCACTGTAGGAGGAACTCTATACAAGTTGCGATTTATCGAGTCAGGATACAAATCTCTTAGAGGTGGATTCAAAAGCAACGTACAGCAACTTCCAGAACCCCTCAAACTAATACAAATATAAAGAGAAGACGGGATACAAAGTTTTCTGCTTAAAAAATACGAATAATTGGGGGCAGTACGTTTCTACAAAACGTTCACACCGCACAAATCTAACAATCCCAAATCCTTCCTTAACACTAGAAATTCTTTTATATATATATGAAGTGATTTTAAAAAGGCACACTACTCAATCTGGTACCAAATTGTGCGACTACTTTGGCACCTCACTTTCAAACTCCCGTGGCATTCAAGACTGGAATAGACATGTATTAGTAGCTTGCTCTTTCCTCACACCCAGCAGAAATGTTCCTTTCCATCTCCTGGCAACAGCGCTAGGGATTTTCGCTGAGAGCAAGAATGCCTTTTGCATTCCCACAGAATTGCCGGGACACTGCACTGAGGGCGCCTTTATAGCTTTGAGCCGCATACGTTCGGACACATTGTGCTGGGTGACAACATCTTCACTTAATGAGCCTTTCCTATAAAGCTGTCAAGTTGCAGTGCCCAAACTGTACAAGTAACCAAGGCAACACTCCTAAGTATTTTTGCAAACCGTCTGCAAATGATTTACGACGTAGGTTCCCTACCAGTTTAAACAGGGACTCCCAGGAGGCACAGTCCATTGTTTTGCACTCGGCTGACACACACGTAGCCCACCTTCCTGATGACTAAAGATCCTATAAAAGCCGGCCACTCGGGAGCAGAAAGGTCAAAGCGTAGAAAGGCACATGGTGTCCAGTCATTTGGTCGACTACAAACTGGTCGACTGCAATTTGGTCGACGTCATTTGGTCGAAAACCAAATGGTCGAATTTTTTTTTTTTATTTATATGTGTTTTGTGGGTTTTCGTGTTAAAAAAAAAAAGAAAGAAAAAAAGGGGTTTGGGGGGACCCCCCCCCAAAAAAAAAGGGGTAAAAAAAAAAAATAATTCGACCATTTGGTTTTCGACCAAATAGATTCGACCAGTTGTCCAGTCGACCAATTGTTTTCGACCAAATGACTGGCAACCAAGGCACATACTACCATTGCAAGGCTGGGCACAGCAAGATGCCTCCAAACACTCTCTCCTGGTTTAGGCACAGTAAGAAGGCTTCCACAGCACTCCTCACCCCCCCCCCACAACCCCCCCAAAACAGCGTGAGCCCCTTGCACTACCATGGAGAATATTAGCCTCCAGCAGCTTCATGTTACATTTTACTTATTGAGGATTTCGGTTTTACTTAATTTTTCCTTTCATGAAGGAAAGGGAGGTGTCCACATCATGCCCCTCCCTTCTCCTGCTCTACTCTCCTTGCACTTTGGCTCCATCTTTTAAGCTGTTATCCCCATCCCTTGTCATTTGCCTACAGCCCTCATTCACCTTCCTACTTTTTTTCTCCTGTTTTCCATACGCTATTTACCACGGCCAAGCCCTCCTTCACTTTCCATTTACCAAACCTTCTGTCAAAGATCGTCAAAGAGCTAGTGCTTCAATACAACCAACTTGAACTTGACGGCCTCTTCTCCAACCACTCCCTAAACTCTATTCACAATGTAAGTACTCCCTGCGATGAGAACTCTCTCGACCTAGGCTTCCTCTCCTCTTCACTTTCCTCATTTAACCTCATGATTGACCCCTCCCATTCTTATGAATTATCCTCCACTTCTATATCACTTGGATGCTCCCGCTCTCTCATTTCCTCCAACTCCAAATGTAAATTCCAACACTATTCCCTGACACCGCATCTAACAAAAGTCTGGTCACGCCTGCACACTCTCGGTCCTCCCCTTGCCTCCTCCATGAACAGGCCTTCTTCACTTCCCTACTGAATATCTCTCTCAGTCTCTATCTCTCCAAAACTTCACTGCCTCTACCCGCTACCAAACCTGGATCACACCTCTGAAGTGCCTTCTCAAGGCAGGCACGCAACACTACCTTTGCAAGGGCAAAAAGACAGCAGCCACTCTCTTTCACCTTCCTCGCCATCACTAGGCTCTCGACAGCACTAAATGATCCTACTTCTCTCATTTCATGATTACTCCTTGCTCTCACCCCTACCGACTCTCTTCCACCCTAGGTTTGCACCTTCACGGCCTCATGCCATCTCCTTTACTCACTCAATCAGGTGGCTGGAAGAGCCAGCGAGAATAGACATTCTCGTCCGCGGTTTCCAGCTACCCAATGGACGCTCTTCCCCAGGTGGCGCTATTTTAAAAATAAATGTAATGTGGGGAGGGAGCAGTTGCCTCCTCACTCCCGCCTCCCCAGAAATCCTACAACCCCTTCCCCCACTTTCCTACGGGACCGGAGCTTTGTGCTCCGGACCCGGCACTCTGTTAGTCTTCTGGGCGATGCCATAGGCATGGAAAAGGTACTGTTCCTTTAACCCTTTGGGAGATCAACTGCGCAAGCAGTGCAAATCTTCAGAGAATACAATTAGAAAGCAATTCACACCCCGGATGAATCCGGGATGTAAATGGCTTTCATGCCCGCTGTGGGGGGCAGTCATGGCCTTTCACAGCCCATCACCCGAGCCGAGGCCCTTGCAGTTAACGGCCAGGTCAGCCCCACCTCAGCAAGCAAGAAAGTCATAGTCTGACTTCTGCAGCGATCATTCTTAGGTCCGCGCTCAACAAATGCCATAATAATGATGATAATAATAATAATTCTTCCTAAGCAACTATCACTTGTGCCTCCAATGTTCTAACCTCCGCACTCAAACTCCGTAAACTCTCCACAAGCGCAATCGTACCTGGCTTTATGTGCTGGTTTACATTAAGTGGACCACCGCTCTGTCCCTTGGATCCTTGCTTAACTTGGAATGCAGGAATTGCTCTCGAATTGGTTGCCTCCTATTCCTCCCATCGTACCTTTTCCACCCCGTGGAACACCGACAGCTCCGATCCCGCCACCCTTCCATTTGGCATGCCCCATCACTCCGTCCTTCTTGGCCCTCTACTCGTCATACTTTTTACTTCCCTCCTTGCTCAACTCATCTCCTATTACTTATTTGCAGACAACATTCAAATCTCCTTCCCTTCTCTCAATCGCAATCTCTCTGTACTTATTTCTGAGTGCTGTCAGGGTGTTGAAAAAGGAAGCTGACACACGTGGCATGGTTTTGGTTACAGAGTTTTATTTATATAACAGAAATATCTTTGCTATTCCAATCTGCTGAGAGCGGTTTCCCTGCCTCAAAACTAATACTAAAGGGCATGTCAGAATGTCCGTTTCCACCATCCTTTGTCACAACCTACTCCCTTCACACTACAACTTAAAGGTAAACTAACAGAAAGTTCCTTCTTCACCGAGAATAGGTCCCTTCTCCTGCATCTTGGCTAAGGTCCAAAAGAATGTTTTCTCACAACAAAAATACCAGGGGGAATGACTCCCTTTCCCAGGCCTGCAGGTTTCACCTAATCTTTACATTGTGCCATGCCCAGGAAAATGGCTTCCTTCTCCTGTTGTGGATTTGTACAATGTCCAGTAAAACTCAATTCAAGACCAGGAGAATGCCTCCCTTCTCTTGATTTGGCTTGGCACAGCTCTCCACATGACCAGGGTGAATGACTCCCTTCACCTGGCGTCTTTATCATAGCTCCTGATTTAGTACCTGGAGAAGGACTCCCTTCTCCTGGTATGGCTTGGTACAGTTCCTTCTCACTGCTTTCAGCATGATGCACACTCTGCCACTCTAGTTTGCTTTTAGCAAAGTCCAATTCTTGTTGGGGTCTGTAAAGAACTCATGGTGGCAACAATAAAGGCAGACACAAGAGATCGCAGTGCAAGGGTGTTTATTAAACTGTATTAATGGCTGAGAAAAACACCTAACCTAAACCTAAAGGTAAGATGGGAGCAAGCTACAACCATCAAATAATAATAAGGCAGTCCTAGTGCCGTCTTGTCAAATAAAAAGGGCATATACAAAACAAAAGAAAACGATTGCCAATCCTTAACAATAAGTTACAAAAAGGGTGTGGGATAATGTTCACCAGAAAAGATAAGTGTTCACAAAATGAAAAGTCAGGATGGTATGGCTGGGGTCTCCCTTCCCCGTGTTTTAAGCAATGCGGGACTTCTGAGCACAGCACACTCCTGGGCCTCTCCAGCACAAGGTTCATTATTCTATTCAATTATACCAAAACCTCCAGGGGCCAATTCTCTTTACCACAAAGTCTCTTTCCTTAGAAGGCCTGATGGACCAAAACAACAAACAAAAAAATGTCCTTTTGTGATCTTGCACCTCGGGCGATTGCTCTTTGCCCTTTATATCTCCCTCCGCTGAGCTCGGATCCTTCTTGCAATGTGGGCCTCCCTCCATCGGATTCACTACGGCCTTTCACTCTTAATATCAACACTATGTTCTTGGATGCATCAGGCTTAACCCTGATTCGAAGACATCCCTCAACCAGGTTCACCTTTGTCAGTTTCTCAGTTCACTTTGTTTAATCACGACGCAGGATTTACTTATCTTAGCCTTTCCCCTGGCATCCCTCTGTAGGGTTCACATAGCCACTTTAACATAATATTCACAAGTTTCTAACACATTTCATGATTTGCTTGAACTCTTCAGAAAGCGCAGCTTCTGTTTCTCCAACTTCCTCTTGGCATCCCTCTGTCTACTCCACACTATCCTTAATTCACAATTTCACAGGCTTTTTGGAAAGCAGGGTTTTCCTTACCCTAGCTTTTCTTTGGCATTCCTCCGTCAGGTTCACACATGCATTAGGTCACAAGGTTCACTATTTCATCAGAAAGCGAGGGGGTTCCCTTCCCCTGGCTTTCTTTCAGCAACGGGTCAGAAACTCAATTGTACAAGGGAATTTGACATGACCCTTGTTGGACCCCTTTGACACCTCACAGCGCCCTCCCCTAGCGCCTTCTGGTACTTGTGGTTTCAACACAAAACAAAGGGGCCAGCCAGAGTCTTTCGAATGAGGACTCCTGTGGTGCCTGACCACTCTGCAGCTGGCCCTTCTCAGGGCTTTCCCCAAAAGTTCAAAAACACACAAGTTCTTTGTTCCTAAGTTCCTTGTGTTCATATAATGTTGCCAATTGCAACTTTGGGCTCAACACAGTTCGGCATGCTATCAGCTTTCTCCGACTCACTGGCTGTGCAAAACCCATTGACTTCTCTTGCTTCTAGCATCAATGACGGTACCACAGTAGCCAGCGTGCCTTCCCTTCCTATGTTATCAACCAGGGAGGACCCCTTGCACCGTTGACACCTGCCAGCTGTACTCCCCGGTCTTGTGATTCCCTTTTCAGAGGCTTTGCGGGTTTGAGTTGAAAAGGGCGAGGGTAATTCCCCCCTCGTCGTCCTTTCAGGTCTCACCGCCTTTCTCCTACGCATGAAATGTCGGTCCAGAATATCTGCCTCCCTGTGCGTTCGGCCTTGCTCATAGTATGCTCACGTGCTCCACCTTTTATCCCTATGGCGAAGGTAAAGGGCCATCAGGGGTGTGTGGTTATTGTCAATTGCCTGACTCTGCCTGACCCTTGTGTTGGGACATGTCAGGTAAACGGCTCTGTTATTAGTCTGTTGTCTGTCCCAGTGTAAGAAAGTGGTTGTGTCGGAAAAGGGGGGGGGGAATTCTAGGATGGGGAAAAGGTGTCATAAGAAAGGGGGTGGTTGGTTAACTCAGAAAGGTGAGATTTGCAGGGTATGTGAAATGAATGGGGGGGATTGTGGGAACATTAGTGTTTTGTCAAAGTATACTGGGAGTTCTGGAAAATAACCAGAGGGACGTGGAGAAGAATGAATGAGAGTATTCGAATAGGAAACAGGAAAACAGGGGTTCGGGGAGATGTGGTTTCCGAGTGCAACAGGGTTGGGACTCCCAGGGGATTTACCAGATATGGAGGGGTCGTTAGATTTCAGTAAGGGAAATTCTTTTGGTGGAAGAGAAGCAGACATGGAACAACCTACAAAGGCCTCTGGGACTTGTTTCTCTTCGACTTCGTCCATGGGATAATACTGCGTCTCACCCAGGGTATTACCCCCAGCATAACCCTAGGCTCCCCTACCCAGGTGATCCTCCATCCCTCGTCCACCGCCAGGGTGGGATCCGAGAGCACCAGCCCTTCTCTGGCCACTGGAATAAGGGATTTTCAAGGTCTGCTTGGGAGAATACTCTCAGGTCCCAGGCCCTTCTATGGTGGTCAATGGTTTTCTCCTTCCCACTGTGACTACTCTTTCGCACTGTGACTAGGAAGATTCCCTGTTACTTTCAGGATCTCCTTTTGAGTTGCAGACCCTTCTCTGGCTCTTGTTAGGGGGTCGCTGACACTTCTGTCACTCTTGTTAGTGTCCACGACTCTTCTCGTGTTCGTGATAGGTTCCCCAACTCTTCCCTGGCGATCAGTGATCTTTTTTATGCCACTGTTGCTAGTTGGAGTTTGATTAGGGTCCCCGACCCTGCTCTCATTCATGGTAGGGTCCTCGGCTCTTCCCTTGTGGTCAGTGGGTTTCTGACTGCTACTGACACGAGGAAGATGGTGGTGGAGGGAGGACCTCATCTGATTGTCCTTTGTTGCTCTTTATACTTTATATCCAGTCCAATTGCAAGAGTCCTTTGACTCTGTTAATGATTGAATCATCATGCCCCCGCGGGGATACCTTGTATCAGTATTAACACAGTGAATGATCTTTATGTCTCCTGTGTGTTTCCTCATCCTAGTACTCTGGACTTTATTTTCTAGGTTACAATACTACATAGGTCTGCCTTCAATGTAATGGTTCTGTAAATTGGGGAGAGAGGGATTGTCGGGAGTGATGACATTCAATGGGCTGTACCCTAGGTAATCGTCCATGTCCCCGATTTAGAAATAGAAAAAAGGAGTTCATTGTGATGTAAACCATGTAACGAAGTTTATATATTTCGGCCAAACTATGATTTTGGTTGTGGCCCTAGATAGAATTTCAGGGGCTACAACGAACAGGCTAGCTGGCCCAGAGTCCCGACTGTCCAGACATTAGCGTAACCCCAGATCTTTTCCAGACCTACCAACGCCTCTGGAGGGTTCCCAATCTAGTAGGGACAGTGATCTGCTTCATGTCCTCCAATTCAATCTACAAATCGCTGGGAAATATTGCCCAATACGCTTTTTGGCTCCAGTCCACAATTATGAACAGGCCCCGTACCTTTAGCTCCTAAGTTGGTACTGGTCCCAACAGTTCCTACTCCTTCAAGTTCTGACCCAACTCTCCTGACTGTTTGAATTCAGTTTGCGCTGCAGCTTCTTCTCATCCTGAATGGAGAAACAGCGCTCCTTTTATGAAGGTGGAGACCAGTATTTCTAATTAGCTTGGCCATTTTCATATTCCGTAGCCAAAGTCTTACCTAGTTATGTTGTATTGTAGTTCAGAACTAGGTGATGAGGAATATCAAGTACTGCTGGCCATCTTGGAATTATGCCATGTGCTGCCAGTGTTTGTTTGGTGAGATGCCTTTTTTCCTCTGCCTGGCTTTCCGCTTTCTCTCCAGGTAAAAAGTTGTAGGGATGGGGTATTTCACTCTTCTTTTGACTGCTTTCTTTGCTCCCTACCAGAAATCGAAGATTTGGATTCTTGCATGCGTGAGGGGGCAGTAGAAGGGTTAAGACTGCTAAATAAGGTGTTGTGCGTGGTCAGGGGGATCTCCACTCTATTCCCCAGACAGATGTAGGGAGAGGTAGTAGTGGGGGTGATTGCCCAAGTGTTTCTATTCATGGCAGACTGCAGTTTAATGTATCTTACCTCTTGTGCCAGGAAACAGGGACAGTGGTTTCATTTAGATCAAAGGGGAGTGGGTTTTATAGTGGCTTGCCTGGGTTTGGTGAAGCTCCTTCAGGGTCAGGTGAGGGTTTCACGCACAGCCCCCAGTAACAAGGAAGGAATTTCATTGAAATTAGAGGAATCTCTCAGTGTCAGATCTTTTCCCTCAAGCCTTCTTCGACTCCATTGTTCTTAGAGGGGAAAAGGATCTCTGGGGTCAGGCCCGGATACGGACTGCATCATATGTTCCTTTTCCAACAAATAAGACTGGTAATAGGAAGTCCTTTCTCTGCATGAGGTTTAGGGATGAACATGAAGCACTGTCTCACTTCTTTGGCACACTTGATATACAGGAAGAACTGTTTTTCATCCATGAGTTAGATTATTTAAATGCTAGAACCTGGACAAGAACCCCAAGGGGGTGAGGCATCTACAATGTAGAGGATAGTGGTAAGATAAAATATAGAAGGTTGTTACAACTGGACTGGGGGTGGTCTTTGGATCAATGAGGGGCAAGAATGTGCTTCTGTTGTGGACAAAGATACCAAATTAGGAAGCTCCCCCAAACTGATATACTGTGCATGCCTGGATGTCTTGGATGAATGTGGTGTGATCTATGGGGTCAAATTAGTTAAATCGTCTAGCTTGTTAAGTGCAGCAGGGAGGTATATCTTAAGTCTCGAATTGTGAGTGGTTTATGGTGGCCCACAAACGGCACTGTTGTGCTTGTGGAAGAATAGAGAACAAATTGCTGGTCGTCAGTCGCTTGTGAGAGTATGGAGGGAGTTCTTCTACCCCAATTCTTGGGCCCCCATGCTTTTTAAAGGACTTTAGTGCAATAGAAGGTTGCAAACTGGGTCTTGTATTCCACCATCAATAAAAACATTTACTTGTAGGAGCTAACAAATGTTGCAGTCTCAGACTATCGGACTAAAGATGTCGTCTTATATTTGATCTGATGTGAAAGTCTGTGTTATTTTTGTTCGGGGGTCTACAGTCTTCTGGTAATGCTTGTTCTTATGTGAAGTATCTATTTTGAGATTAGTAAAGGCTTATAACGAAGGATGGTTTGGGAGTTTAGGCAGGTGGGTCTTCGTGTCCCTGAAATGGTTCTGCAGAAGGACCTCTCAACGAACGGGAGACTGGACTGCACTGCACTGCATTCATGTATAGATTAGGACGAGAATATGGAACATTATCCCATGTGATGGTTCACTGGATCCCGTCACTTCTCCCCATAGGGGAGCCTTTCTTTGTGAGGCTAGGGAGGTGAGGCTGCTACCCAATAGTTCCCCTGGGGATGGCGAGTGGAAAGCAGGACCTTACAGGGAGAGACTCCCCCATGGGGATAAGGACTCCAGTTCCGTAAAGGAACTCCCTAACCAATTCTCCCTTGGGACCAGGTCCCCGTCAGAAATCCCAGATAGCACTACTCTCTATAATGGTAATGTCTCTTCTGTCTTTGATCCACACATTACTATGACCCAGACGAAGAAGAGCAAAAGAAACCAAACTTGCAGAGTAATAACAGGTTACCTTAACATAGTACTGAGAAGAGTACGCCCCAAGGAGGCATAAAGATTATCTTACCAACAGTAAAGAAGGACTTTGACTTTACGCTGGAGAGGACTCAGCAGGAAATAAAGTGCGAGAAGGGACTGCGAAATAGAGAGCAGTCGGTGTGAAGCCAACCCAGACGGGGAAATTAGAAGGTGGGAAAACAAAGCGTCAAGAACGCAGATTCACAGGTCCAGGGACATGCAGGAACGGTTGCCGGAGCACTGCAGTGAAAGCCAAGCTCCTGACCAGTGGAAGAGTGGGAAGGAAGTCAGTGGCAGCGTGGCGTGACCTCAGAGATGGACTGTGTGTTCCTGCAGCTGCGCTAGAGCTGTCTGGCCCAATACTCTGCAGTGCCGCAAGGACAAAGCAGGGAGTGGAGTGAAGAAAGCAGGAAGCGCTGAAACGTGAGTCAACCCATCATCTCCAAGAAGAACCTGTGCAGGAATCCTTACAAGCTACAGTGAATGGAGTAGCGGGAAACCCGGTAGGGACTTGGGGCAGCTCAAGCGTGCCTGAGGAGTAATCTCCCTCATCACAGTAGTGACACCCAGAGCACCAAGAGTCAAGAGCCTCGGGAGTATTCACCCTCGTAATAGTAGTGCTACCAGAGAACCAAGAGTCAAAAGTGCATTGGGAGGAATCTCCATCACAGTTTTAAGCCAAGCCTTACAATGCACAATGAATACAATTTGAAAAAATAAAGTAAGATTAAAGAGGATACTAGACAAGAGCAGTCTGGAGATAATCTTCATAACGTCAGAAGACAGGCAGGAATTGTTGGAACTGTAAAGCAAGCTTTTCAGAAGCCCTTTGGAAGAAGTGAAGAGACTTTTGACGACCACTGCAAAGAGTACCCCCAAGGCAGCCCTAAAGGCTGTGCATCCTCCCTTTGTTGAATCAGAAACCAGAGCAAATGATTGTTGGAAAAGAGAAAGACTGAGCCAGTTTACCAGGAGAAGGGAGTCATTCTCCCAGTACTATTTGCATTTGGAAGGGAAACCCTTTTGTAAATTAGTGGTAAGGTTAGAGTAGGTTTTTGGACATCCTGACGAGCATCTGAGTTGATATCTGCTTAGGTAGGGATAACCCTTTAGAGATGGGGAGAGGTAGGTTATTTTCTTTAGATCTTAAATAAAATTTCGTTGAAACATGGCATCCCTTTGTCCGACTTCTTACATCGACCTCACCACACCCTTTACTTTTGTCACGTCCAGTCTATTGTGTATTGCTTGAAGCCAAAATACTATTTCAAGTACAACATCAACGTGTTGGTTGTGTGGCACAAGCCACAGAAGGAAGCTGTGCTCTCATTTACGTCAAAAAGCATTTTAAAAGGTAAATGTGGGCCATTAAATACAAGTAACCACAATTTGTAACACGAAAATGAAAGTGATAGCTCGCAATTGAAGGATTAACAGACAAAAGCACCATTTTTTTTATTTCGATTTAGGTTAATATTGGAAGATAAATAGTCATGGAATTTAACCATGATACTCACCGTAGTGACCACCTTACTCCTAGTCCATAGTCCCCTTTCCTCCATACTTATGGGACATTCCTCCGTCCTGTGGGACGGGACTGGAGCACTTTGTAAAAGCATCAAAAATTTTGCAAAATTGTTGTCCTTCCTCTCTTTTTACACGGGGTACCGCACACGGCTGTAACCCCGCCTACCTTAGCTCCACCCAGCGCATCGCCCATCAGTCCTTTTCTATCGCCAGGTCAGAGAGCAGTAAGCAATAATAGAGGAACCTTACTAGAGGGGACGGCGGGCGTATGGAGGGAAAGGGGACTATGGACTAGGAGTAAAGTGGTCACTACGGGGAGTAACATGGTTATACTCCTACGTCCCGTCCCCTTTCCTCCATACTTATGGGAGATTCCCAAGCACACCTAACAGGAACTACGGGTGGATGGAAACCCCCTACTGAAAAAGGTTCTTCAGCACAGCCTGGCCAAACTGAGCATCGGATCTGGAGCTCTGGTCCAAACAGTAGTGTTTACAAAAGCCGATGGGGAGGCCTAAGTAGCCGCTTTTGCGATGGTCTCCCAGGGGACATATTTCTGAAAGGCCACTGCAGCTGCCTTGCCCCGCACCAGGTGTGCATGAATCCCTTTAGGAGGCTGGATACCCTGAACAGTGTAGGACTCCGTAATACAGGCAGCGATCCATCTGGCGATGGTCGCTTTAGAGGCCTGTTTCCCTTGTGGATTACCAAAAGTCACCAATAGTTGAGAAGAACTCCTAAATTCAGATGTCCTGTCCAGATAGAACTTAAGAGCTCTTCTAACATCCAAACAAGGCAAAACCCTCTCCGCTTCTGAGGCTGGGTTTGGAAAGAAGACAGGCAGGGAGATTGACTGATTCAGGTGGAAATCAGAAACCACCTTCGGTAAGAAAGCAGGATTTGTCCTTAGGACTACCTTATCTTTGTGGAAGATCAAAAAGGGATGCTCCACCGACATAGCTTGGAGCTCACTCACCCGCCTTGCAGAAGTAACAGCGACCAAAAAAAAATGACACCTTCCACGAAAGGTGCTTGAGATCTACTGTGGCCACTGGTTCAAACGGCTTATGGCACAACGCTGTGAGGACCACATTAAGATCCCACGTCAGGTGCGTCTTGCGAACGATAGGGTAGAGACGCGTTAGACCCGCAAAGTGTCTCTTAATCACTGGATTTGACAGTGAATAAGAGCACTGGTCCGTGGACAGATAGGCGGCAACAGCCGAAAGGTAAGTTCTGCATGACAGAACGTGAATGCCTGACTCTGCTAGGTGAGAAACAAAGGAAAGCACAGTGTCAATCGTAGCCACCCTGGGATCCAACGGTTTGGCTAAACACCAGTGACAGAACCAAAGCCATTTGCTTCTGTACTGAGACCTTGTCGAGGGCTTCCTGGCTACATGGATAATGCACATGTCAGCTTACAGATTGAGATGCTCTTAAGATATGAATTCAGGCACCATGCCACCATGCTGAACGATTATGGGGAGGGGTGCCACAGCTGCCGAACCCTCTGGTGAAGCAGATCGCGAACCAACGGAAGCCTGATCGGTGCACACACCGACAGGTGTTGAAGCTCTGAAAACCAGAATCTGGCCAGCCATCACAGAGCTATGAACAGAAGAGAACAGTTCACTGTGTTCCTCAGCTTGCAAATCGTCCGATGAATCAGATGCAGATGCGGGAAAGAATAGGCCCTCATGTTGTGCCAAGGGATCTCGAGCGCATCCCCCAGAGAGGAGGCTCCTAGCCCATTTCTGGAGGCATACAGAGGAAGTTTCTTGTTTGCCGATGTTACGAAGAGGTCCACATCCTGAGTGCCCCAACACAGGAATACCTGTGAGAGGACCTCCGCCTCCAATTCCCACTCATAGCTGACCATTGTCCGTCGACTGAGGGCATCCGCTGTGACATTCAGCTGGCCCGGGATGTGTACTACCAACAACCAGACGCAATGCTGAATCACCCATTCCCAAATCTCAATGGCCAGATCCACAAGAGTAGGGGACTTGGTGCCCCCCTGCTTGATGATGTAAAACATTGACACCACATTTCCCATGCGGACACAAACCACTTTGTTGGCAATGACCAGCCTGAACGCCTTCAGCGGCAGGAAAATCGCCAGAAGCTCCAGGTGGTTTATGTGAAGGAACTTATCTTGAGACGACCATAGGTCGGAGACCTAAAGAACATCCAACGTCGCACCCCACCCCAGAAGGGAGGAGTCCGTCGTGATCGTCACCATTGGAGCGGGGTCTTGAAAACCTGCACCCAACAACAGGTTGCTGAGAGACGACCACCACGCCAGGTCCACTCTCATGAAAGCTGGAATCAATATCATCTTGAAGTCCGGATCCACAGCCTGACTCCAAGAATTTCAAAGAACCATTTGCGTCCGCCTCATCTTGAGCCGAGCAAGAGGAAGAGCCAATAAGCAGGAGGCCATGAGACCCAGAAGCCTCTGGAACCACCAAGCCAACATGCTCTCCGACTGCGCAAACATCTGACACGTGGCCAACAGATCCGCCATTCTGTCCCCGGTCAGGTAGACTCTGCAGTCGATCGTGTTCCAACGAAAACCCCGGAAAGTCAAGTCCTGAGAGACCGTCATGGAAGATTACCACCAGTTCACTGACAGCCCAAGGTGGAACAGGAGCTGGAGGAGGGACTGAAGATTGTTGGAGGCTTTCAGCGGGTAAGGACTGTGCAACAGCCAATCGTCCAAATACGGGTACACATGTATCCCCTGAAGCCGAAGATAAGCTGCGATAACCGACATCATCTTCGTAAAGACACGCGGTGCCAAGCTGAGGTCAAAAACAAACACTCGGAACTGGAAGTGCTTCTCCCCCAGACAAAACCATAGGTATCTCCGGTGTGGATTCCAGATCATGATATGCATATACGCGTCCTGAAGGTCCACCACGCTGAGCCAATCGCCCTTCTGTAAAGAGGACTTTATCTGACCAGGCGTGATCATCTTGAATTTTCTTGGGGTAGAAAAAGATTGAACTGGGAAAGGTCTAGGATGGTGCGCAGGCCAGCCTGGTTGGATTTGGGCACCGTAAACAGCCGGGAGTAGAAGCCCTCCCCTCGCTCCCCAAGTGGAACGGGTTCCACAGTAACTTCTGAATCTCGACTCTGAGGGAGGGTGGCCCAGACTGCTGGAAGGGAGGATTGATTGGTGGGGTAGGGGGAAGGGGTAATCGGAAGCCCGCCTGAGCGACTGACAAGACGCACCGGTCCTCGGTGATGGTCTGCCACGCCTCCCAATGAGATGCAATGCATCCTCCCCCCGGGGCCTCGTGCGAGCACAGAAAACCCTCATTTAGTTGGTTTTTCGGCGACGGTGCCACCTGGATATTAGGAGGAGGCTGAGGAGCGGGAGAAAAACCGATTCAGTTGCTGCCTATGGCTGGAATTTCCCAAAGGGGCGTCAACCCTGCAGGATTTTCGATCTAGAAAACCCCTGAAACCAGAGGAAGGCCGAGGCTGCGACAACGATCTCTGTGTCCTAAAAGGTGGTTTTACAAGGACATACAAGGACTTGGCGGTCCGAGTGCTGTCCATCATTTTGGTCAGCTCCAAGTCTGTTGTGGAATGAAAGAGCTCCTTGCCGTCAAAGAGCAGGTCCAAAATCTTATCCTGCACCTCCTTAGAGAACTTGGTGGCGTGCAGCCAAGCCTGGCGAGAGGTATCCATGCCAACCATAAGGCCCCAGGCCGAAGTGTCGACATGATGCGCTGCAGCCTGCAGCAGATCCTGTGCCAGGACGCTGGCATCCGACAATCCCGCCTTGAAATCCTCAAGCTTTTCAACGGGAATAAATTCCTCAAACTCCGACAGACCTTTCCACATTTTCATATTCGCCCCTGCTGATACCAGTTCTGCATTGGCTTGACGCAATTGCAGGGCTGAGGTAGTGAAAATCTTCCTCCCAAGAGAGTCAAGAAACTTATCCTCTTTGCCCAGAACCTGTGCAGTCAACATAGAAGAGGATGACGCAGGCCTGGATTGCAAAGTGGCCGTAGCCACTACCGTGGAGGAGGTGGGCGGACATGATGCCAAGGCCACCTCTTCCAAAGAATGAAGCCTGTAGCGCGCGTCAATTTTCTTATTGACAAACAGTCCAGAGTGTGGTTTCTCCCAGACTCTACGGACCTCGACCAAAATGTCCTTCTGCAAGAACAAGCTGGTACGCTCCAAAGGAGACAAGGTGAACGCCCCCAAAAGCACGCCCTCCTGCGTAGCGGGTGCCTCGGGCACTGGAGCATCCAACAGACACATGTCCAGCACCCAGTCGTGAAAGGCTCTGATAGAGCGGGGCTGGTCTTCGCTGTCCTGATCGCTCTGTGCGTCGTCCGACAGGTCTGCATCAGGCTGAGTCGCATCAGGCACCACAATGGCCTTGTCCACTGGGGACAATGGAGGCAGGGGTGGAAGAGTTGGGGGGAGGCCCAGCAGGCAAAGGCGGCGGCGGCGGAACCACAGGAACTGCAGCTGGAACCGACGGCGCAGGCGGACATATCTCCCTAAACAAACCTCAAAAGTACTCTTTCATGGGGTCGGAACACACACGTTTTTGAAACTTGCCGAAAAAGGCATCCTCCGCCGACTATTTAGGTGCGACCCGAGGAGGCCTCTCATGAGAGGAGTAATTCCAGGAACGTAAGGGAGAGGGTTGCCAAGAGGACCCTTCCTCAGGCAGGCAGCGAGACATTGTGCGGTAGGGGCATCCGAGCATTCAAGTCATAAACTGGACAAAAAGGATATGCACACGGAAACCGATGTTCACCCACTGAACCACCCCCTACAACTAGGGCCGATGGCATAGTCGTAAGGGATGTATCCAAAATGGCCACCATGGTCTTGGCGGGAACAGCCGCCATTTTGTCAGCACCTGAGATTAACTGTGACATGTGTGGAAGTGAGGCAGGGGTCCCCACAGGCGGGTCAGGGGTCTTCATTTTAGCCTTAACACAAAGAACCTCGGCCGAGCCGGTACTGCGTGGCCTAGGATGTTTCTGTGACATGCTAATAGCCAAAAAGGCCTTCGCAGGAAGGACCTCGGCACTGCCGATAAAGGAGGAATTCCAGTCCAAAACCTCACTTCTTGCCCCCTCAACAGATCTGGAGTCACCGCTAGAGCGGGAACGATGAGGAACACACCTCACCGACAAGACCTTAACAGGCCCCTCAGAACTGTTGGTCACCTTAGCCTCTAAACGAGGGACCTCGGACCCGAGTCCAGTAAAAGCCTCTTCACGTCAGGCATCGAACTTCTGTTCGGTGTCAACAACCTCAACCGAGGCCACGGGGCATACCACAGTGTTTGTACGGGAAGCTCCAATCAAGGAGGCCTCGGAGCAAGCTCCTGTACACAACGCCTCAGTAGAACTGGGCCCACAAGTAGCCCCCACAGGAGGGGCCTCGGAATGTAATCCGGGGTCAAAAGGCCCCTTACGGAGACCCTTGGAGAAAACTCTGGTACACTTTTTAGGCCTAGACGGCACCTCAGGGCAAGCCCCGTTAACAGAGCTTTTGACGCTCCTCTCAGACGGAGAGAAGGAAGGGGGAAGGAGTCCCCCGGACGGGGTGCCCTAAAAAGTAAAGAACTTACTGGGAGTTTCTTCCTTTTGTCGATGAAGGATTGAAAATGTGTAGGGGGAGTGTGCTGAAACACCTCCTCCCACCGCTCTAAACAACGTTGAAGCGCCTGGACAGAAAGGGAATCGCAATAAAAGCATGAGTCCCACCGGTGGTCAGGACCCAAGCACTCCAAACAAAGAGGATGGGGATCCGCCCTAGCGAAGCGTCGCTGACAGGAAGAACAATTAGGAAAGTCTAGCTGACAAGGCACAGACGAACTACCACGCGATCACTAAGCAAGAGCCAGAGAGGAAGAAACTGGAAGAAAAAGTCTTCCGCAGATGCAAGTGCGTCCAGTCTCGAACGAGCAGAGAAAAGGACTGATGGGCGATGCGCTGTGCGGAGCTAAGGTGGGCGGGGTTACGGCCGTGTGCGATACCCCGCGTAAAAAGAGAGGAAGGACAAAAATGTTGCTAAATTTTTGATGCTTTTACAAAGTGCTTCGGTCCCGTCCCACAGGACGGAGGAATGTTCCATAAGTATGGAGCAAAGGGGACGGGACGTAGGAATAAACCTTTTCTGAAATTATTTTTACAAAGTGTTAAACCAGTCAAAGCATTTTTTTCACTGTATATTATATATTTTCTCGTAAAGAAGCAATTTTTTGTAAATACACCAAAGTGATTCATAGTGGTGGGTACCTGTTGCACATCGCTACTCTTAAATCTCACTCCGCTGTCAAAAACTCCTCTGACATCTGCCGTCTCCTGGAAGAGTTTGATTTGGATGTACTCGGTCTCACGAGACTTGGTTCACGGCCAGCTCTGTCACGAGTATTGACATTCTCCTTCGTGATGACTACAAGATACTCTCTGAACCCAGAGCCAACTGTCCCGGTAGGGGTGTAGCACTGATTATCCGGAGTGGATCCCTGCTTCTGTCATTCCAACGGGGGGCTACTCCTCATTTGAATGCCTAGTCTGCAGTGTCAGTCTATCTCTTTCATGCCTAGCCAGGTCGCCCTCTTCTTCTGCATTAGTAGTAGTATGTATGTTCAGCAAATGGGTCGAAGCATTCCCATTAAAAGATAATACTGCTTTGAGCACTGCAAAGGTGTTAGTTAAGGAATATTTACCCCAATTTGGGTTGCCAAATACAGTTTGGAGTGACAACGAAGTTAATTTTGTTATTACCACTATGGACTTGGTATGTAAGGCATTCGGTATCGGACAGAAATGGCATACCATATACCATCCACAAGCAGCTGGATTGGTGAAGAGAATAAATTCCACCTTAAAAAATAAACTGTCAAAAATCTGCGCCAGCACACCCTAAGATGGGTAGATGCACTTCCACTGGCATTATTCTCTATGAGACTTACGAAGTAGTCATGGGCAGGCCAGCTACTGTGTGGGGTGTGCCAAATCCAAAGTGTTTAAGTACTGTACCTTACCCTTTGTTGATAGATTACTGTAAGGAGTTGACTAATACATTATCTGTTCTTCGCAAACAGGTCACTGAAAAATGCCCAAAACCACTGGAGGGGCCAGGACACAGTATTCAACTAGGAGACTGAATTTTTATGAAGAATTTGCAGCGAACATCTGGGCTGCAACTCAGATGGAAGGGCCCTGCGCTGGTGCAACTGACCACTCAGAGTGCTTTGAAGTGCAGTGACCATAAAAGCTGGATCCACACCATCACATGAAGCGTGCACCCTGAGCATTGATACCTGCTCTTCTGGATGTTACACTGCCCAGTAATGAAACCCAAAAGCCCCCTCTCAGTGGTGAGACTAGTGACTAGTGCGCTGCCTATAGCTGTGGCCAGGAGAGGACCCCGCTTTTGCTAGCAGATATGCAAAAATAGGTGGCAGCAAGCATTCCATGCCAGAAATCCAATAGCAGTATCTTAATGAGAATCATCTTAAAAAGGAGGATTGTGAGAGTGTCACTATACCTAATGGAGTTTTCCCATTAATGGATCGATTTCCAAGGGATTGGCAAAAATGGTCTTTTGTTATGAATGTGTCATCATACAGCAATCAAGCCTCTCAACTGCCTTCCCATGCACCTACTCTTCATATAAGAAAAATACTGTCGTAGGCAGAGTGTGCATCTGCAGCGATGGTACAAGGGATATGGGGTTTACCTTGAATTGTAACTATACATTGCACCTGCCAGCTAAAGTGTTCCAAGACCCTCTCTATAGGAATCAGAGTATTTTATTTGTGATACAAATGCGTATTCTTGGTTACCTGCTAACTGGGCAGGGAGATGTCATATGGGGTTTGTGCTGCCTGCTGTGACGGTGAAAGATAGCCATTGGTCTTCTCCCCCACGGCAAAAGCGTTATGTAGTACAGGATGATACTGGACCACAGATAATGGCAGATATCCTTACCCCAATCGTTCCATTGTATTGCCTGTCTCTTAATTGCAGAGATGTACGCCGATTGTCACGACTTCTAGAAGTCACTATAAATGAAAACATCAGATGCCCTATTAATATCATTATTAAGTTAAAAGCTGTACGCCTTGTAGCAATACAGAACAGGGCAACACTCGATATGATTTTGGCAGACAAAGGAAGCGCTGGTTGGATTTCTGAAGAAGAATGCTGTTCATTTATACCTGACTCCTCACCCTCAGTGTGGCATGCCATTAATAATCTCCAGAGCATTGCAGGTCAGGCACATTTCCCCACGGGTACATTAGATATTGGTGGATCTTTAGGGTCCTTAATAACTACATTTGGGTGGGTACTATTTTCTATTATTTTTCTTCTATTAGCTATGGTTCTTTTTATATGTGTATGTATTAATTGTGTGCCTTCCTTGTGCCATGCATTAGCCTCATGTCTCAGATTACAAGTAATTCAAAGACCCACCTCAAATGATGCGTTTCGTGAGTTGCTGGCTATAGATGTGGAAGATTAAGTGAAGTGATTAAAATTAGTACATAGAGAATTATGTTAAAAAGGATACATTGTTAGCAATAAGCATTATATTTTTATTTTGTGTAAAGTGTTTAGCATAAATTCTCTTTTGAAACATTTAACTGCAAACATATTTTCAAAAGCGTCAGCCTGCCAAAACTCGAAATGTCCTTGCCAGGTTGCAGATGTTAGGCTTGGGGGTTTTAGAGCATATACAGGATAATGTTAAATTAGCTAGGTAGCTATATATAATAGGTAGCTATATATAATAGTAGCTGTAGCGGGGAATGTGAGACCCTGGCTGCAGTTTAATTATAGCAAAGTGAAAAGCTGTTGAAAACTAATCTGTGTTCCAACTTGTATTTAAATGCTTTGTGAATGGACAGACTGGATGAAAGTTCAACTCAGAGGGTGTCCTTACACCGGACTGACTAAATAGCTGCAGCTGTTAAAAAATAAACTTGCGTGCTGAGCATAAATACTCTGTTCAGGTTCTCCATTATTTGTTAGACTCAACAAAATAGAGTTATTAATTATTATATGATATTTTACAGACTCTCTGCCTTGTCTAAGAAGAGAGCCTACATCCAAGCCTGCGTCTTTGCGGCCTCTAACAACTAGGCTGACTTTTCAAAATCTGCAAGGAGCTGGCCAACCCTGTCGCAGTCTCTACCTCTCCTGTTCCTTCCCAGACCCTCAGCACAGCTCTGGCTTCTTATTTCACCACGAAAACTCAGCACACTCGCTCTTCCTCTACCACCTCCTTCTCGGCCACCCTTGCCCCCTCTTCAGCTGTTTCTCCTCCTCATTTCTCCTCCTTTCACGTGTCACCCCTGACAATGTTTCTAGACAAGTCTGATCTATAAAAGTTTTAGCAAAGCAGATTCTCCCCTGCTCATCCAGAACCATGAAGAACTACATAGAGATCTTTGCTCCAGCCTTGGCGATTTCTGCAATCACTCTTGCTACTGGAACCTGCCCTTCCGCAGTTAAGCACTCCTTTATGCACCCCTTCTAAAGAGGCTCTCTGCCGATTCTTGCTCTCCGGCAAACTATCACCCAATCTCCATCACTCCCTTCCTGGGCAAAATCCTGGAAAAGCTGGCCATCTCCTATTTTAATCTGCATACTGAATCTGTTGGTTGTCTCCACAAGCATCAGTCTGGCTTCAGAGCGGCCAGAAGCACAGAAACTGCTCTCCTGAACACTTGTAAAGACTTGCTCTTATCTTGACTATAACCCTCCTTCTGTCCTCAGTCTCCTCGATATATCTTCTGCTTTCGACACGGTCAATCATGTCATCCTGCTCAATCGCCTCCGCGACAACCTGGGTATCTCTGGTCAGGACCTGGCTTGGTTGACCTCCTCTCTCACTGACTGACCCTCCCAGGTCCAACTTGGGTATTTCCTCTCTTCTATCTCTCTTTCTACTTGTGGTGTTCCCCAAGGGGTCACACCTTTCTCCTTGGCTTTTCAACCACTACCTGCTCTATCTTTCAGTGTTATGCAGAGGACACCCAGCTCTCCTTCAGGCTCTCCTCAGTCACCTCTGCTGCTCCTCTCATTTCAGACGGTCTGCCCGCAATTCGGGAATGGTGTGCTGCCAATGATCTCTGCCTTAATACCAGTAAGACTGAGATCCTCCTCATCGGGACACTTGCTAGCTCTTTGCCTCTCCCTCTCTATGGCAGCCCACTCTGGGCCCTCGTCCTTCTCCTTCCTGTGAGGCTAAGAAGCTTGGTGTCATCTTCAACTCCACCCTCTCCTTCTCTCCTCACATATCTGACATCTCTTAGAAGTCACACCATCGGCTGCACCTACTCTGAGGTATTCTGCCTTTTCTCACTTTTCCCCAGAAGCTCATTGTCTCCAGAGCCCTGGTGCTCTCTGGTCTGGACTATTGCAACAGCCTCTTTCTAAATCTGCCTGTCTCTACTCTTCGACCTTTACAACTTATCCAGAACAGGACTTGGAGACTTGTCCTTGGCCTCAAACGCAGGGACATTATCTCTCTAGCTCTGAAATCTCTCCACTGGCTCCTTGTGGCTGCAAGGATCAAGTTCAAGACCCTCTGCATCGTCCACTAGGCTTTCAGGGGCCTGGGACCACACTACCTCCAACGTTCTCTTCCTAAACATCTTCGTTCTCAAGCCCTCTGCTCATCCACCTCCAACTCTATGAGGGTCAGACACTTCTCTAAACAGAGTGCGAGGCTAGATATCTTTCCTCTTCTGGGGTCTCCCTATGGAACAGCCTCCCTGCCTCTCTCAAACTTGAGTAGAACCACCTCTGGTTCCAGAAGCAACTCAAGGCCTGCCTTTTCACTTCCGCTTTCTCTCTTCCTCTCCCTTGTGGATGTTCCTGACTGCTCCCTACACTGGTTCACCTGGCCACCCTCTGAAACTCAGGCCCAGGCTCCTGCATGTCCAGTTGATCGTGCACTGCCCCAGGGCACCCACAGCACTTAAAGGTATGTATCTGCAACCCTACAGTAGTACCCTGTCTCTCTGCACTTATGAGCCAACCTCTGGCAGCACTTATTGAGTTACCTCTACTTTTCTCTTCTCCCCCCTGGCACTTCTCCTCCTTCCTCCTCCTCCTCCTCCTCCCCGCACTTGCACAATCTGAATAACACAAGACCTAGTAAGATCGTTGTTTTGGCCTCCCTCTGTACCACCCTCCTTGTCTTATCGTGCCTAAAAACACTTGAGTACAGACACGTTATAAATGGCTTATCTTATCATATCTGCGACAAACAAGAAACTTAACTATATCGCATTCTCTAAAAGTAAATTCTCTGTGTGTAATGTGAGACTCCTGCATTCCTGAAACGGTCTGTGTGAATGCTTCTGCTATGGGAATTTTTGTGAGCGCTCCCATTTCTTGTTCCTGGAGCACTGTATTTTTGAGTGTAGGTAAAATGGGATTGGAATGCGAAGGGAGTCTGGCAGATGGTGAAACCAGCCCTCGCGCCAAGAGCACCTAGGCAGTGCCCCACACATCACTATACACACATTGTTCAATTACTCTTGAACACGGGCAGTGTGTGCCGTTACAGTGCATTGTGTAGCCGAAGCCATTGGGCTGGGGTTTTCAGGGAAGGGTGATGGTGAGTGAGGGTGCTGATGGCGGGATGCGGTTGCTTGATAGGCAATTTCGGTGGTTGCACTGGAATAGACTTGGTGATGATGTAATGGGCGGTGAGGGTTTATGGCATCAGTGAAGTCAAGGAAGATATGCTTGGACTGTTTAGCAACTATGAGCTTGATCTGTCCAGCAAAATATGGGTTAATTTGCGTCAGGGAATAATAGTAATGTTTCTTTAGAAGGTGGAGTCCAGCAATGAAGCGCTACATAAGTGACGTAATAACAGGTGTCATTGCCGCATTTCAATGGTACTCAATGGGCCTCATTATGGGTCGGGTGGTCCGGAATTAACAGTGGCAGTAAACCCGCCGGCACGGTTAATTAAGGACCGCCCAATCCCGAATCGTGCAGGCGGGAGGTGATCTTCCCGCCAGGTCTGACCTGGCGGGTTGAACATCTCCCACCTGCAGGCAGACGTGGAAAGGTGTTTCCACTTCCCCATTCCCCGATGGGAATGGGGATTAACCATTCCGCCTCCTTGACTCCTGGGTCACCGGGACTGTAATGCCCTGGTAATTCCGGGAGTCACAGAGGCGTAATGGTAATACGAGTCTGGCGGTAACCAGGCGGTTTTACCGCCGCGGTTACCGCCGGACTCGTAATGAGGCCCAATGTATCGATTTTAAAAAGAGGAAAGGCTAGGTCGGCCACGGGGATTCGAACTTGCCAATTGCTTGCTTCCTTCAGGTCGGAGACCTGCGTTTTACTAGTGCACTACCGACGTGGGAAAACGGGACCAGTAAAGGTGGTGATGATGGGATGGAGCTGTTGAGATTGCAGGCGCTCTGAAGGTTCATTTGTGGTGGCATGTAACGCTTTTATTAGTTTACAACTTGTATACATTCAAATATAAACTACGTCACGTGGTTTACATCACATTCAACTCCTTTTTTATATTTTCTACATTGAAGCGTTCTGCTGCTTTGCCTTTCCTTCATGTACATAGCTGACATGTTTGAGCGCTTTTTTTTTACTCTGGTCTCCCTAGAAATGTTTTGTACAGTGTCCTAATTACTTTTCGACATAAGCAACGCAGTTTAGTGTCGCTGTCTCCAGAACTGAATCTTCCGTTTTCCCAGAACTGGATCTTTCTGCCGCCACTCCTCCCCCCCCCCCCCCCTACCGCCCGCCCTACCTCCCGCCCCATCTCTGGGCAACACGTTGCAGCCTTTCAGAAAACGAAGGAAAACTCGCCATTTCACACCAGGCCACCGACTAGAAACCTTTATGTTCGATCTGCAGCAAAACCAACCGAATGTTCTGTGGCGCAGTGGAACACACCTTTCTGACCTAGAAGACTAGGATCCAATTGGTGGCCATCACCACGGACATCTCACCAATTCTTCTCCACCTCAGGCCATTTCCTTTGGCCCCTCTGAATGGATGCTCACCCTTTGAACTTGTTTGGGTATGAGGGGAACATAGTCAGCTGGGGCAGTCTCTTCAAAAGCATTACTGCTCCAATACCTCAGAAAGCCTGGCCTACAGAAACATGGGCAAAGCGGCGCCAGTCCCAGAACTTTGGGATGCAAGTAAACCCTCATTAAGCTCTGAAATAACAGAGGTTCGACAACACAAGCCAAATTAATACGTTTACCCCACGTTCCCCGTGAAGTATTCATGCCCACGCTTATAGACACAATCTCATTTTACACATCTATTGCTGCAGTTCCCATTGGTCAGAGGGATCCTTTGGTATTTATACTACACGGACTGTATCTCAAATATCAGAAAACACCTAGATTACTTAAATCAAATGTACGCGTGCATTAAAAAAGAAAACCACTTTAATGAAGAAACAGATTTGATTGCAAATATTTACCAATTGGGATAAGTGCACCACGCAAAGCGTGCCCGCCTTTGAAACAGAGGGCAAGACGACCTACAAGACTGCGCCGTGTTCAGCACAACGCGGAACAAGATGTGTACAGGTTCTGAAGGCTAATGAGGCTTCTCACCTACTTATCTTAGCAAATGTGACACAAAAAGTACACAATAGTTGCTGTGGTGCATCGAGTGGGATAAGGTGCTAAAGTCCTTGCCTCGCCTTACAATGACTTCACTAAAAATAAAAATGAAATTGGATGCTACTTAATCAGAAAGCTCGAAGTGAGTGGGAACGATCCAAAAATGCATTCCACTTCTTAACAGTTTCACGACTTTTTACAATGATTTTCGCAATTCCGGAACCGTTCTTTTATAAGTTCTTCATTTTACCACCCGATCGAAGATACATAAACTGACACCTGTTTGGTCATAGACTCGCGCAGCCAGGCACCCCAGCCTGGATGGCCCATCTGGCTTCATTTTAGCTGGGGAACATGGAGGAGGTCCTTCGACCGCGAAGACCAAAGCTTTCCAAATACCCAATCTGCCCTGTCAAGCTGTCATCTCAGGTTAACTGTTAAGACATTATAGTTGATAATGACCCAGGCCGTTCACATGTGATGCCCTATATTATAAAGTCTTTTGTCTGGGATTTGCCTTTCTCTTGCTACTAATTCGTACTAAATATTAGCTCACACTATCTGAAGTTTTCGGATTTCCTTTTCCTTTCCTTCAAACCTCCTGACTTTGGCTTCAGGTTCTTTCTTTTCTCTGTGCTTATTTTCTTTGTGTATTTTGCTTAACAAATTCGTATATTCAATATTTGCCATTACTTATGGATTGTTTGTTATAAAATAATAAATATGTGAAATGTACACAAATGCCAAACTCTAAGTGCAATGTGTCGTAGCTCTAATATGTATAAGAGCTAATAGGAGTATAGAACACTACGTGTTATTGATTGGCACAAAGTGCCAGCTCTCATGTTGTGAGAGTCAGCACTAGGACACCACACAAGGTGTAAGGCATACCCACAGTGTTTAGCGTGTAAACATCCTCGCAGTCAATCATTGAGACAGCCTATAGCGATTTATTTTACGGATTTTCCTGTTGGGACATAAACCCCCCCTTTGTTTTGCTTAACCTTGTACCCCAGTCCCTGACAGAGTAGAGGTCCACCCTCCAATTTAGCCCCACTAATAGAGTCAGACATGGTCAGGCATTTACTAGTGACCATTTACACCGGACTCCACTTGACTGTTTTTTTCACTATTAAAGCTGTGGTTTTACACAGATGCATGAGCGAGCTGGGGCGACATACAGGGTCTGAGAAGCCATGAAGCTGGGTGCTGCAGGAAGAAGGTCCGGAGGAGAGCGGCGTGCTGCGACGCTGGCCTTGCGTTTGAGCAGGGCTGTAGCGTGGCTGGGGAGCCGTGTCTCCTGAGAGCCGGAAAGAGGCAGCTAAGACCCTGTTAGTGGTGTCTTTGCAACTGCTTGTTCCCTTGGGCTGTGTGCCGGGCCAAAGAGTGTATGAGGGGCAGGTAGTGAGACCCTGACGTCGACCCAAAGCATCTCGGAGAGACTGCTCGCCAGCATTAACATACCCGGTGAGTTTCGCATTAGAGAGAAACTCAGGAGCGTGCGGATGGCTGGAGCTGGAAAGGGAGTAAAAAGAAAGATTTGTAAAATGCCCCAAAGCGCAAAGCAAGGACAGTTTTAAGAAACCGAAGGTAAGAATGAGGGAGAAAGTGCGCTAGTAGCACAGAAGGAAGGAAAGGGTGCATTCATGTCGGAGAAGTGAAAAGTGAAGTCCAGACTAAAAGGAAAGGGTGCGAGCGACCTGGAAAGAAGGAAACAAGTGCAGGTGTGCACGAAAGAATGAAAGAAGTGTCCAAGAGGCATGATAGGGAAACAATAGTTCAAATGTGCATGACAGAAGGAGGGGAGCATGCAAAGGGCACAACAAAGTGAAAGAAATAAAAGACCGTGCAAGTGTGAACGACAAAGGGAAAGGGAGATATGAAAGAGCTGCAGGAAGCATCCGAAGATAAAAAAGTACGAAGGAAAGGAAAAGTAAGAAACACAGAGAGGGCCAAAGGATCAGAGTGGTCACGCTTGGAAAAATCAAAGAGCCTGGCATTTTCGAAAGCCTCTGATTCTAACCCATGAGAGGATTGTTTGTAAGAAAAGCTGTGCATAAGGAAAAGGCACATCCTGACCAGCTGAATTTGTGTTCGGCGCTAGAGGGGCATAAGCTTGGGGCAGGGCACCCTGAGAACCAAAAAGGAACTGGGATATATTTTTTTGTTTTATGTTGAAAGCTGGAAGGGGCCTGAGCTTGGGGAAGGGAACCCCGAGAGGTCTACCAAAGAAAACAAAGTGCATCCTGATAAAACTGACTGTTCAAAGCTGGAAGGGGCCTGAGCTTGGGGAAGGGAACCCCGAGAGGTCTACCAAAGAAAACAAAGTGCATCCTGATAAAACTGACTGTTGAAAGCTGGAAGGGGCCTGAGCTTGGGGAAGGGAACCCTAAGAGGGCCAACCAAGTTGGAGATTTATTTGTTTTCTTTATAGTTTTGAAAGGATTCAAACGTGAGGAAGGGAACCCTGAGAAGCTTCAAAGGGAACTGTTACATTTCTTTTGTGGTGTTTGAAATTTGAATATGTTGAAGTTTGAGGAAAGGAACCCCAAGGAACTCAGACACTGAAGGTATTTGAAATCACTGAAAGGGCCCTTCGGAGAAGGTCTTGCGACAACCCTTTTGATTGAATTCATTGTTGCACCATTGACCTCGCTGCATCTGGTGAGAAAGCATCAGAAACCAATCTTGGTTTCCCATTTCTTTGTTGAACTACCCACTTTTCGTTTTGACAAGACCCCCTAACACATTTTTGTATAGAGTGAGGGCAAGCATAGGTTTAGACACAGACTATTATCAGATATCAACGGCCCTTAGAAACATAATTTGAGGGAACCATCCCTTTAGTGTTAGGGGCAGTTGAGTATTACACCAACCCCAAAACTTTAAGAAGTAAAGGTTTTGAACATGTATTTACGAGTTTGTGTCTCTCTTGATACCATGCCTGTCTCGCACACCTCAAAGTTCAAATTCTTTGTGGAACAGATTAGGGTAGTACAGCAGACGCAGAGTAAAAGTACTTTTTCCCCATGTTTGGTTGCTCTTTGGAAGTCATTGAGCAGCCATTATATGACTAAAATAGGGCCCTTGGGGTCTTTGTGCATGCAGAATAAAAAACATAGTGAAAGTCTTTACAAGTGTTTTTCACTCTGTGTGCTTACAATGCATTTCTGAGGCAGACGGGGGCATGGATCGAAATGTAGGTTGCAGCCAGCCCCAGGTGCTCCACCTCGCAAAAAACAGCATCTCTACACACGTGCCTTTTTAACGGGGTCATAGATGCTATGGAATAAACCTATTTTTTGCACCTACAGAAAGTCGACAAATTCCGTAGGAATCTATGTAAATGCCTCTTGTCATGCATATACTTCGAAGGCAATCCTGATCCATTTTATAATTTGTGTAAAGATTACATGAAAAACCGGGTCTGGCCAGATTTCCGTCTTAAAGTTATGTCCACTATAAAAAGGATCCAATTTACATGAAGAGCACTGCATGCATGAGGTGCTCATGTATGTGGGTACCTCCATGCACACTCTGGCGAGATCCAAAAGTACTCCCTTCGTTATTTTCCTCAGTACTACCTCACTCTAAGAAGGCCAATTTATAGAGTTGTTCTAGGTTTTATCCCAACCTTTGCAGGTGCCACAAGGTGTCCTCGATTTGATCCAAAGCAAGTCTTGCTGGTTAATGCATGTGGCCCACCAACAAACTCTTCAGGACTCACTAGTTGGATGGATCTCTACTGCCAGCACTGTAATGCAATGCTTGGTCACCGGTGCAGGCATCACTCAAACCATTTAATTACAGTGAGCCAAATAAAAATATCCGACTAAGAATTAGTGTGTATGCTGGGTGGGATTTTACCAGTAGCAAGCCGGCAGCGCATTTCAGGAGAATGAAATAGAAGTATTGGGAATGGTCACAATTAATTTCACTCCTGTCTGCAGAAATTGCACCTTTCTTTTTGGAAACAAACATTAGCCAGGAACAGGTTAGACTAAAAGGAAACGATGAGATAAGCCTTCTTAGGGAAAACGCACCAGATGAAACTAACAATCAAGTTTAGCATGCGCCCAAGTTACTAAATTATATTTTGATTTAATACTTCATGCCAGATTCCTCCCTCATCCAAGACTTACAAAAATAGATATTTTTGCGCTTTTTGATAGTACTTAATTTGTCAGACTCAGAAGGGCGAAACATTGATTGGACCCAGCTGGGAGTGAAAAGCATAACTTGCTGAGCTGTGCTATCCGCTCATTACGACTCTCTCAGTCATCACTAAGATGCACTGTTGCCCCCGGGCAATATTGGAACCATCTCTGTGATGTGGATATTAGGAGACTCCACGAATGGACGGTGAGGGAGAGGAAAGCTCGTAAAAAGAAAATCACGCCTTCCTACCGAGACGCTCATATGAAGACACGCTGAAATGATTACTGAAAACTCCTACTTGAGTGAACCAGTATTCTACCAATTATTGCCTGGGCATTGGATCTTCCAGTTTATTCTCACCTGAAAATATTTCAGATTCTTGAAAACATGAGATCCCAACCAATAAACTGCCCAAATGAATTGGGCGACAATTTATACAAAGATTACTGCAATGATAACACATTTCACAATTTTTGCATGAATGTAAGATACATGTATTTCCAGAGAAAAGGTCAGGATCGCAGAGAGAGGCGGGAAGGAAGGGGGAGAATGTCTGCTTCTTGCAAAGGTTGAGAGGTCTGAGGCCACGTTGGCCTTGCAGCACATCCTCTTCCAACAACAACAGATGAATCTGCTGGGAGAGACATGTTCAGCCACTGCACCGGATGGCAGAGGTCTGCTCACCAGAGGATGTCGCTCAATGCCATTTTCTCAGAATACATTACAATACAGTCAGCAGCCATGTGCACGACCTTCTCAATGGCTTTGCTGTGCAGCCGCAAGAGGACAAAATCCATTTTACTGGAGCCTTGTAGAGCTCATAATAATTGGACATGCATTTTCATCCTGCAAATCGGCTCTAAACTGAGGATGTGAAAATCGATTTGCAATGGCGTGGAGGAAAGGGAGCTTCCTCAAAAAGCTGGCCTTGCATTTAAACAAAACACTGCTGACTCCTTTCCGAAGTCTCAGATCCTCTTGGCATGTTACCGAAGGCTGGCATGTATCATCAAGTGAGCGCAGAGCGGGCGTAGTGGTGCCCACGGACGTCCGCACCACCCAGCTTGGGAAGCTCAGAGAAGTGCAGCCTCTGCGCAGCTCGCCATGCTCTGTGCCCTCTGGTTCACTGGCGGCACTGATTGCGAGGGCCAGCTAGACCGGCCAGAACACCACCGTATCGGGCAGTACATTTGGGACCCGCTTTCTGAAATCTTCTATACATAAAGGAAGTTATCAACCATGCAAAACATTATTTACAAAGTGATTCGATTTTCTGCACAGGGGCAGTTTTACAATTTAAATCTCTGCTCCTGCCTATTTGCCAAACCGTGTTGGCTCAAATAACGGGAGTAACAACTGATATCAAACAATTGCAGGCCTCTGGTTGCAACTAGCAACTTGCGAGACAGTCAACCAGGGTTGCAGTCGGTTAAGACCATGGTCACAGAGAGCAGAGCAAGCGTGATCGCAAGCAGGAACATCTCAAACGTATCCTCCGCAACTGGAAAACCCCCTCCCCACCCCCCAAAACAAATCCAATCACTAGGGCACCTGCAGCTGGGCAGACAGCTAAGCGGTCGCCTCTGGCATGAGGATGCCCTGCATTCCCCAGCCCTCCCGATCCCGTCTGAGGTCGATACACTTGGTACCAATTTAATTACAGTGCTTGAAAGTGGGCGAAATCCGGCATTAAGCGCTATATAAAACAGACATTATGATTACGAGAGTTTGTGAAGCCATGCAGGCCAACGTGCTTAAACAGTATCTGCATGTACTCACGTCAGTGAAATCATCATCATTTCATGGGCCAAAGAAAACGTGTCACCCTAACCAACAGCCGATCACACTCTTCCAAGGCACATGCGCGGGAGGAGACTGCCTTGCTTAAAAAGCACAGCCAGCACAAGCTATTGCAATTCCTCAAATGAAGACAAGGCGCCACTATCGACGTAATGACAGTGAAATAACCAATGGCCAGTAAAGAAAGGACCAGGGATCGGTCAAGTGGGCCCCGTGCCATCTTCCCCTGAGCTTCATGATTTTTTGGTGAAGCAGTTTCGTTTCTGACTGAACATGCAGCTGCCCCCACTGCTAGTGCAGGGACAGTAACAAAGGTCGACAGCCTAGAGTCCAGGATTCAGCCTTCTCAAAGTCTTTTTGACATGACACAAATTCAGCTAAGTTACAACGTTCTGCTTTTTGTAGTTGACTACTCCTGTTGGTTCCGTTTTCTGTTCCCAGCTCGTTGCTTGCTTCTTTCTAGTAGAGTTTAGCGTTGGTGAACCTGGGAGAAACTCAACAGAGCCCATTATTTGGACGTGAAATAGTGAGTTAAGGTGCCGCATTTATACTGGAAGTCCACGAGCAAACGTGTTTTAGTGCTTAGGCTGATGGAGGCAGATCCACCTGGCTTCTGTGAATGGTTTGCTCTTGGGCAAGATACCAGGTCCCTGCACCTCCGGTCCCAGATCTGCTACTTTTGGGAACACATACAAAAAAGCACCTCCCAATGTCATAGCATATACAAAATAGCTGGACAATTCCTCAGGGTTTACATGCATTGGTCTTCCAAGTGCATGCCCACTTTCCCTGGAGAGCCAAACTTACTTTAGATTTTGCATCTCTCAGTGAGTGAGTGTCTGGGCCTTTCAACCCTTTCAAAGGGGCTTCGCGCCTCTGGGAGGCTCTCGGCCACTGGCCCCATATTACCAGGCAGCAATCTGACAACTCAGCAATATATTCCTTATGCTCTGGGGATTACCGTGTGCGCACTGCAGAGCTGGCCTTACAAGCTGCGCTTGCTGGAGCCTGTCCAGCAGTCACTTCCATAGGGACAAACAGAAGTGTTATACCCTTGTGCCTTTCAACACTGGATCCCCCATGTCAGCCATTGGCTTACAAAGGATTCACAGATATTCAGTGTTTCGGCTCCCCGTTGGCTCGCCATCTTGTGATAATTGGCAGCTATTAATCATATCTTTATCTCCAATATAATGTATGCCGCCCATGGGTGCCTCAGACTGCTTTCCGCTCTGAGCAAGGGGGCCCTAACTATCAATTTGAAATGGGCCCCCACACATCTTCAGCGGGGCCCGTCCCTGTGCTGTCTGGCAGGTGTCTGGGGAGGGACAGGCACACAATGCAGCGTGTGGATTCCTGCTGCGGATGTCCGCGAATCACACACGAGTGAAGGGTGCAGACGACTCCCTGCCTTTCTATAAGTACTACATTTCTTTTTTGTGACAGAGCTAATGTTAAAAGAAAAACAAATATGCTTCATTTTTGCCACAGAACAAAGGTTTTAGATAACAAGGATTGGGACACAAACGGTATTCTATTACCAGTTACCCAGCAGCAAAATGGGTGCACACAGTGCGTTTGCTCAATTTTGAACACTGGGGCAAACGTTAAATAGGCAAGACTTGAGGCCAGATTATCCACCAGAGGCATACTGTTTGAATAAGGAATGTCACTAGGGCTGGTTTTCCCCCCCACCTCTTTTCAGTAGACGGCCTAACCCCCGCCCCCTGAACATAATACACGAGAGCATGCATGGGAAACCCTGCCGGAAATGCGGCGAGTCCCGCTCGGCAAGCGCCAATGGTCCCAACTCTCCAGGAAATTCCAGCTGCCTGTCATGCCTCAGCGCCTGACGATGTCAGCAGAACCAGGGCTGGTATTTAAAGCAACTCAATCAGAGAGGCGCAGGAGGCGTAACAGGGCGGTCTTGTTCAAAGAGGCATCCAAGCACAACGGAAACACGCTCTCGCCCACAGACCAGCTCGCGAGCTGGCACTTTCCTCAAAGTTTACTGTGCACCATCAGGAACTTGCAAAAAGGGACCAGGCTTGCTGAAATTGTGTGGGGATTGTGTCCTGTTATATCAGGATGACCCCCCGCCCCCACCCACTTCATCCCCAACCCATCCAGTGCTTGATGGTTGAGGGATTGTGCTGCAAAGCAACCTTATGAGACCTATTCACCTTGAACTCCTGAATTCTACACACTGCTTTACTTAGAAAATTCAACCCATCATTAATGACAATTTAGCAAAACTGCAATGGATTTTAGACCAGACACAAGTCTGTTTCATGCCCATGAGAGGTACAGAAATAGCATTACTATCTATATCGGATGATCTAAAAACAAACACAAACTGCCCGGCACAAATACTAGTAGATCTCTCAGCAGCCTTCCACACAGTCTGTCATGAAACACACATTCAACGACTCAAAGAAATAGGAATCTGCAACACAGTGTTACTATGGTTACAATCCTTCCTAGCAGAAAGGACCGAAACAACTTGGCTAAAGCCCTTTAACTCAGGACTTCAAACAAGATTTCCACAAGAGTCATCAGTCTCACCACTGCTCAACAACATCTACATGACCCCTCTCATCAACCTCATCAAGAGCCATGGCCTCACCTGCTACAACTATGCAGACCATACATACAAATCCCCTACAAAATCAACACCAGTGGGGAACAAGATCCAGCCCTTACCAACTGCCTTAAAGAAATAAATCATTGGATGAGTACCAAACGCCTTAAACTCAACCCAGACAAAACAGAAATCGCACCCAATGACCTGTCGAACGAACACCATATTGCATGGCCTACCGAAATGAGAAATCGACTGGAACCTTCCAAATTGGTTACAAAGCTAAGAATAATAATGCACAATGACTACTCGAACCACAAGTCTACACAGTAGAAAAGAAGTGCTTCACCTACATACACTCAAGCGGATACTACATTTTCCCATTTCCCACATAGAACACTTGCCGTCATCTCCCTAGTTCAACTACGCCAACAGCCTCTACCTCGGAATGCTAGACTAGCTTACCAAAAAACTACAGCGAATACAGAACACAGCAGCAAGACTATTCCTCAGATTCACTTAGAACACATCACACTCTCAGTGAGAATCCTACATTGGCTACCAGTTAAAAAACATTTTTTTCTTCAAAACACTCTGCATAACCCACAGAGCAATCCATGGCCAAGGAGCAGAATTCACAATGGGACAAATCTCCATCTGCAAACCAAACTGAACCGTACACTGAGGTCCATTATCAACATTTGTCTCGAACCAACACAATACTTAAAGTGGAAAGTTGCTGGATCAGTAGTCTCTTGCATATCAGCAAAACACTGGCACTCACTCCTGAAGGACATATGAACAACAGAAGACCACCTAAAATTCAGGAAATTGCTAGAAACATGGCTCTAACTCATCACGCTAAACGGGAAACACTGTTCAATGGAAACAGTCAGCACACGAGAAACACCCAAAACAACCGAAATCTAATTAACAAAAACCTGAATACGCCATTGAAATAAAGCTTTTAAACACAAACCACTGTAGAAGAATACAAACCCTCCAGGAGCAACATAACCATAGCATAGAAATGCACAGATCACTAACATCGCTAACTAACGCTACTAAAAACCATCTGATATCTTGCATATTCGCCCTCAAACACCGAACAAAACCCACACATACCTTTACTGCAGCAGAAACATAAAACCACTCAAGCTGTACACACTCTGCAAACCCTAACTAAACAGAACAAACTGCAGAAAACTAAACTAATTACACACAACACACACAGACACCGAACGCCACCTAACCCAGACCAACTAAAAACAAACCCAGCAACAGTGACCATGTTTTTCTGAACGAAGCTAACGCTACCAATGAGAGATGGCATTGGAGAGCATCAAAGCTCTCCAATGCCATCTCTCTCTATCGACACCAAGCCCTGCCAGTCCGCCTTCATTTTCAGATCCACCAGAGCACCTGGAGACCATGAAAAGGGCATTGGTGTGCAGTATAAATCACAATAACATAGTTCAGTAAAAGTAGCCAAATTTCAAACACACGTCTGTCCTTCTTTCCCCGCTCTACTGTCAAATTCAGCATCATTTTAAAGCCTGTGAATTCGATCTGGTCTCATTCACTACACTGTACAGCATACGAACCCCAACGCAAAGAGGCGTCAGCATTACAGAGTGGGACTCATTTTCAAGTGGGCCTCGCATTCATTCGTCCCTTTGTGGTCTGCAGGCCCTGCGTGGATTTTTTTCTCCTTTTGAGGCGGGCGTAAAGGGGTTGTGCAGTGTGGTTTGTGTGAGGAAACCTCCCGGTGGGCCAGGTAGGGCAGTCTAGATTTTGAGTAAACGAAGTAAAATGAATATGACTATTTCCCTAGTAAAGGGCTTGAACAGCCATCGTGACCAGAAGACGGGCATCACGTTCACGTCTGGTTGTATGCTAGTTGCATAGCGGCACCTGCAACACACCCATCCATTCATGCCCGCCGTAAGCTTTGCAGGGCTGAATGAACTCACTGTCTGCCGATTGGTTGGATATGCCCAGTTAATTAGAGATAGCACCTTCAAAGCACCCAGCAACATTTTGGCATTTTGGAAACCCAATTGGATAGCAAATGGGCCCCTGGCAACATCAGCAACGTGAAGCATCCCAATTCTGTGTTTTGTGCGACCACCTAACACAGAAAACATCTTTAATCAGTAGACTGCGAACATTTCAGCAAGGAGGAATTGAGACAATATTATTATGGCTTCAAGCCGGTACCATTTTTTCGGCGATGCTTACACACATTGTCAAATATGTTTCGGGGAAAAATGTGAGAATACAGTCTGGTTTTATCGTCTGGGGCAGGATAGCTGGCCTGTTCTTGTAGCTGGACATGAATAAAGAGTGCTGATAAACATTCATCGTGGGAAAGTTGGACTTTGGTCTTCAGAAGCAGAACCTGGACAGGTAACTTGGCTCGTGGAATGTAGCCAATTCACAGAAAGAAATCTATGGACAATCTACAAGGCAATGGCGTCAGGGAAAAGCAAGCCCCTGAAAACACAGGGACCACATCCATTTATGTAGACTCTGCATGGCACGTGGTCTGGGGGCTGACAATGGTCCCCCCAGGAGATGGGCACCAATGAACATGTTCCCGGCAACATATTTCAGTAAGCTCCACGAGGTAAACCATATGTGAAGGTCGGTAATAATATTGTGTTCTTATAAAGCGCTTCATGCTAGAATCCTCCACTTACTATGCACACTAATAACAGGTGTTCTTATTACCCCATTTTTTATGGCACAATAACGCCAGAGTAACACTATCTATATTCTATATATAGTTAAGTTTACTTGACATGTTACATAGGAAAATGTATAAATGCTTTCCTCCGTAACTTTTGATCTCATCAATCGAAGGTCACCAAAGTTGGCATCCGACTGGATCCAGACTATTCATGTAATGTTTCAACAAAACTGTTGTTCTCAGACTCATTGTTGAAAAAACATGCAATTTCCATAGAGCTTCAAAAATCCTTTTTTTCCCCCTGCATGTCTATGGTCGGGTTGCAAAACAAAATGACAAATACACTGCTCAAGGCACAAGATAAACGTCTGCACCCAACAAACAGATTGCAACACAAAACAATACATTAAAAACAATAGATTTAAAACAAATATACTTGAAATAAAACTATAACTCCAAAAAATGACAATACACAAACGGAGGAGAAAAATCAGTGGCGAAATGTATATATGTTAGAACCAGCGATTGTGACCCTCTAGTTATGGTCAAAAATGACTCCACGTTGGAAGAACACTACTTTGGCAGCTTAAAACTTTGGCGCCGTTTGACAAATCAACATTACACTTTCCAAATAAAATAATAGACTAAACTATGAATCTCTGGAAAATTTCATGTGGTTTCGTCAAGGGTGGTAAAATATAAATGGGGAGTCCCGGAACATACATTTTCCCATTCAACCCCCTGGACAGATTTGAGTCAATCCTTCCTGAGGGCCTTGCACCCAATATGACTCAGAATCCTTTTGTGGTTTGGAGCTAATCCGTCTCTCAGTTTCTTTTAATAGTGTTCAAAAGTAAGCAAAAATCACTTTGTTATATCTCGGCTTGTCCGGCAGTCCTAGAACATAGGATATAGAGCATACTGGCTACATAACTAGCTACTTTGGGTTCAGGGCAATGGACACTCATCTGGGTGATTCATATACTTACTTCATCGTGGACCTAGAAAAGGGTAACCAGATTTGCAGATTTCAACAAGCTGACCGAATTGGGTTGTGGCTTTAGAAAAGTGTTCAAATGACAACCAACGTGGTTTGCAAATACAGTCGGAGGCTCCAAAGAGGACCACACATCGCAAAAAAGCAGAACACGGTCACATTGCAACCATCTGGGAGTCCCCAGGACATAAGCCAAAGTGGGTAGAGCGGAATCTGGGTTCTACTTAATTTCCTCGAGATTTTTTAATCGAGGGCGAATACATCTATTCTTCTTGTTGTAGGACAGTTTATTGCAAATGTATGTGGCCCCCCTGCAGCCCCCACCCCGCCTCTACCTTTTTTATTACCCTAAAACACCTCCACCACATACATTTGCGGTACAATTAGTTGAAAACAATTTGATGATTTCTCCCTCGATGGAAAACCCTGTGATGGAATCTCCCCATCCCCTCTACAGGGCTGGCAGACTAGTGTTTGGGTCCTCAGGCATGCACATTCAAGTCCACTATTCGACCCATTGGTCCTGCAGGCCCAGGCCTGACCCGAGACCCGGCCCTAACCTGTGGACTGGGATCCGGATGGCAGACCTGTTCCAGACTGGTAGTATCCCACGGCCACTGCCGTGGACCATAGCTAGTGGCCCAAGGACCGGCTATGTAGGCAAAGTTGCCCCTAGGTCTGGTCTCAAGTCAGACCTAGGGGGCACCTGAGGTGGCTTTGGGCATACCCCAAGAAATGTAGCACCTGGCCATGGACAATGGGCCATGACCCACACGTGGGGCAAAGTAGCCAGTGCAAGGCCAGTGCCTCCTTTGGGTGGCATGGTTGGCTGGGGCACGGTTGCAAGCCATTCTAGAGGGTATACTGTAAATATGATATTGTATATCATTAACAGGAATAGAAATTCAGTGAAAAAACGACTGAAATGGATGCCATAATGTCACAGATGCCAACAAAAGGCATGTATGTTATCAAAGTTTGAACCGAATTTCAACAACAAAAAATAATGTTTTTTTTTTAAAGGCTTATGCTTTGTTTACATTTCATGTGAACAACACTAATAGTACACTGCACCAACTGTAAAAAATTAAATGGAAAAGTAGATTTCCCAGGAGAATTAACATACAGAGAAATATCATGAACACTGGATGGCAGTGACTACATTATGGCCGTTTTACAATGATGGTTATTGTGCAGCCATGGTTGCATTGGAAACCATAACTGGTGAATTGTGTATGTTTTCTTGTGCTGCCACCATGATATCTTTTGATACTGTAAGCATTACGGTGCTCTATATCAGAATTTAAAGCTAGTGTTATTTTACTGCATATTTTGGGAAGTTGGTGGTGAAAGGGTTTCTATTAGGAAAACATTTATTTCTCATTCCTGACTGGCTTATGTGTAGGTGAAAAGAAAATACAAATTTTCTTGCAATTCATTCTTTGTAGCTACAAATTCATGTAAAAGGAAAACAAATTTGGCAGAAAGTCAACACAGCCAACTTTGCCAAAATATTCTCATTCATATGAGACTTGGGATTGGTGTAAGGATACATTGTAATTTGGGTCTCTTTTCTTTCCTGGTGTAAATGCATCCAAGACTGGTTAATGCATTGGCACACATGCTGGTTCTTTATAGCCGCTCACCTTGTGGCTAAAACACAGCAGAGGGGTTGGAATGCAAAATATTTGGTTGGCAAGGTATCTGGCCTCACATTAAGCATGTATTGGCTGCAACAAAAACGGCTATTTTTTGTTTCCTGCAGATCTCCAGTCATTGGTCCTTCCGATTCTCCTTTGCCATAGACCTTTGTCGTGGTCCATCTACTTCATCCTTGTCCTTTTTGTCATAGTCCTTGGGCCTTGATATTCTCCCTCATCACTGACTTTCCCCTTAATCAGTCCTTTGTCTTTTGTTACAATCCTTCATCCTAGTCCTCCTTCATCACTGTCCTCGTTCTTCTTAGTCCTTCTACTGGTCTTGTCCATCACAGTCCTTTATCTACGATGACACATTCCTGCTTCATCACAGGCCTCTTTCATCAGAGTCACGTTTCCATCACAGACCTCCACCAGCCTTTAGCCACAGGCCTTCAAATTCCTTGTCCACTGTAGTCCATCACAGTCCTCTTTTTTAACAGTAATTTCTTCTTTGCCCGTCCATCTCTAATCCATCATAGTCCCTCTACTTCATCACAATCCTCTTTTGTCGCAGTCCTCCATCCCGACCATCGGACCGTATACGGCTCAATCTCTCAGTCATCCTCCTCCGCTCTGCCCCTATGTACTGCTTCATCTAACTTTCCTTCTTCCCTGCATATGTCATTCCGTGTGTCCATGTCACTCTCTCTCTCATGCTTCCTACCACTTCCTCTCAGAAGGGAGTTTGGTGAAATAACGAAATGACTGAAAATAGAGTCTATAAGTGGATGAACACTTAAAGCATACAATGGGCTGTATTGGAAGTGCACTCCTTTATGCCGACACAAACCCCTTGCCTCCCAGCCTGCACATGATCTGCGTGTGGTATTTCCATATTTTGCAATTGCGGGTCTTGCTTGCTTGCAGCGTTGGAAGTATGCATGGAAGATAAGCTCCGTTATTAAGTTTGAAACATGCAGGCATGGACTGAGTAGAGCAGCTGCTTTAGGTTTCCCAGAGGTAAAATGGTAAGGCAGGAATGCTGCTCAAATGTCTCAAAGTCGGAACTGGGCATATGCCCTGCACACTACTGCATCGTCTTTACAACATGATCACGTGAATGTTGTTGCCCTCTTTGCATGCATATGTCAGCCGGTGATCTATACAAAGCCTTATACCGTCTCTCAGCCTTGGAGTATTTCTTGAGCCATCTGTGACGCAGGGCTACTCCAATCGCACCATCATGGTGCAAATTGGAAATCAGAGGCATATTTCAAATCACCTTCAATGTTTTTATTGTTAATATGTAATAAGTATATTGATTAACATCCAGCCATGAAAAATGGGCATGGGTCACCAAGTGGGTGCTGAACTCATAAGCCGCGGTGGCTTGACAGCTTTCTACACAGAGATTGCGCCGATTACCTGTCCAGAGTGTTCTTAAGATGATGGAGAATATCAAAGGGCCATGTTTGACAAAGATCCAGCGGAATGACTGGCTCACGGTCTTCTTTTCCCTTCTACAGAAGAACGGGCATTGCAAAAGAAACATCTTGACTTCCATTTAGTGCATTGTAAAATTAATATGAGCAGGGTGTTACTTTTTCGTATCTCCACTACCATAGTTCTCTGCACATTGAGTTGTGCCGCAGTATTTATCTAATGCCTTCAGAGATGCAATCGGGCACAAACAACATGGTCTGCCATACTCGTGATGAAAGCTATGCGGCTGTGACTTTTTGGAGGTAGCCAGCCAGCGCACAGAGATTCCTAATCAGATGGCTTTTAAAAATAGAGGACCTTTTGATCAAACCATTTTTTGGTCAATATTAGAATTTTGCTTTAAAAATTGTAAAGGCAAGCTGCTAACAAAGAAGAGTGATTGCCTATAGTAGATTGGACCCACTGGACCAATAAAAGCTTCCATGCGATAATCAGTTTCTGATCTTCGCTTTGAGGGTTGATCGGATTATGATTGCATCGAAGGAGAGTTATAAAGCCCATGAAGTTGAGTCTTATGTCTGATTGGACTGCCTTTGTTTGTGGCTGCCGTCATGCCATGCCACCCGCATATTTCTTGCTAATGGCTGCCTTTACCCTCTGGAGAATTGGCATACTGATAATCTTTGCTTCCTACAATCATGAATGATGCTGGAGTAAACCCAACGGTCCACCCAATCAGTGTCATCAACAGTGTCATGCCAAAGGAAGGTAGGTGCTCTAGTGCCGCCTGATCAGAATGGACTTCAAGGTTGAAAAGCCATCTTCTAAGTTAAGTGGCTTACCAACTACAACTAAAGCAAGGATTAAAACACACAAAAATACTAGTTCAAGCATTTTTTTCTTTACTTGCTTTAAGGTAATTCTCATTTCCTAGGAAATCAAGGCTTTCTAATTTGAGAAGAGAGTAAAATACTCCTTCTGAAGTCATTGAAACCCTTGCCTCCAAGCAGGCACTTCATTGGAAATTACCCAGCAAAAAGATATGAGAGAATGAAGGAGGGAAAAAAGGAAGGAAGAAATGGACTGAGGAAATAAGTGCGATTCATTTTGAATAAACGGATTGATTAAAAAAAGATTGATGAAAGACAGCGTTATAACACTATTTCTGGCAGGACATCATAATGTGGTAACCTCTAATTTTGGGTTATTTTGACAAGGATTTGTCCCTGTGCAGTGATATTATGCAGCAAGCTTTGGGGGTGTATCTGGAACCCAACCTATTAATAGGCAGGTTAATGCCATAGCATCCTCCTCAGCATACCACTCTAAACTGCTTAATGCAGCAAGACGCTTCTTTTCCCAACAGAACTGCCTCACCATTGCTAGGGCAATAATTGGGTCAAGATTGGACTACTGTAATGCCCTCTTTGTAGGTACCTCCTGGAAGAATCTCGCCAAACTTCAACTAGCTCAAAACAATGCTCTCAGGGCTGCGACAGGTATTTCAAGTAGGGATCAATATCTGAGGTCAGGAGGCAGGTCCACTGGCTTCCCGTCAAGGAAAGGATTATTTTCAAAACCCTTGCTTTGATTCACAAGTGTGTCCATGACCTGGCACCCCCTTACCTAGTCCAAAGGATTTCCAAACCCATTCCATGCAGGCCTACTAGAGCGACATACTCCAACAGGATTACTGTACCCAAAACCCATACAGCTCACACGGGCGGTACCAGTTTCCCAACGATCGCCGCCACTTTTTGGAACGCCCTCCCTTCTCATATCAGGTTGATTGACTCATGCAGCCTTCCGGAAAGCCATTAAAACTAGGCTCTTTGTATAACAGTGCACATGTACCACTTGTATGCATCTCTGACAGTGCATAAGTATTACCTGTATGTTTCTCTATTTATGTAACCAAGCAACCTATTCATGCCTGAATGCGGCCCAACAATGATGCTTGGGCCGCATTCTTGAAACTCTGAATTAGGCCTGCTTATGCTCCGATCATAGCGCCTTGATTCCTATGAGATGTAGTGTGCTCCACAAATCCCAAAAAATAAATTAAATAAAAGCTTTACACTCTCGCACCTCTGCTCTTCACCCTCAGCACTTTGAGACGGCCCAACAACAGTATAGCGCTAAACAAGCAACCAACCAACATAACAACGCCAGCATCAGTCTTAGCATACTATGCATCAGGGACATGGTTAAAATGCGCGATAAGGATCTGGAAGTAGGAATTGGTGTTATATTAAGCAGGCCAGACTTCACGTGGAGAGCTGCTGAGGAGGCCGCTCCCCTTTCTATTCCCACAAGTGAACTTGGCCACGCGCCGCACCCGAATCAAACATTCCAGATTCCAGGAAACACACTCTGTTCTTGGCTAACTACGTACAAAAGTATCTGGCGGTTCATCAGGGGTACCGTGCAGTGCTTTAAGTGGTGAGAGGTTAGTCCCGGCAGTCTCCAGAAAAGGCTCCAGAGCCAGGGCCCTGCTCCAGAGCCAGGGTCAACCCCCCCCCCCCCCGACTAGCCCCAATCATGCTGACACCTGAGGCAGCCCGTGTAGCGCCTGCATGGTTGCACAAGCTGCCAGCAGGTGTCCGCACTTTGGGTTAGAAGAAAAGAGAAGGCATTGCCTTTTCTTTTCTTCTAAACCGAAGTACGGACACCTGCAAGCAGCAGATGCAACCATGCAGTGTGGGGTGCTTGATGGTTCTGTACTCTAACAGGAGGAGGAGGGCTGGCCTGCCCAGACCAGCCCTCCTTTTGTTTCTGTGTAAACAGCCATCACCCAGCAAGAAGCCCCTGACCTCCTCACGCTGGCTGATGGCTATTTACTCGGAAACAAAAGGAGAGCTGGGCAGACCAGCCCTCCTCCTGTTTCAGGGTACAGAGCCATCATCAGCAGGCTGCTCATTCAAGGAGTTAGTGGTAAAGAATTGCACCATGGGGCTCCCTGAACGAAAAGGCTGCCTGCTGGGTGTGAGCTGGGGCACACAGTTGTCACACCTTTGGTGTGCCCAGCCCCTTCTTTTGCTTAAAAGGAGGGGCCAGGCACATCAAAGGTAATAATGCCAGTGCGCCTAAGCTCTGCTTCTTTTAGCAGCCCCCACCCCTTAGGCGAGGAGGGGGGGGGCTCTCGATGGGGGCGTGGCCTAAGCACACCCATACTTAGGCTACCCCTAACAAGAGCCCCCCCTCAATTTCTAATCCCACTTTAAACACAGGGGCTATGCATGACTGCCTCGCCGCTGATCAAAATATATAACACCGCCCTTTGGCTGGGAAATCCAGGAGAAGAATGACGCTCAGTTTTCAAATATCTCACGTTATGCATGGTTGCTGATCAACATTTTCTGTGTAGTAGGAGTGTTCAGAAGTTAAAGTGAACAGGGACTAATGCTCCTTTTATGCTTGGCAAATAAAAGTTCCACTCATTTTGTCAACCATTTTCAAATTAATTATATCACCTGGGGTCCTGGTGAGCTAGTAAACAATAAAACAGCGTGCCAGGTCTCCTGCACACTCCATCTATGTTGTACAGGAGGACAATCTTTCAAGTGCACTTAGATGGAAATTGAAATCGGTTTTGGAGTGACTGACAGGGCCTGGGTCCAGAGGAAGGGCAGGGGACAAGGACCGCTCTCGGCCGAAAATAGGCGGCCTACCGGGGATTATGGCAGAGCCAGTTTTACTCCAGGGACTGGGTGAGGGAGTTTGGGGGGCGGGAGGGCCACCACCCCCTGTATGTGCATTATACATACTACTGGTAGGTACCCACTGTCCCTTTCATAATGCCTGCCGGCCACTTGTTTCGCTAACTGCAACTCCCAGAATTCACCTGGGTACAACCAAGAAAAACAAACTGAAGCCAGGGCAGTAGAATCGAGGCGAGGAATGGAACGGAGTAGGATTTTCCCTGCACTAAAGAGATGAGATACCAAACACACCAACACTAGACCGACCCCGCGGGAATGAAAGGGCAACAAAAAATGAACGGAGCGAGAAGGGACTGTAGGAGAGCAGAGGAGAAACCCATTTGTAAACAACACTCACCAGAACCCTATGCAAATAAGGGAAACAAGCATCCTGAGCACATGGCTACCATCACAGACATGGAGATTGAAAAAGAGGCACAGCTAAGGACAATCTTAAAGTCTTCCAGAGGAAGTACCAAACCCCACTGGGGTAGTTTAGCCATAAATTGTCAAAGGGTAGAATTTGACCAGGGAGAGCAAACGGAGCTGAGAGGAGTCTCAGATCGGCTGATGTCCGGTGGCGCAGTGGTAGACTAATTTTGTGCAGTGATCGTTGTAGTGAGGGGGAGTGTGAAAGGTGAGAGAAATGTAGGTGGATTTAGAGAGGGAGTGAGAGTGGGTGGAAGTGATGGAAATGTATGCTAGGAGAGTGGTGAGAATGTAAAAGGTGGTAGGAGTGGTAGTGGGAAGGACGGGGAGGAGGAAAGTATTGGGGAAGAGACAGGTGGAGAGGGTGTCGTTGATGGAGAGTTAAGAGGAGCGGGGTGCAGGTAGAGGTGTAAGAATTGAGAGGGTGCTGGAAGATAAAGGAGAAGAGAAATAAAGGGAGAATGAGATTGGAGTAGATGGGAGGGGGTGAGAGGAGGAGAACGGTACAGGCCGAAAGCAAGGTTGACAGGAAAGATCACAGAGGGAGGAGAGGGAATGATAGAGACAGAGGAATTAGCAGAGTGAATGAGAGGGTGTGAGGTAGAGCGACAAGAGGAGAAACCCTGGTGTAATGAGTCACCTGCCAAAAGGGATGAGGGTCATTTAGAAATTCCTTGAGGGAGATAGATTGAGAAAGCCACAGCCTTTAGGTTGCCCTCTCAGGTTAAAAAGGCCTAGACACTAGGGATCACCATGCTTTATAATAAGTCTGTGGTTAGGGATACCTGGGCTAGGGTGGAGGGATGCCAAGGGGTGGCCGAGAGAGCCACATGGACCCCCTTGGGGTCAACCGTCGCATCCTTCCAAATCTATTCGTATACATTTAAAAAATATACCTTACATCTATCATCTTTGTCTGTGGATTTCTGAGGCCATCTGTGACACAGGCGAGAACAAAATGAAAAAGGAAATCCAGGAGAACACCCATCTTTTGCCCATCCCAACTATTTACCGTCTACCTGCTGTGACAAGGCCTCCTCTGTGGCCTTATTAGAGAAAGAGAGGGGCCGGAGGGGAAACCAGGGGTCACAGCCGTTTATGGTGCCTGTGTGATTAATGGCAGCCATGGGTCACCCACCTTGCGGCACCAGCTAGAGTCTCATCCATCTATTCCTATAAAGCAGGGTGGGGACAGGCTTCCCAGAGGATTATCTCTGGCAGTGACCAGTGGCGCCTACTGGAGGGGAGGAGGAGAGGGGGAACCCGAGCTGCAGGAAATGATGCGACGTAGTGACCCAGTCCACCGTGTAATGCTTGGGGTGAACCAAGACCATGTACCGCTGATCGTAGCTGCAGCTCTGGGACCACTGGAGATCCGGAAGCAGACCCCAGCCCTCAAACACACAGCACTAGGCCGTGCCTGAAAAGTCCTGAACCTCCGTGGAGACTCACACTGAGCTTTAAAAAAATTATCAGGCACACGTACATTGACTTGGATTGACTACGAAGGAGACAGTTTGGCCAAGGACAGCAAGCCAATCAGTACAGACTGAGGAGGATATAAGTCATTGGCAGAAAGCAGACAGTGTGGGTATGCCGGGTGCGGTCATAAGCAGCAGAGGAGGAGGACCACCATGAAACCGAAAGGAGGAGGTGGGGAGGGGAGCAGAGGCTTGTGATGGAGGCAGTTGGAAAGATATTGGAAGGAGGGCGACAGTGGCTCTGTGGTGTGAGTGTGTGTGTTTGTGTAGCAAGTGAATAAAAAGGTTAGTATAAGGAGTGTGTATATGTGAAGTGAATGATGACAGGGCGAAAGGGGTGAATGAGGATTGGAGTAGTCGGAGGAGTAGCATGGTAGTAAGAATAGAGAAGTAAGAGTGGGAGGAGTGGTAACATCAAAGGGTGGAGGCGGGAGCTAGGCGGAGTGAAACATCAGCGAGACAGAGGATTGGTGTACAGCGCAATCCCTCAGTGGTCTCCTTTGCCCCATTCCCGTTTAATATTTATGTCCAACCTTCAATGGCCCGATTTTTTAAGTTCAGTCTTCAATATCATTCAGACATTGATGATACTCTGGCATATTTTAAAATATCTCTTGGCCCAAAGAGGAGCTTCTGAAACCATCGTTATTTCTGAGGCAGTGGATGTTCTTCAATGAACTGCAACACAACCACTCTCATACTGACTGAAGTATAGCTATTAGGTCCCAAGCATTTGATTGGGGATTCACTTCATGGCCAGAGTGCTCTTCTTGTTCAAGTGTTTTGGAACGCTTTCCATCAAAATTATACTCCTTGTTCGGTCTATATCCTGTGTTGGGAAAGTCAAAAATATGGTTGCATTTGGCAATCTGATTAAGGCTTCATTTATTAAGTTAGTGAAGTGGTGAAATCGGCTTTCTTTTGGATTGCTCTGTTGCATCAATTATTTCTTTTCTCCCTATAGATGACCATACTGGGGTGGTTGATGTCCTCGTTAATTAAAGACTTGTCCATGTTGGCTCAATGTATGCTGAGATGCCAGAGTGCCAGCTCAAACGACTTCAAACTGTTCAGAATGCCACAGTTCGCTGAATTTTGACCCACCCCAAATACTCTTTGAAATCCTGTTGGACAATCACTCCACTGGCCCCCTCCCTACCCGTTAAAGGATTTACCGTAAGCTGTTGTGTAGTGTCTTCCAATGTATTCATAGGCCTGCCCTTTTTTAGTTGGTCAGTTAGATCCATCAAGCCCTTCAAACCTCTACAATCTCAAAAAGTATTTTTTTACAACTCCCTCTTTCTAAATTAAAGACTAGATGAGATTGGAGGATTTCCGTACTTGTGACGGGTCTTTGGAACACTGTCCCCTACAATCTGCATGCCAAGAATTTCTTTGGTTCTTTTCGGAAGGCCCTGGGTAGGCATCTTTTTATCTAAATATTGTGTGCTGTGATCATTAGCGATATACAAGCGTTGTGGTGAATCTGGGCATTTTGTCCCTTCTCCCCAGGGGGAGCCACCCCCTTTGAGGCAGGGAAGGTGAGCGAGCGAAGCAAGACCCTCCCTAGGAGTTTGGGCAAGTGAAACCTCACAGGGAGTGACTTCCCTCTTGGCGATAAGGATTCCCATTCCTGTAAAGAAATCACAGTCCAGAGTACATTGTCTGCCTACATGGGAATTGGATAGACTGTTAGATCTGTTTAGAATACAGCACATAGTGATATTTCTTCAATCTCTTTGGCTTCAGGTAATGCTGGATCTCGCCTGAACTCCACCGTCAAAGATAAACGGCACACCCTTTTGTTTGGAATGACGTATATAAAACCAAAAAGAACCTTGAATGGAAGAGAGAATCCTATGCAGAGGCAAGTCTCTAGAGGGAAGGTGTCTTAGCGGGGGGAAGCCACGCTAGACCGTGGAATCGGCGGTAGCGTGAAGGGCTAACAAAATGCTCACAAGACGCCAGAAGGCTAGCATCCCGACTGAGAATCCAAGGTCAGGAGACAGACAGTAAAGCAACCGTCTCACCTGGTGGAGTGACCACACGGAAGTCGGATCCCAATCTCCACAGAAGAAGTGCAACAACTGCTAAGCTGAGCACAGTAAGGTAATCAGCCACTCCCAAAGAGGTAATGCCGTTGATAGTGGCACATATTAATAACAGAAGATGTAAAGGTTACAGGAGGCCCGAAAACCTGAATGGGCAGATGTTCTGCTGAGGTCCTGCTAATGGCAAGACTAGCAGAGTGGCAGAGGGGTTTGGACAGCGCTGAGAATTCAAGAGACTTGCGATGCTGGGACAGCCGCATGGGTTACAGGAGCCAGATAAACCCTGATAAAAATAAAATAAGCCTATGACAGGGCCATAGGGCTCTGGAGAACCTTGAGAAAATGAGATGGTAATATTCAAATCTGGAAAAGACACAAGGGTTACGGGAGCCAAGAAAGCCCAGATGGCAGATGCGCCACCAAGGACCCGCTGAAGTAAGACTGTCCGCGAGCCAGAGGACTTTGGCGATCCAAGGAAACACCAACAAGAACAAGCCGAATTGGAATTAGGGAGCACCTGAAGGGTTCCAGTGTTTAAAAATAAGACACGGACACTGTCAAGCACCAAGTGGGAAATGGTGGAATTGTGTTAAGGAAACCTTGTCTTTACTCAGTAAAAGGAAACTGTATGCAGTTTAAGTAAAGACTTAAAAGCTTGACATACAAAACAACAGATATGTTGAGAACTGTATTGCGAACAATTGATTAACTTTTAAAGAGTGAACTGGAGAAAGTTCCAAGGGATTAGGCCAGCCTCCTTTTTTCTGTTATATTTTTCTTAAATGGTAGCTTTATTAGATTTTGACTAAGGGCTATTTGTTATGGACTTCAATGAGCATCCTTACTTTTAGGTTGTTAGGGAGAGAACTTGCCTCATAGCGATAGGATTAAATAGACTTTTTTCCTATTATTTGAATTAAAAAAACCTTAAAATGTCACTACTTAGTCAGACTCCCCCTAGATGCAGCAGTATGCCCATACTTGCAGCATATAAACATTATACCCTGTGGCAGTGTTGATACTTTGAAATTCAATCCAACTTATTTTTTGTGAACAACTTCTGTTAAATTAAATAATTTCACTAAAAGGAGGAAAGAACTTTCTTAGAACTTAAAATGAGTCATAAAACAACATTATGAAACAAGCATATCTGACAGCATGGTTACATAACCTTTCTCGAGAGCAGTTTTTTTCATTAAATTTTTTTAATGCAACTTTCTTCTTGGACTAAATCACCCCCCGCCCCTCTGTTCTTTCTACCTTAACTTCTTTTGTGTACCATTATTCCTATTTTTTCAAATCCCTTCCCTATCCCATTCCTCACTATTTACCGACCTCCAAGCCCATCTACTGATTTCACTGACCATCTTGATTCTCTTCTTCCCTCCCCCTTGACCTTCTATCATCTTGGCAACTTTAATCTTCCCCTTCTTACCACTTCTATTAATTCTTCTCTTCTGTCACTCATTGACTCATCACTTAAACCTCCTTCCCTTCAATCAGTCTCCTACCTTGGCCTCATCTCTTCTTCGATTCCTTCATCAGGCACCATCTCTGCTCATCCCCTTTACTCCTCAGATCACCTTCTACTTGCACTCCTCTCTCAATCCCTATTTTCACCCATCATAATCTCTGATCTTCAACTATACCTACTTTCTTTCCTTACTTTACTCTCCCATCTAGTTTCTCTTTTTCCCCGCTTTCTCCCGACGATGCTGCAAGTGCCCTTCACTCCTCCCTGTTGTCTACTCTTTACTCCACTTATCCTGCCTATCCATTCTCTCCTTTCTGCAAACTGCATTAACCATGGCTTACTCCTGTGCTCACCTCCCTCCGTAAAGCTGAGCATCGTTGGAAAATGTCCCAATCTCCCTGTGATCTTTCTGCACTTTCTTCTCTACATTCTTCCTATGATCTTGCTTAACTCAACGCAAAAAAATCCTATTTCTCCAAACGTATGCTTTCCCTCTCTCAGCACCCTCTTTGTCTTTCCCAGCTTCTCCACACAATTCTTTCCCCCAACCTCTCCCTCTTTTCATCCCTCTCATCTTCTGACTTTGCAAACTTCTTTACATCTATAGCAGCAACTCTCTGCGCTGCACTTTTACTACCCCCCACTTCTCCTTGTCCACCCCTCTAGTCCCATCACCTTCTACCCTTATCCTCCTTTTCTTCTCTTTCTGAACTTGACACCTTTCCCCTTCTCACTCATGCCCATCCCACTGATTCACCTTCTGACCACCTTCCTTCTACCCTTATCCTCAAATGTATCCTCACCTTCCCCCTTATCTTACCTCCTAGATCAATACCTTGCTTAACAATTCTTGTTTTCCTTCTCTTTTCAAACATGCACTCATCCTCCCCATCTTGAAGAAACAATCTCATCCAGCGGTTCCGCTAATCATCGCCCCATTTCTCTTCTTCCATTTTTATCTAAACATCTTGAGCCGCTGTCCATTCTCAAGTTTCTGCCAATCTCAATCTTCACTCTCTTCTGCCTCCTCTTCAATCAGTATTGCGACCATCACATTCCACTGAGACTGCCCTCTTGCATGTTTCCAACAATCTTCTCATGGCTCGTCACTCTAAACTTCTATCCTTAGCAGTCTTGATCTTTCTGCAGCTTTTGATACTTCTCATTTCCTCCCTTTCCACTCTTGGTTTATCTAGCTCTTTTCTTAAATGGTTTTACTCTTTTCTTTCTCACCATTCTTACTGAATAACGCGGGCTGGCTACACCTCTGCCTCCTGTCCCCTTCTTTATGGAGTCCCTCATGGGCCTGCCCTTGGTCCCCTGCTTTTCTCACTTTATACAATCCACCGCTCTGCTCTTATTTCTTCTTCTAACCTCTCCTTTCATCTTTATACCGACAATACCCAAATAGTTTTCTCGTTTCCTCTTTCACGGACACCCTACATTCTACTGTCTACAACTGCCTCTCTCCAGTCCAAAATTGGATGTCATCGCATTTTGTTCACCTAAATCCCTTGAAAACAGAGGTTCTATTCTTCCCTTCTACTATGATTCCTCCCACTATTTCTGCCCTCCTGCCCCCCTTCCTTTCTCTCCCTCCGCTCACAACCTGGGTGTAATATTTGACCCTTGTATCTCCTCTCTGCATATCTCTTCTACTGCTCGATCCTGTCGCAACACTCTTTTTAACATCTGCCACGCTCGGCCGCATCTCTCCTTTCATGCCAAACTTCTTTCCAGTCTAGTTTTCTCTCATATGGATTGCTGTTCATCTCTTCTTCTTGGTCTTCCTGCTTCTCATCTTCTCCTTCTTCGCTCTGTCTACAACTCCCTCTGTATCCTTTTCGCTCTTTCTTCTCGATCCTCTATCACATATTCTCCATCTATATCTCTTCTCCTTTCGAATGTGGTCTGCTTTATTACTTCCTCTCCACCGTCAAGTGCATCCATGGCCTCGCCCCCACACCATTTACCTTTCATCACTTATGTCACTATATTCTCCCCAACCCCTCTGCACCCTTAATCAGTTTCTTCTCTCTGTTCCTAAACACCCTAGGTGTCCTTTCATTTCTGTTAATTTGCCCTCCTTGGCACCAAACATTGGAACTCTCTCCCTCTTTCTATTCATTCTTCCTCTTCTCTCTATTTTGCAGACCAATCCTAAAACCCATCTTCTAGCCTCTCTCTAACAATTAACTATTCTTTCTCCCTTTTCCTGCCCGGATTTACCCCAAATGTACTGTTCACTTTGATTGCATCCTCTTACTTGTGTACATGCTCTTCGGCGAAAGCACTCAATATTAGTTAAATAAAATACAAATGTAATACCGGTCTGCGTAAATAAAGGCATTTTGCCAGCCCTTACTCCCGGACAATCCAATAAACTACTATTTAATCCCCAGAAGCTTTTCGTGAATATTTCTCTATCTTGTCAGAATTATTATTGGTTGAAATGTCGATTTTTTTTTGCTTTGGATAATTTCACTTGTGACATTCATTTAAGGCAGGCATTCACTACTTTTTTCAGTGTTGGCACATAATCCATTTAGCTATCTAACTGGCCGTAGATAGTATTTTACTAATCCAAAGGTTTTATTATTTTGCCAGAAATTGTAAAAATGTAAATTTCAGGCTGAATTTGTCTGGCACCATGTTGTAATTTAGTCTGGTCTTATGTCACTGGCCTGGAGTGCTAGATGTCAGAACTTTGATGCATGAATGCAGCTCAGGAGAATGGGGGTGGATCTGTGAGTGGATGTTCTGAGTGTGTCAGTTGGGGGCCTTAGTTAGAGTGTGAAGGATGGCCGGTGGGTCTGCTCTATGACTATGTCCTGTCTTCTGTCTACTGTGCCACTGTAAATACACTCAAGAGAAACTGGATGATGTACATTTGTACTTCTGTAAATAAAGCTGCCTGGATCAAACCCAATGACTCCACAGCAGGTTTGTGTCTCAAGTCCCAGCTTTACGACACCCAATATACTTTACAACACACCACTTAATCCAATGATTAAACAAGTTTCCCGAATACAGACATTTGAACAGGAAAAAGAGTGTGCACCTGGTGGATCTAATATGCTGCACTTGTGCTGCTCTAAACCAAACATTACATTTTACCTAGAATTCCTTTTGACTACTTTTCATGATTTACAAGCCAAACTATGCACCTGTGGTTTTTCGTTTCATATGTACTGGATGCCATTATCCTAGTCCTGACAAGGCTATACTCCACTGAGGAGGTCTAATGAGAGCAAGACACATGTCTGGAGTTGCCGGCATTTTACCAGGTTTGCTTGTATGGTATTTTACTAATTCAAAAGCAGCAATCCTTTGCTGGATTGGTAAAGTCTGTCTCAGCAAAGATGGTACTTTCCTAATCCAACCCTTAAAAACGTTGCCGTAAATACGGATATGTGATTAACAGAAGCATTGCTAGGGGGGGGGGGCTATAGCCCCTGGTCTTTTGATTGTAAACCTGGATAGAAGCTCAGGGGCTACAACCAAAAGGCTAAGCTAGCACTGAGTCCTGACATTAGCATAGCCTCGGATCATTTCCAGACCTAGCAACACCCCTGGGGAGCAGCCAAAACAGGGCACCGCTGATGTGTGCATGGTGAGTTGGTAGAACTCCCTAACCTTATATGTGAGGGGGAAGAGCCACAAGGCAATGGGTGGTTCATCTGCTATCCAATGTGCCCATGAAAGGGTGGGTGGAGAGGGAGCCTGCAGGCTCTCCAGCTGTCTGAAACGCGATATGACCCCATCAGGAACCTTCTTGGTGTCAACTCCGAACCGGCTTGAGGCCATGCAGAAAAGCTTTGTGGAACTAAAAGTGTTACAACGAAGTCTCCGGTGTCCGTTCATGAACAAGCAGTTTGCAAAATGTAATGGAAGCATGTCCCAACTTAACCACTGAGAAGAAACAGGATGCTGCGTGATTGGAAGCCACACGGTTAATCAGCAATGCCGTCACAGTACACTTGTAGAGCCTGGAAGATGTGCGACCCTGTAGAGCACAGGACTGCAAACTGGGCTCTTCAGATTGACTGGACTACTTCTATGGCCCCTCACCATGGACTATGCTGGCTTTGGATGAGCGTTGTAGTGCAATACATCTGAAGAGCCAAAGGTTGCAGACATTTGCCATAGAGGGAACAACTACTATGGACAAGATGGTGCCGGCGCGGCAGCTAAAAAGCCATGGACCAAAAAGGTGGGACCAACCCTGGCATTAACCAATGCAGAGAAATTGCTGGTTACAAGGATAAGAGGAAATTAAGGGAAACCACGAAAAATAGCAAGATCCCAATACCCGACAATGCTCTATCAGCCCATGACAATCCTACGTTCGGCTCAGATATAAACCACACACCCACCAAAGAGAAAGTAAGATACACAATACACACACAAACACACACACACACACACCCCTGGATGAGCCCAGCAGAGGCCGCAGTAGCTCGGGAGAAGCACATGTTATTTGCTGATCCCTGATGAAATGGGGAAACCGCCACTTGATACAACTGCTGGTGTCCCTACTTGTACCGAGACCCTGATACAAGGGCGTGACATCTGCCAGAGGCCAAGAAGAGATGATAAACTGGAATGCTGAAAATCCTAGAGGTCTACGAAAGACCTAAACAAGTGAACAATGAGAAACCAGAGCTGTGGGACAGACCTGCATTGACTGATAAAAGTTACGAGGCCAGTAAGAAATCTATCTGGTATTTTGGAGTACCAGGCAATGTGGAAAAACCAAGCAGTGCACAGAGGCAGTGCTGAAAGAACAGCCATTAACAGATGCCGAGAGGGAGCCAGAGGGGGCCTATGGACCCAAAGCTCTGGTAGAGAGCGAAAAAGCATTGTGAAAACAGGAGGAACATCAAGACTGTGAATAACACCTGTAAGAACCTTCCCGCGATGGGGGCAGGGGTGCGGGGGCGTTTCTTTATGATGTGTTTAGGCTAGGTCTTGTGAGCTCTTTTGTGAGTCAAGCCATGCAACATTTTAGGTGTTAGCAGGTCCCCCATTTGCATGGATATTAATGTGTAGAGTAGGGTTTCCCTGGAGGGGCCAGGAGTTCTTAAAAATAGGTTATAAACTTTATGATTTGGAGAAAGCTACAAAGGAGATGTTGGACGGGACGAGATTGTCAGGCATGAGAACAGTTTCCTTGTCGTATGAAGACATAGCCAAAGCTACCATATTAGTTTCATCCAACCATTGCCGGTGCGTACTACAGAATGTGTACTTGTTTAAAGCACGCCTATTGGGTCACTTATGTCATTGCTCCACCGTCCCACGTGTATTTCACTTGGTAATGTTCTCCACATAAAAGTGATCAACGTTCCGTTCTCAGGGCGTTTTGCTTACTACATTCGCTCACACTAGATTCCAATCTTCCTTAGCATGTTTACAGCACTGCGAAAACTATTCGGTGAAAATGCGTTCCAATATCTATGGAATGCTTTACTACAGGACAACAGTCACTTCAAGCAGTTGCAATCACGGTTAACCCTCTGCTGCACCAAACTGTCCCTGGTCATCATCACACTAGATGGCTAGCACTGCTAGAAGACAGGCAAGCACCAGCAAAAACGTAGGCAAGCGACCCATGTTAAGGCAAAAGCTACTGACAACTGCACAAGCAGCAACCATTGGCTTAAGTGAGGGGCAGCGAATTGATGGGGCAAAAAGTACATGTGGGATGAAATATTGGCAGGGCAGAATGAATGCCACCTTTTGGACAGTCAGCGGGGGCAGAATAGAGGCAACAGAGCAGCGTGGCAGGGGAACATTTGGTACAAAAGGAGCAATAGGTGTGCTACGGGCCTCAGCTTGCAGGACAGAGGCACCGGCTGGCAACACAGGGCCATCAAGAGGTGAAACAGGCAAACATGATTGAGACAGAGAACTAGCTTGCATGGCAGGAGCAATCACTGAGCGTACCTGGCCAATAGTCCGGAGCTGGGTGAAAAAATTGCGCCTTTGATGACAGAAACATGAACTTTGGCACCCTTTTAGATCACACAATGGGGAAAGATTTTGGCTGATAGGCCATCTCGGAAGTTTTGGCTGGGGCAACGGGAAGTGAGACAGGGGACAATGACCAGCACAAACAGACCAGCACCCAGCTGGAAAGGCGAGGTGGACATACACACAGAGTCACTGGGCAGGATGGGAGCAAAATGTGTAGCAACAATGGTACGAGGCAGTCGGATAGGGGCAATGCTCAGCCTAACAGCCGCAGTAGCTTGTGATATGGCAGCAAAATATTTGACCATCTCTGCAAGTTCTCTGTCGCAATATAGGGAATTTCATTTATTATAATGTCGCACAGACCTAATCCATGCTGTAGGAGGCAGGCAATGCTCCCCAGAACACCCATTATGTGTTCTATAACGCACACAAACCCCTCTTTTGTTGCTTTTGTTAAACATGGCATTGAATTTGATCCTCACAAAAGGCGCCTATGCAGGGACAGTGAGCTGGTTACTAGCGGACTCGTTAGACCAGTTTATTTGCTCGAGTATGAAGAAACACCATCCACATTCGAGCATCTTGGATCATTCTCGCCCATTCCGCATCCCTCCTCCCGAAAACAGATCAGATGTTACACTTCTCAGACAGACACATGCAATGAGTCATGGTTTCGTGCTGCAGACAAAGCTTTGCCAGCGTTAGCTTCACGTGCAGCACAAAATCTAGTACCCAGAATCTGGAGCCAGAATACACAGGCTATTCCTTTTCTTGGAGTGTTCATTTGCATTAGTTACGAGAGATGTAGGTCAAGGTGTGTGCCCGTCAGCAGAGTTTCCAAAAATCCATGGGGTTTGAAGCTTTCTCATTTAATTATTGAGAAGAGAATAGTATACGTATTCCACAGTTTTTCAACAGCGAGCACTGCGATTATTTGTCTCTGGGTCCTGTGAGGGTATCCTCACACCTACCTCCTCGTCTCCTCAGGTGGCTAGGGATAGGCCATCGCTTTTGGATCCTGACCCTGGAGGTGGAGATGCAAGGGAGGATCACCTGGGTGGAGGGTCCTTAAGGATTAGGGAGAGGATACCTGCAGGTGAGACATGACATCACCCTTTTCCTTGTGAGAACAAACTTCTCCCTACTCCTGCTTTTATAGGATATTGAAAACCATTAACCCTCATTTCCCCCTCATTCAAACCATTATAATACTGGGACGAGGCGGAGGCGACTAAGTGCACACTAACATGTAATTTCACCACTCTGGTACTGAGACGGGGAAGAGGCCTGCAGACTGTTTTAAGGGCAGGCATGTCGGAGTGCTCCACTAACTGTGGTCAGGCAATTGGGCCCGAGGACTCACACTTGCAACCTGTCAAATGGTTGCAGGTGTATAAAAAGGGGATAGACGAGCAGGAGAGAAGCCGGGCCACGTGTTGTTGGCCTGAAGGGAGAATACTGTGCAGAAGGAGGAGGCCGCGTAGGGTCCTGCTGGGAAGCCAGGATGCCGGAAAGTATCCAGAAGGAGCTGTGAAGCCAAGGCCAGGACGGGCCATGAAAAGGCACCAGTGGAAGTAGCCTCACTGGTTGAGTGCCCGTAGCAGGAGCTGCAGGCACAGAAATGCGATAGCTGCAAGCTACCGCCAGTGTTCGCGGAAAGCAAGCGCAGCCGTCGGCAACCCACATAAAGCGAAGCGCAGTGCGAGTGGGGCTCGCAATCCAAAGGAAACGTGTCTGCAGAGCAGAAGGAGAGAAAGCAGCCGCCTGGAGGGGACGCCAGGGACCGGTGAGTACACAGGAGGGAACACTCGGACCGGGGCGCTCCTACGGGCTGTTAGATGTCAAAAGTGAATGCAGAATGAACGAAAGATGACATGCAAACAATAGTGAACCCAAAGCAATGGGTTGTGATGAATAATACGAATAAAGTGAACTGGGAGCAACAGAATATAAGCTCAAACTATTGAACACCAAAATAAATGAAAGCTTTTGACAAACTGATGATCAGATGACTTGTGTAAAGTGCATTTACAATATATATTGAAAGCAAAGAACGAATCTAATGAAATGCAGTGAAAAGTCAAAATTGAATATTGCTGAAGAATGTGAAAGCAATGTGGTGAAGGAAATAGCGCACCACGAAGTGGACTGTCTGAAAGAGCACATTGTGGCAAAGTCAAGAGACTGGCAAAGAGGAAGAACACATTGTGGCAAAGCTAAAAGGCTGGCAAGGAGAAAACCAAGTAAATGTGAACCAGAACACAGGGGAGGTTACAGAAGAACCTGTGCGGGCAAGAAAGCTTAGGGTTACCAGTTGCATGACCTGTAATGAGTGAATTGTGTGGTCCAACAACTGCGCCTAGTCCGGGGATACCCTATCTGTGAAAGCCAAAGAAACATACAGAGAGCAAATCCAAGAGTGTGAAAGAGATTGCTGAAGTGAAGCATAAGCAAGAACTATGAACTGTCAAGAAACCAGAAGAAGTGTAAAGCTGACTCGGACCTGGCTTTGAATATTGTGAGATTGAACCGAGTACACGTTGGCAAACTGAACAAGCTCAGGTCCTGGGGCAGGTAAACCCCAGACCTTGTAAGTTGTGGTGAGACCTTAAGAGAAGAGAATCCTAGAGAATCCTGAGGCCATTGTGGACTGCGTTGTCTTCTTGGGGAAGGAAATCACAAGACTTTATGGAACTGTCTTGAACTCGGGGCTAGGGGAGCTGGAAAGTAAGCCAGGAGCTGGAAGAAGCTCTGAACTTTATTTGAAACACTGTTTTTTGTTTCTGACACCCCTACACATTGTTTAGCTTTAGTTGTGAGGGTAAGTATAGGTATTAAGTATAGGTATTGGACACAGACTAAGTTGAACTTGCCGACTCTGACTTTCCTTAGTTTCTTTAGGTAGGGAAATCCCACCTTTGGACAGGGCAGGTTAGGCCTTCAAACATCCCGACATCTAAGGTAATAAACCATTTTTGTTTGAACTTTGAATCTATTGTCTGTGTCTTGCTTCATGATGCATTCACAGTACTTGGACCCCGATCCCATAATCAAATGCCCCCCTCCAGGGTCTTCTGGCTCCAGGCACAAAGGTGTTTCTCGAATGCCCCTAATATGACCCGAGTGATCAACCATGTGCATGGGCTCACTCTACCACTAGTACGCCCTAGCCTACTTGAACTGAACCCTGAGCTGGATCTCTTCTGGGAGCACGGGCAAAAAACGTGCAGTTGACTGGTTGCCCACCATGCTGCTCCTCTGGTTTAGAGGCAATACTGATCTAACCTTTCCCCACAACTGCAGCAGGCCTACTGGGCTTGTCCAATTGCTTTTGGAACTTTGAAAACCCTTAAGGTACTCATACAAGTACTTATCTAGACTTACATCTTTCCATGGCCCCGTTTGGGCCCCTGAACAATCAGTTAAAATGTCGACGGCATTAGTGTTATTATATACAATATAGTACAATAAATCACTGTAGTTCACTCTTTGAAAACTGACCAGAAGAGTGTTACTGTAACAAATTACAGTTGCAGTTTGTCTGGTTTTGTTGGGTGAACTGGACAACCGGAGGCTCAATACTATACTTCTTTATTGATGTCCTATGTTTTGTTTCTTTTGGGTGTGTTCCCTAATTGAGTAATCCTTTTTCCTTCCTCCTTTCTAAATGATATCAGTCTACTACTTCCCCGTCAGGATGTGTTTAGTGAGGAGAAAATAGAGTTTAACCCATCACTGTTTTTCTATATCCTTGTGTGACCATTGGTGTATTTTTCAAACGTACTTATTTGAAAGCCATCATGCAATACTAAATAAAAAAATATATATGTATATAATACTGCGGCAGTCGCAGCACTATAGTTGTGTATCAAGTTCCACAGGAAATCCGAAAATGGAATTGTTAATACCTTTTGACTGACATGACGTATTGTGCAAACAAAAAGGTTGACACGTACACGCTGACCCCGCCCCCCCTGCTCTCCCCAGCCCCCCCCAGACTGGATGTTTTGGGAAAGATTTGTTAAAAAATGAAAAGTTATTAAGAAAACAAAAAAACACAGTTTTAGGCCTACTCCCATTAATTTCCCCATAGCAAATTGGACCAGGTACGAAACAACCTGTGCATGCAGCATTAACTCAATTTTCGGGAAGGGTCCGAGGTTATTCCATCCAGTAGTAGTTAAAATAGTTGACGGGAAAGGGGTGACCCCTTCTCCCTACATTATAGCAATATCTACCATGGTTCTTTGCAGCAGAGGCTTTTCAGAAATTAAAAAAGCCGCCATTTTTTTGTTCGATGCAAGAGAACCAGGATTATTACCAAAATAATAAGAGTTAGCCAAAAAATGCCATTTGGAGGAGAAAAAGGGATGAAATGGCATCAGGCTAGAGGTGCGAAGGGGGAAAGAGGACACCATGTGAAATTGGGGGTTGGGAGGAGGGGGCTGGGGACCAAGTTCAGAGATTGAACGATTTCTCATAACTGGGGTTATTTTTCACAATGAAAGTTATAGAAAATGGGATTGGGAAAATGTGACACATGAATAACCAGAGTTATTTTAAGAATAAGCAGGGTTATTTGTAGTCCATTGCTATTATCAGGGTTATACTAACCGCGGTTATAGGGAAACATTTCATGTTTTAAGTTAAAAAAAAATATTTATACTAAATATAATGTGGAATGTCACAGCTACAGTGAGGTGGGGTTAATGGGTGTGGCCGAAGACTATAGCTATTGGGTTACTTTAAAGAACTGTATGTTGCAATATGGAAAGTGGACCCAGCTGAAGGCCATGGCCACTGGCCTAGTGGGCTCCAACACAACATATTGGGGCAACATGTCAAGGGACCATGGCGAAAGGCCATGGCTAGTTTGCCCAAAAGAAAACTAGTGGTATGGCCATGGCCAAAGCCGAAGGCCATGGCTAGTTGGCCCGTTTGGGAAACCTACTGGAGCAATATGTAGAGTGGCAGGCCATGGGCACAGACCACGGCCAAAGGCCATGGCTAGTGGGACTGGAAGAAAGCTATTGGGGAAACATAGAAAGGGGCCACGGCCGAAGGCCGGTACCAATGGTCATGGGAGAAGGAAATGGCTAGTAAGAGGGAAAGAAAGGTAGTTTTTTAAAAATACACTACCCTACTCACTGGCCAGCAACGAATGCCTTGGCTAGTGGGTCAAAAGCTACATATTGGGCGGAGCATGTACAGTGGACACGTCCGAAGGGTAAGTAAAAAATAACGATAGTATAACAAAATCCTTGAAATTCACTGAAAAAACCTTAGTTACGGTGCAGTTAAGTTGTGCAAATTTAACGTAACAAAACCCTTGAAATTCAGCAGATGTGAGAAGTCATGACCAACTTAACTCGGCACGCTCCCTTTGATGTTCCCTAGAATGCCATTTTGTATGTCGTTGTGGATCCCTTCTCTTATAATATCTATGTGCTCATGGACTTTGCAATGGGAGCATGCCAAGTTAAACTGGTCAGGACTACCGACATCTGCTGAATTTCAAGCGTTTTGTTGCATTAAATCTACACAACTTAACTGCACCTTAGCTAAGGTTTTTTCAGTGAACAATGACAAGGAATGATAAGCAATATAAAATTAGACTGGATTTTGGTGAATCGCGCTCTGCCTCCCCAAAGTTTGTATGTTGTGTGATAATAAGAGGTTAAATCAAAGTCCTCCAGATAGGTATTCCCAAAGTTAAGGTTTATTCTGATATGGTCAGCTGACACGTTTCGACCTTAGTCATCTTCAAGGTCTTTCTCCTAGTGTTTCAGTGGATATTCAGTGGGATGTAACATGTCTGTCGCTCATTCGGAACTTAATTGTTTTATTGCGTGAACGCAGTAATTGGTTAGGATGAACCCTATTTCAGGTAGATCTCAAATTAACGCATTTGTGTGCATCGGCATTCGTTAGAAGTCAAATGACTTAACAGTACATTTCCCGGATCAAACATTAACAATCGCTCTGCCTCAATGGCGCGCAGCAGTCTCTACAAATTTGAGCATATCAATTTGGAAATCTACAAGGAACATGGTGCAAATTATAGTCCTTTATTGAGAACTTTGATTTCAGGTTCACTCAGTATTCAGCTTGAGAGTTTCACAACTAAGTTCATGTTCGTCACTTTGCTAATTGTTTTTTGTATCGGATCTGGTCAAAATAATGGTTTGGCTTGCGTCTTCGTCTGAACTTCCAAAAGCGTAATATATATAATTTTTTATTATGGAGGTGGAAGTTCGGACGAAGACGTAAGTCACACCAGGATATCGACCAGATCCAACACCAACACAGGCTGGAACACAGAGCTTGACACCATCTCATATGGTTTGTTTGTAGTCAAGAACTTTAAGGCACGGTAAGAAAATCGGATTACAGCATGGGCATTTGCTTAAACAAACAAGCAAATACACGTTTGGCGCAGTAAACGGTTCTTTTCGAGCACCTCCAAAGCTGTTTCCAATTACAAATAGTTTCTGAACATTGGGCTTCGTCAAAGGGGAATTCTCACACGAGAGCAAACCAATTTAGCACCGCAAAAATCTAGTTTCGAGGCCCTGGAGAAAGCAGCGCTCCAGCTCTGCCAAGACGTGACTCAGAGCTTTCAAAACAAATGCACACAGCACACTATTTACACTGGCAGAAGTCGAAGTACACAAGTGCCAGAGTGATGAGGGTTTTCAGGCGGCACAATAAATGCAGTCACCGAATGTTACCGAATGAGGCTTTAAATGGCTAAAGCCTAGTTTGCCAAACATCTGTTGGACTAAAAATATCTAGTTGTGAAAAACGGAGCGCACACCTGTGTCGATCCTGCTCTCCTCAATACATCACAAGGTATTTGAAAGATGCGGCTGGAGCTGCCTCCCTGCATAGGAGCGCATACATTGATTTTTTTCAACGAATGTTGCACAACTTGTTAAAAATCGTTTCTGGTTTAGAATGTGTTTAAATTCAAAGTCGGCAATCCCCAGAGTGCTCTAATGGTTGCAACTAATGTTCTACACTCGCGCAAGACATCTGAAACCAAAAGGGAACCTGTATAGGCCCGAGCTAGCAACACACGCACAACAATCTGGTGTGACTCGAATTGTATTTGTTAATTTCAAAATAGTGTAGACAATTGTTTGTTATATTCCAAGTGGTTTGCTAAGCCAAATATGCAGCAATATGTATGCCATCACATGTTTCATGAATGCTCTGTGCTTCTTCAGGACCAAATATTTAAACCAACAGAGACAAACGAAATTGGTGCTCAGATCGCGAACTTGGCAGACAATTGTGAAATGTGTTAATGTACTGGAATACATATCTGTGTCCAATAACAGTGCCTACAGAGCTGAGGGGGTGCATTTTAAGTGTGGCCACAATAAAGGAAAACAGTGTGTAGAATATAAAATAAATATATCTATATTAGAAAAGAACAACATACCTTAAATCGTAGCGCTACATTAGATCTCTTTCTTCTGCCAACAGAGGGAGGGTGCAAGAAGTAAACTTCACCCGTCAATCCTCACCCCACACATTCGATGTTTACCTCATAAGATCTCTAAACTAGTAAAGGGGCAATCGCTTAATATGGTCATTTCATATTTGAAACTCCCAGCAGTTCATAAACCGTGTAAATCACAGTCTCACAGCTTTACACCAACCCTGCAAAGCGGAGGAGTGTCCACCTTGGTGAGTTATGTACTCTGACCAAAAACGGTTTACCCCAGTTGTCCGAGAGAATGCACTATTCATGGGCAAGTAGCTGTACATGTTCCTACCATGCACAGTCCAAAAACGAATCAACTGACAGAAAGACATACTAGACCCATCTCGAGGGGGGGGCAGGTTTGCTCCACCTGGGGACGAGACATGGAATAGCAGGATGTCTTGCATCGCGCCACCTTCATTGAGCAGCATAAAACGGCGAAGCATTGATTTAGTAACAATAGCAAGTGCTTTCGCTGCGATTCTGAACTCTGCCAATCTGGAAAAGAGAAGCCCTAAGCAGGTAAGCATGCATTATAGATCCGTATGTTACTATTAGACAGGTCACCTCTGCAGGTACCAAGCTGCTAATGACCACGGCTCACTTTTGAGTCGCTGAAGTGAGCAATGGATTGCCTGCGGGAGGGTTTTGTTGAGGCTGCTTTGTGTCCAGATGTCCCCTGTGTATTATAGGCAATGACTTGCCGCATGCAAAGGCCAAGCACCAAGACAAAAGAAGGTAGCCGGTCTCTCCTCCCATCCGCCAAACCCTACCCCCTGGACTGCAACTGAGTCAATATCTGCATAAGGATTAAATGCTTGCACCTGAAACCCTTTGGGTCACAACCATCAATAACTTTCATGACAATTATGGAACAGTTTTAAGATTAAATGGGGACTAGCGCAACACCCAAAGAGGGTGAATGGCTGTATGAAAATATATAGTCCACAGGTTCTTCGAACTTCATAACTCATTAGGATTTACAGTTGGATAATGGTATTTATTTTCTTTGCTACCACTGAAAATATGTTGAGTTAAATAACTCTTCTTTCGTATGAAGGTAGGGACTCTTTCACCTGTCCTGCAGCAAGCAGACGCTGAGCCTATAACTGCAGGGAGTTTAGGCTGTATAGGCTGTGGTACCGTATCGGGATCTACAAAGTAATTCCAAGAACATTTTCGCAAAAACCTTCCACTTGAACATTAAAAAGCCAAGTAAGAACCCAGAAAAATAATGTTCCATTTATTCTTAAAACAAGACATTACCTTAATAGGAAAGAGGCGAGCCTAGAGAAGCATTTCGTCAGTGTGTGAAAAACACGGTTCATTAGCAGGAGGGCCACACATTCATGTCCTTCGCTGGCAAACGGGGTGATCCTGCAGATGGTCAACTTCCTAATTTGAAAAACACCCCTGACCAAGTTAGTCAGTTGCCAGCATACTACGTGTATAACTACTGTAAATTTTGACCAACTAAAACAATGTATTTTCTGCTCTTACCGCATGCAAGATGTGTTCCCATCAGTTGGCAATATAAGGAATTTATTACATACAGGGAAACACTAAGGATTATAAGAAAGTTTGTTCCTAGCCTAATTTACAACCCTAGTCTAATTCACAACATAATACACGTTAACCTTTCTTCAAATCCTAGTAGGAATAGGTAAACCACTCAAAACTAGTATATATCAATGTAACATATATATTTATTAATAATTCTACATTCATACTGTGAGGAATTCGACCATCCGCACGAGGAGATTGCGCTTGCCTGGGCTTTTTTGATTTTTTAATAATGAAAATGAATGATGGGAGTCCAACCTCCAAATAATGTGCGAGGCCATTCCTGCACATTTCATCTGCTTCCTGCACAAAACGCATATGATATGATATATATGATATGGCATTTGTAACGCACTTATACACAAGTGTTTCAAGGCACGACGAGGCGAGGGGGCAGTGGGAGGGGAACAAGGGGAGAGACAACGATCCTACTAGTCCAGGTGTCATTCAGATTGCGCAAGTGCAAGGGTAGAGGGGAAGGGAAAAGTGCAGGGGGAAAGTGCAGTACAGGGTTAGTAGAATACAGATAAATAATAGTGGCCAGCTAGTGGCAAGTGCAAGGTAAGTGCTGGGAGGAGGGGCTGTAGGGATACAGAGACAGTCCCGCAGTGCAGGGGTTGCCATTGAGGCAGTGCTGGGAAGAGTGGCTGGGCCAAGGACCGAGATCGGTGAGTGGCCCAGTTGCAGATTCAGTGCAGGTACAGTGATTTTAGCAGGGGAGAGAAAGCGGAAGCAAAGAGGAAGGTTTTGCAGTGCTTCCGGAACTGGAGATGGTTCTCCTCAAGTTTCAGGGAAGCAGGAAGGCTGTTCCAAAGGGAAGCCCCTGCTGCGGAGAGAGATCTACCCCCAACTCGTTGCTTGGAGAAGCGGCTGACCCTGAGGGAGTTGGAGGCGGATGAGCGAAGAGCTCGGGAAGGAAGATATTTAGGAAGAGAGAGTTGAAGGTATTTTGGCCCAAGGCCCCAGAAGGCCTTGTGGACAATGCACAGGGTTTTGAACTTAATCCTCGCTGCCACTGGGAGCCAGCGTAGTGATTTCAGTCCTGGAGAGATACGGTCCCTGGGCTTGAGGCCAAGGACAAGTCTCGCTGTCCTGTTCTGGATGAGTTGCAAAGGGCGGAGAGTAGAGGCAGGCAGATTTAGATGGAGGCTGTTGCAGTAGTCCAGCTTTGAGAGACCCAGGGGACAGCATAGTCATATGTACTCCGGAAAGACGCAGCCTACAGTCCCACTCTTCCCCCGTCATATTCAGCTGGAATGTGACAGCCCCGGATACATCAAAGCATCTCAAGGAGGGGGGAGGCACACCTTCCTCCAGCATGGACAGCCTAATTTAAATATCAAAGGCGCCATGGATCTGCATTCATTTTGTCCTCCGGCTGGTGGCAGTGCATACTAACAAGATAATTGAAGCAAGTCTGAAGAGGCTTGGTTGCCGGAATAGACAACAGGAACACCCCTTTGGTATGCAATGTGTTAACTTGCAGCAAATTCCCACCTCTCTGTAAAAAGCAGTGAATGGCCTGTCCGGGTCCAACAGTAACCACAGGTGTACCTGCAGAGCAGACCCCTTTCAGAGAGGAGAAGTATGTGGTTTGGGGGAGATGGGAAGTCTGCTCCCAGCACAAACCTCAAGGGAACCCTGCAATTTAATCAAGAGTCACAGAGGGCTCAGTTAACCAGAGAGACACTTTGATCTACAACAGACAGGAAGATAGGTGGGACTTAGGGATAGGTCATCATCCCTTGTCTGTCCTGTTGCATAGCACTCTGGTCCTGATCTTAAGCATAACAGAAGATTGTTGGTGTGGACCCAGGAGTGGTTCATTAAGGTAGGCTTAGTCTGCACCAATCACTGGGACCCATTTGGCTTTAAAAGAGGGCTGAACCCCTCATTTAGCAGATCATCTGAAGACTTTGAAAGGAGTAAGAAGGACTCATTTGTACCTGAGCTGAAAGTATAATCTACCTTACATCTTCTGCCAGTGAAGGAAGGCCAGGATTTCAAAGAGGGAAGCAAGATCCCTCCCCTAAACATCTCCTAGGGAACAGATGGAGATACCGGACTCAGAGGAGCGTCCAGCAGCTCCAGCACCAGTACTCAGCCAGCACACACACAGCGTGCCAGCTAGGTTCTGCCAGCAAGCTTCCTAGGTGGAAAGAGCTGCAGAGTATCTGAACTAAGGACAAGGCTGTTGCCCGCAAACACTCTCCTGAGCTCTGGGCCGGCCGCCTTGAAAGGACGAAACAAGAAGATAGGAGTGCCACAAGCATCAACCAGCGTCCATCTTTTAAGGACATGTACGAGAAAATAGAGTCCTCGAACCGCATCCAGCTGCACCGCTGACTACTGTCATACAGCAGTCACCAGAGCCGTCCGAGACGCCTCAACCAGCATTCGAGATCCGCCAACCAGCACAGAGACAACGATTCTTGGCCCGAGTCGCCATGCTGGATAGCCTGCAGACGTCTGTCCAGCCTCACTTGCCAAACTGTCTGCTGCCTGGTACTCGCAGCTGTCTCCCGCCAATAACTGTCAAGGGCGGCGAAGCGCCCTCGAACTACCTTCGCCGCTGTCGAGCACCAATAACATCTTCAGCACAAGGTACTTTGTGGTTCTGTCCCCCTGTTCCTCCGAAGGCCTCTAGAGACAGTTACAACCCTTTGCCCATTGGTGCTGGAACCAAATAACCTTGAACATTAAGATTGATTACTTTACCAACTACCGAGTATCCAGAGTACGTTCCCTTTCCTTCGTGAAACTTTCTGTCCTCAGCGTTCCTTTACAGGGCGGGTTGTATTTTGTAGTGCTAGAACTGTCTGTTGTAGTAATAATAAAGTAGATCTTTTTATACAACCTTGACTGGACAGTACCTTTTATCATTGGGTAATCCTTTTATTTTCACTGTGCTTTATCCTTGTAACACCGAAATACTAATCGGCTTAAGACGCTGAACAGCAACCAACGAAGTAACACAAATGGCCTCGAGTAAAGTAATTAGTTCAAAACCAGCAATATTAAACTGCAAACCTTGAATTGATAAAAAATGCTGCTATACAACCGTTATTTGGTTTGTCTGCAGGCGTCAAACACACATAATTATGGCAAGTTGATGGACCAAATGGTCATGCATTTTTACACAGCTTTTGGAACATTTGATTACTATTTCATAACGGATTTGAAAATTGTTAAAGAGCCACAAGACACAAGTAGGTGAACCATATTGAATATAACAGTTATTGCGATCACTATGTTTTTGACCCTAACCTTGTGATTTTCCATTATAAACTGAAAACTCGTTTTGTTCACCAGTTTTTAAATAAGATGATTTTGATAACAGAATCAAAACTAAATAATTTGTGAACCAGGATTACGAAACTGAGGTATGTTGGATTGTACTTCATGCTGGGCCACTAGAAGTCTAGTTAGGCTGTATTTTGTCAGGCCAAAACACACCCAATACTTACTCAAGTATAGGACAATTTTAGTATTTTATTTTTAGAAATTGTAATATCCTAAAATAATTGCCTTACAATGAGAGTAATCCAAAAACTGATATCTAAGTAATGGTACTACTGAACCAGTTATTTATGAGCTGTGTTCAGTAATGTTAAAACACTTTCCTTCTAGGAGGTTGGCTGGCGCGAATACTTCATGAAAATTGGATCAACACTATAAAATAAGATTGAAGCAAGGCCCTTAGAACGGCCCCTGAAGAAGCCACATTATTTGCATCAGACTGAACCCCAGGAACGAAACATGTTTTACGTTTGGCTGCAATAAGTAGCCATATAGTTAAAGATTGATCCTTATTCTATTAAGATAATCAGAGCTATGTGAAAGGTTTAGATTGTTGTGATTATCAGAGGAAACAGTGTACTCTTGTGGTGATAGTTTTATGGAGCACAAGTCACTTTACATGGTGTTAAATTACTGCATTTGTGACAAATCAATTTACGGGGCGCCAGTGTTCCATGAATGAATACCTGTTTCTAAACCATCAATCAACCCCACGCCTCTAGTACACCAGAAGGGATCTGGCAGATTGGAAAACAAGTGAATAATAAGACCTCCTTGTAGTATTTTGGTGACGTGGACGGAACGGCAGGCTTATCTCCACAAGGTCGTGGATCGTTGGTAAGTTGCACGATCGCTGAAAGACATACCACGTGTGTCATGATTCTCTACTGGCTAACAACGGGCGCTCCGTTAGCCCCGACTCACAACTTATCAAGAGACTTAAAACACTTATTTACATGTAACCACGTATGCTCAGATATTGGGTTATATTTTAGCACATTTAACAGTGCAGTAGAGGTTTCTTTTTCTTATGTCTACAGAACATCATTTCGAATTTCTATTTCAACCTCATACAGTTTGTATAATACATCGAGTTCATGGTTATTTTGAAAGGTCCATTTTGAAATAGTTTCTTGTATGTGTGAAACAATTGTTCTCATTCATAAGGAAGACTATTGATCATTGTTACATTCTTTATTTGACTTAAATTATTCATAGACCATCTATATATATTTATCTAATTTAGATACAGTTTTAGACTCAAGAAAGATTGTTAAACACGTTTCATAATTCTGTGTTCTACTTTGTGTCATTCTATAGTCATTTAGACCTTTTAAATGGCTTTTAGCGAACAAATAAAACATTGTTCCATTTCAATTACTAGATGATGTTCTCCGTCATTCGTTAATCTTAGTTTTTCGTAGGTCTATTCATGTTAAATCATTGCATTGCTAGCCCATCGATACAAAATGTTTAACTAGGGGCGCTGTTAGTATTTCGTTCCAATGCAGGTCACATATTCTTCTTTCAATTTTTCTTTCAGTTTTTTTCATAATAAACTTGGAAAACGTGCAAACAAAAAAAACACTAAATATTGGTCTGATAAAACTTTGGGATCAAAAAACATTTAGTAACTGTAACTATGATGGTGGCGTATGCGATCTGGTGTCCTTGCAGGAAAGTTTATATTGGAAAAACAAAGAAAAATGGAAACAAGAATATGTGAACATAGGAGTTGCATTTGGAATTAAATACAAACAGCTCCGCTAGTTACACATTTTGGATGGATGGGGCACTATGCAATGATTTAACATGGACAGTCCTACGCAAACTAAGATTACAGAATTGACAGAGAACATGTTAAAAACAAATATGAATTGAAACAGAACATTTGATTCTCTTAACTGAAAGCCATTTAAAAGGCCTTAATGATTCAATAGAATGCCACAAAGTATAACGCAGAATTATGAAATGGGTTTAACAATCTGTGTTTGGAGTTTAAAACTATATGTAAATTAGATCAATGTACATAGATGTTCCATGAATAATTTAAGTCAAATAAAGAATGTAACAATTATCAATTGTTTCACACATATGAGAATCTGTTCCAAAATTACCCTTTCGAAATAAGCATGAACTCAATGCATTACACAAAATGTAGGAGGTTGAAACAGAAATTCGAAATTATGTTCTGTAGAAATAAGAAAAAGAAACATCTACTGCACTGTTCCTTCCATGTGCAAAGATATAACACGATATCCGAGCATATGTATGTAACAAAGTGTTTTAAGTCTCTCGAATAGTTGCAAGTCCACTCTAATATGGCACACGTTGTCAGCCAGTAGACAACCATGACACACGTGACTCTTTCATTGACCATGTCACCTTTATCCTTGTAATGCCAAAATAGCAATCACTTTGGGACGTTGAACAGCAACCGACAAAGTAACACGAATGGACACGTGTAAATTAAGATGTAGAAAACCGACAATACAAAACTTTCGAAGTTTTAATTGATAAAAACCGCTGCTACACAATCGTTAGGTGGTTTGTCTGCAGCAATCAAACGCACATAATTGTGGCAAGTTGAAGGATCACTCGGACGTATACTTTACCACAGCTTTTTGAACATGTGATTACTATCTCAAAACGGATTCGAAAATCATTAGAGAAAATAATGAGTCACAAGTAGTTGAACCATCTTGAATATGACAACAGTTACTACAATCACTATGTTGTTGACCATATCTTTGTGAACTTCCATGATAAAATGGTACTTAATTTTGTTCACAGATTTTTAAATAAGATGATTTTGATAACAGAAGAAAAACTAAATCATATGTAAACCAGGATTACTAAAATTGAGGTACGTTGGATTGTTCTTCATGCTGGGCCACTACAAGTCTGGTTAGTCTGTGCTTTGTCAGACCACAACACACCCAAAACATATTCAAATGTAGGACAATTTAGTATTTTATTTTTTGAAATTGTAGCATTCTAAAATAATTGCTTTACAATGAGAGCAAACCAAAAAGTAATGACAATATTTTGTAACTACTGAACCAGTTATTTATGAGCTGTGTTAGTTATGCTAAAATACTTTCCTTGTAGGAGGTTGGCGCGCATACTATGTGACATGATACATACTGCATGACAATTGAATCAACACAATCAAATAAGACTGGTAAAAGACCCTCAGAAACACCCCTGAAACACCCTCAGAAAAGACCCTCAGAAGTTCTGTTATTTGCATCATACGGAACCCCAGGAACGAAACATGTTGGGTTATGTCTGGCTGCAATAAGTAGCCATATAATAAAAGATTGATCCTTATGCTATTAAGATAAATCAGAATTGTGTGAAAAGTCTTGATTGTTGTGATTATCAGAGGAAACAATGTGATATTGTTGGAATGGTTTTATGGAGCACAAGCCACTTTACATGGTGTTGAGTTACCGTATGAATGTGAAATAATAAATATATATGTTTGTATTGATATATACTAGTGTTGTGTGGTTTGCTTTTGATAGCGCCTGGCTAGCAGGTAACTGGAAATGTATCAATGAAGGCCAATGATGAGGTAAGCTCTATTATAGCACTACAGCGAAGTACATGATAGGTTGAGTAACAACACGTTCCATCCATTTTGTTAGTCTGAGACCACTTGTAACACTTATTTTTATACTCTGTAGAGCACTGGTATAACTTAGTAAGGGTGAGAAACGAGCAGCAAGGTCTCATGCACCGTCTTTTACTCAGGTAAAAACAGCCCAAATCCAGTGCCCATCAACCAAGCAAGAGGAGGACAAGACAACCTCCATTCCACATTCTATGTGCACACAGCAGACCACACCTTGATACCGCCCTATCATCCAGGCATGGCCGCAAATTACACCATTCTGCCTTCCTCCCAACCACTCAAAAGGCAGCTGCCAAAACATACATTCTCCTTGTGACGGAAGCAAGAGATAGGTAACCAGTCATTCCCTAAAGCTCAACTGAGAGAAATTCCAAACAAGATATTGAGAGAGTATGTCTTTGTTAGGCAAAGTTTGAGTGCAGTACCCTCTGGGAACACTGCAAGCAACGATGACTAGAGGTAGAAGCAACCCATCCTTTGGTATACGCTTGTACTACACAGTTTTGGTAGCGTGTTGAGCAGCCAGGCTTATCTCAAGAGGGGAAATGTGAGCTATAGCGGAGTTACACAAAGACTCACAGTTACAGGTATTCAAATAAACTCTTACACACAAGGTTTCTTGCATAAACAATTATTAATTTATTTATCAGTCAGTTATAAAGCCTTCTTTAGAAGGCAGCAATATACTAGTAACACACAAATACACGTCAATACTGTACACTCCGAGTTTCTGAATCAGACAAGACCCTTTTGGGATGGCCCACAGACAACCTACACCCACAGGTGACTTCAATAACAAGGGTACTGGGGACAGTAATATCTTACTGTTGGCATTCAGAACACTCTTAAAAGGTGGTAAAAGGCAAAGGTCATTAGAACACAAGAGATCACCAATATTCTTAGGCAGGGCAAATACTTCCAGATCCTCGTAGAAGAGTCATACAATTCAATAGGCTAAGGCAAAGCCAATAGGCAAAGGTCTTTGTATAGGATGCAGCACTTCAGGTAAGTAAGTGGAAAAGTCTTTGCACAAGTTCTTGAGAGTCTTTGATAAAAAGAAGAATCAAATGTATGGCCACAAACTGATTAGACTGGTGAGTTGCCGAAGTTACAAGCACTTCCACAGTAACAGGCAAGTTCTCTCAGACTGGTTTTAGAGTACCTTGGTAAAGAGGAAAAGATGCAGCTGATGACTTCTGTTCCTGTGCAGCTCTGCAGATCTCACTGTTCCTGGGCCTCAGTCATGTGAACAAGAGGGAGGATGTCGGGGACTCCTGCAATGCACTGGTCCTGCTTTATGGGAGTCCGGAGGATCTTCCAAAAGCTTTAGGCCAGCTTAAAAGCAACGCACAAAATCTGATGTTCCTCTCCCTGGCTATTTGGTTTCCTCCAGTAACTCTCAGGAAATTTCAAGCAGCTCCGAGATGGATGTCCAGGTGGCTTACTTTGGACTTGATTGGTCCCACCGAACTTGGTAAGTTGGCACTGCAGCAGGGCTTCACCGGGCAAACCAACGGTCCAGGAGTTGCAGCAGGCGTCCTCTTCGAGCTCTTCCTCGGTTCCTTCGTCCAGTGGTCGACTCTGCCTTCCAAGCCAAAAAACTCGCCTTTTATTCAGTTCTCTCCCATTAATTCCAGCCTAACTGTCACTCACACAGCAGGGTGGCTGTCCTTGCCGAACAGTCAGCCAGCCAATCACCACAGAGCGCATTTGGGTCTCCTAGGAGACTAAGCAGAGGGAGTTTCGGGCACCTCCCTCAATTCCAGATGCTCTGGAGCCAGAGGCGGGTTTCACTCAAAAACCCCACCAAAGGCGAAATGAACAAAGAGACCAAACCTGGTTTGGCACGCAGAGAAACTCTCTAGAAGGACCTTTCCACAAAGACATGGCGAAAAAAGAACACCGGTGGCCATTTTATCAAAGATGGCTCTGCGACATTTTGAAAGAGAGGACTCCCGCTGTTGCTTTACCGGAGCTGCGAACGGTCGTGGTAAATGCAATCCACGGCAGTACAAAATTAAACCACTGCCACCAGCCAAAGGGTAACATAAAATATGTTACATAAGAAGCTAGACAAAGGGGATCCTAGGTAAACCCTCCAGCATTCTATTGTAAGATAGTGGTTGCTGGGTCTAGAAAGTTACAATGCCAAGTAAAGTCAATTTCACTTTACTGCTCTGGGAAACAGTAGTTTATCCCAGAGAAGGTATTTAAACCATGGGAAATCTTGAAAGGCATCCCTGTGTCACTGCACTGAAGGTGCTGTGTGACACAATGTAAAAGATGATGCCTATGGAGTTTGTCAGACTCCATTACCAAAAGAAACAAACACAGAGTTCTAAAAGTTCAAAGTCCCAAAGTTTAGCAAAAGAGCTGGAGGTCTCTAAGGTGGGAGGAATTGGCAAATTTCTGAAAATTCTCCCCAACACTCTTGTACCCATTGATCAAATAAGAGACATGCGGACAGATCTCATCTCCTCCCTCTCAAAGAAGCAAGACCGCTGCAAACCCATGTTGCCAATTATCCAGTTCAGTTATGAAATGGAGGCAGAGACATCAATAGACCCACAATCACAACCCGTCCAATCAAAAAAGGAGGTCAGTTGAGCAATCTGAATACTGTGCACTATTAAAGTGGAGAAGTCACAGGTCGACGAACTTCGGCCAACTTCACAAGCTAATTTGGGAGACCCATCTGTATTCCCGATCCATGGATTCTAACCTACGACTTTACCTGATGAATTCGTCTTCGGTGCTGTTTCAGAGATTTCACTACTACTAGAACTAGGGCAATGGAGGGGCTGCAACAGCTGCACAATATACAAGGTTCCTAATGAGCGAAGCATCCAGTGACATTAGATGTGAAATCCAGGTTACCCGAATGGGCTTCTGAACTCCACCGTTGGGCTGCTTTTCCAAATCGGTAGGTAACCGTGCTAATGGGAACAGGAAATGTCAGTGGCATGGGCTTCAAAACAAGGGCAATGCACAGCTGGGGGATATAACCACCAAACACTGGAACAGAGCCGCCACTTGGAAGATACCAAATACCGAGTGGAAATGAAGACCTTGGATGAAGCGAGTACCAATGGGGTAGTGGAAAACAGCACCTTTTTAAGCATCACATCAAATTTATCATATAAAAACACACATTCACACAAGATCACACACAATTTGGAAAGCAGATAGAACAGGAAATGCATCTTCAGAGCAGTAACTACGGTAACAGGAACTTCTACATTTTACTCATTTGGATTCTCAGACCAAAGACTCTGGGGACTTCAATGAATCTAGGTTTTAGAAGTAAATATTACATTCTAAGTGTCAGAATGAAGCTGTAAAGAGGCGTATGAAAAATTCTCAACGTGGTACGTAAATGCCAAAAGACATTAGCTCTGAGGATACAAGCTTTCTGCTTGAAATAAAAGCCACATGATCCTCTTGAGGGTTCTTCTAATTGATCCAAGGATTGGCTTGGATCCGACTGAAGTGCAGAACATCAGAACAGGTTGCTCTTTTGTATAACCAATAAATGGCTTCCTAGAATGTCTCTCCCATTGAACAGTAGTCAATGAGGGGGCAGATATGAAAAGAACAGCAGATCAACTGTGCCTTGGAGGAACACTATGCTAAAGACCTTTTATACCACGCCCATCACCACCATAGTGGTCCAACGGCAGAGAGGTTTGTCAAGATAATGGTGTATTGCCCCTTCCCACCAAGAGAGTGTTTGAAGTGCCTTCACTAATCGCATATTAATCAGTCGCATCAAAAATTCCCACCACCTCATTAGTTTGATGGAATGAAGAAAAAATACTGAACCGTAAGAAACCAATCAAAATAGATTACTAAACCGTTTACAGAATGTTCTTCAAAAAAATGCATTTTCTTTCATCTCTTTGAAATTGTGTGGGTGCTGTGAATAATTTGGAAAGTGACGATTAGGAGTTAATGCACCGATTAAGACGCTCTTAACTAACTATCTTTCCTCTGGCAAGTTACAGCACTTACCAAATGGCTCCTGCCTCCCCCCAGGCCTGCATCAGTGCACAATCTACTGTTCAGAAGAAAGTAGCAAGACGAACAATCAAAATCAGCAGATAAGGATGAAGATGGAGCCCACGGTGTCAGCATGGCACGTTGGCGCTTCTTCAACCATTCTTCAGAGCTTGGCATCTTCCTCACTCCCCGAGCATCACTTCTCTTCCACAGGTAATCCTACAGTTCCAACCACAATAGTCCATTATCTGCTAACCTTTGCAATCTCAGCACGGGCAACCTCCTGTGGTATCGCTGTAAAGGGGTGTTCCCAGGCAGCCACTTGTTGCAGCAATTCAAGCATGGTTTCCTGATCTCAAATACAAAAAAGGTAGCAGGAGCCCCTCTCTCGAAAGAACAAGGCATGATAACCTGTTCAGTGGTTATTAACCACATTGAGAGTTCGCAGCCATTGCTTTTTGCTCACTGTACCTTCACAGATGGGAAATATCCATTTGCATATCAGTCTTTGTCCCGCCTACAAAGGCAGTCCAGCACTGAAATGCTATGGCAATTCCTCTCTGAACAAGAGTACCATCAGCAACCCCATACACGTGTTTCAGCCTTGTTGGGCATCATCAGTGAGGTGAAGCTGTGCCTCTCTGAGCACAGTGAGCAGGCAGTCCACGTCTGGTTGCCCCCAGGTAACCTAGGGTGACCAACCCCAAGTTCCTTTCAAAAATACAAAAAAGGTAGCAGGCGCCCCTCTCTCGAAAGAACAAGGCATGATAACCTGTTCAGTGGTTATTAACCACATTGAGAGTTCGCATCACATTTTCACAGTCGGAACCTAGGATGTGGGAGACTGACATCTGTGCCACTTATGCGAAGAAGGCACCAGAGACCAGTCTCCACGATGCCCGGTCCTGCCAGTGACGACGGAAAGACAACAAATAATGGAGGTGGCACCCCGATAACTCGTGTGGTGTCCTCCTCGTCCATCCCCCCTGGGAAAGGGGGAGGGGCCAGCCGGAGCGTGGCAAAGTAAGGAAAAGCCTGCAAAGGATCAACAAAGGAAAGGAGTGGGGACGCCCCTTTATAACAGGCGGGCTCCTTGCTGCAGGAAGCATCCAGCCCCTGCAGAGGGACGCCCACCCGAATTACGAGGGGGATTTTGTTTTGTTTCCATTGCTGCATTATTACTTTTGCTGCTCGAGGTGCTGCCGGAGGACTGCCCAACTGTAGGATGCAAGCGAGCTGCCATGCACAGAAGGAGAGAAGGAGCTGCGGGCTGGGGCTGGTGAGTTGATGCTGCTGCAGGAAGCATGGCAGCAGTACGAGAATGGAAGGAGAAGAAGGAGCGGTGGACGAGGACACACGGCGGAAGGCGCGGTGCTGGTGCTTGGGGCCGCTGCATGATTCGTACTGAGATGAAGCCACAAGGAAGTGAAGGAGCTGAGCAGCACGTGGTTATCCAGAGGTCGGCTGCCAGCAGTGGGTGAACAGCAAGGAGCAAGCGGCCCGAGAGGAGATTTGGCTACTTCGGCGTGAAAGAGAGCTACACGCAGGTCCGAGGGGGAAAAAAGTACAATGCATACGTGTTAGCCTCCCAGGAGCGGCACGTCTTGGGGGCTGCAAGGCCTCATTTGTTAATGGGACTGCATTTAACGGCGGGGGCCAACATCGCATCATTGCAAGAGAGCGGATGCATTGTGTTTTTGTAGTATTGTTTCCGCGGGGGGAGGCTAGGGCAAGTCCTAACAATAATCTGCTATGAGTGGCACGCCTGGAGGAAGTTTTGCGAGCTCACTTTGTTCAGGCAACGACAGGGCAAAGGGGTGCTATTATTTCAGTACAAGAGCCCGATCCAAAGGAAATATGTGCTCCGCTGGGTAAAGGAGGCACCAAGTCGTTTAGGGATGCAGCGGGTGAATCGCCGAGGGACGCAACTAAGAAAACAACAAAGGAGAGAAGAGATGGTGCACAAAGGAGGATTTTTGGAAGCAAACAGAGCCAAAATTGGAGCGAGAATACGACGCCAGGAGCCTATGGGAGCGCTGACAAGGGCGGCTTCAAGAGAAGGGTGATTGGTAATGCGGGGTTAACGGCCGTTAGCACCAGGTCACCCTGTTGCATGGGGGTGAGGTGCTGGGGGTTGCCTTCTGGGGGTGTCGGAAGCAGTTTGCATGCCGTGGGGTCAACAGATTTGTCCGCCGACAGCCAGCGGCTCACGCACAAAATATGGATTTGTAAGGATGGTAACATACTGATTTACTATAATGCAACATGTTTCACTGTAAATGACGTACTATCAGGGGCACCGAGTATGGGGGGTGGTGCGGGGCCGCCCCCCCCCACCCCTGCAGAATGAAGTCGGGGCTGAGCCCCCCCCCCCGGCCGGAGAGAAGAGACGCAGTATGGATGACCTTTTGTTCCATCCATACTGTGTCTCTCTCTGGCGGCCCCGGTAAAAGCCGGGGAAAAACGATGTTTAGAAATTGTGGGACAGATGCGTTTTGAGTTTGGTCTATTTGTACATCTGTGCACCCCTCTTGGCAAGGGGGGTGAACAGATGTAGAGGGACACCCAACCCAGAAGGATTTTTAGAAATGGAGGCACCGATGCGAAGCAAGTCTGTCCCTCAATTTCTAAAAATGGTTTTGGGTTGTGTGTATTTGTACATCTGTGCACCCCTGTTGCCAAGAGGGGTGCACAGATATAGAGGTACACCCAACCCAAAACGATTTTTAGAAATGGAGGCACAGATGCAAAACAAGTCTGTCCCTCAATTTCTAAAAATCGCTTTGGGTTTGGTGTATTTGTACATCTGTGCACCCCTCTTGGCAAGAGTGGTGCACAGATGCAGAGGTACACACAACCCAGAAGGATTTTTAGAAATGAAGGTACAGATGCAAAGCGAGGGAGGGGGCAGGGAGAGGGCAAATGAGACTGTTTGCATGTCTCTGAGTGTGCACGTGTTGAAGCTGAATACTATGGGCGGGGAGCGGAGGCGTATGAGCCAGCACTTTCTATTAGAGCTGCCATATTTGAAATGGGGCAATGCTGGTACTCCTCAGTTAGCTCGCTATACTCTTGATGGGATAGTACTGCTGTAACAGGGCTTCTATAATTGTTCTCAGCGATACTATGCTTTGGTTGAGGCAATGCTAGTTCATCTTAGTGGAGCTGCTATACTTTTGATGGGACATCAGCACTTCTCAGTTGAGCTGCTACACTCTTATTGACAAGGCCCCAGCACTTCTCAACAGATGTATTTCTTTTTCTTTTAATTGGTTATTTATAATGCATGTACTACCCAGAGGTTTCTAAGCGCGGACTGAGGGAGCGTACCTGTGTTGCGCGGACCGAGGGATCGAACCTGTGTTGCTCGGTGTCGTCTTGCTTCCAAGGCGAGCATGTTGCCCCTGAGCTATCCTTCCGATACTCTAAAGATCTGAAGTACATTTAATGATACAGAACCAGAACTATTGAGCAAGTCTGTCATCATCAGAATAACTCAACACTGTCGTGGTTATACAAGAGCTCATATATTTACAGGGATGGAATTACTCAGAATGTAGCAGTACTAATAACCCAAAGTTCTTAAGCATAGTTAATGTGAAAATACTACACTTCTCACCGTTGGGACAGTACTGCCACTTCTCACAGAGGCTTCGACACCTTTTATGGGGCAGCACTGATCCAGGCTACTGCTCACATGCTCAGAATTGTCATTTCTAAGCAGGACTGCAACACTATACCATTGTGTTCTGTATGTTGAGTGCTTCTTCACCAACAATGTGGATTCATGGCTCTCTCCCAGTGTCTAAATAGTAGATCTGTCAACATTCAATTGGCAACAGGCATGTCCGGAGCTGCCTGCTGTCCATAAACTGCAGCTCAGGATGTTGGGAGCTGTTATGGGGCAAGGGATAAAAGGCTCAAGCCTGTCGGATAGCAGAATCAGCATGGTCTTAAAACCTGCTCACTCCTTCTGGAGGGGCCATGGTGCAAAATAAGCCTGATCCCACATACAGGGGGTTGTTACCCCTTTATCTCTCCTGAATGAAAGAATGAGCTCTCTCAGAAACAAGTTATCACCCCTGCACACACATTGAATGAATATGGTATCGATCTATAGATCGAGAAAACTGGAGTGACAATTCAGAGTGTTTTAACAGAAATAGAATTGTCTTCCCAGATGGGAGCCTGACTCCATTAATATATATGGAGTCACTGAGATGACCAAGAGTGAAACTGTACATTCAGTTGTGAGATTACCAGCAACGGTTGATACTATGCTCCAAGGAGTAAGGTGCCCACTCAATATATCACACTGTTTATAGGTGCGAGACCCATCCTGAATGCTTGCCCAAAGAGCCTTGGCCAGAGTTTCACACTGAAGAAGTGAGCATATGATCCGGGGTCTGCAGCCCACACACTCACGCAAGGGATTCCCATGCTCTCACTTGCGAGATTGGCACCAAATTAGTGAGATTGTGCTCCAAGGTAGGAGGCACACGCACAGTCTTTGACGTTTGACACACTCACAGGATGGGACGGCATTTCGTTCTCCCATCCTAGTTGTGTTGCTCTGCCTTTTGAGGGCTACTACAAGCTGGATGATTATAGAGGGGTCGAGTAGGGGCAGTAATGGCCTACTGGAATGCAACTCGAAGGCTTAAATCTCCTTCTTACTTGACTTTAGTATATGCAGTACATGCTAGCCAATGTTTCCACTGTTCTGCGCTGCGTGCGCCTCCACCCCCCGCACTCCACGTGCCGTTGCATCAAGTTGGCGACTACATGCAAATCTGCAGTCCTATAACTGCCAGTGATGTCACTTCCTGTATTTGCCCCCCTGCCCCTCAGGGAAATTCATAAGTCGGCTCCCCTGCATACTATGGCAAAGATAACATGATTTGATGCGGTGTGGGAATGTCGCGGCAGTTTTAGAACACTGTGTTTTATCATTTAATGTACTAAGAGGGTGGGTTTGTTAAATTACAGCAGGGGAAACAGTATAATTGCGGGGGATTCAGGGGCCATGCTGCTGGAAGAGGTGTCTTCGCCGTTTACGTGGTACGGCTTGTGGTCAGGTGGATGCCAAGCCATGGGACAGGAGGTGGGGTCAGTTTGTCGGAAAATAAATATGTAGTACGGGTCGAGTGGCTTGTCTGGTAATTGTGAGTCATATCATCATTATACCTACCTTAGCTTTAATGTACACACGCTCCCATGTTAGGCAATTGGAAAAGAAAGCAGGAACAACGCGTCTGAGGTGTTTAAGGTGTGTAATAAAACTGTCTTACCTTTCTCTGGATTTAGCGTCTTAAAAATTCCAAGGACAATTCGTGAATTATGGTTAATGGACTCTTCCACTTGTGTAAGGGTACACCGGGAGGCAGGGTATCGCTCGACTCTGTCCATGTGGTGCTGGGAGCATCACGAGGCAGGTATGTCGAAAGGACGCTACAAACATTATTGCATTACTCTTTTTTCAGTTGGAGGGTGTTGGGGGTGGGTGCAGCACCCCCACGCGATGCCCGTAAGCCCCCACCCCGTAAGGACCACACAGCACACTTCCTTACAGTTCGGGCTTCCCGGTCGCTCTGACGCGGCCGGGAACGCCACGTTTCGCCACCGCGTGCGCGTCCCGTCACGGGGCAGCACCACACTCCTCCTTTTTTCGGGAGGACAAACAAATGCTTTACTACTATACACTGCAAACCACACAAATGCTTAACAGCAACATTTATCACTTGCCCAAAAAAAAAAAAAAACTTTATTGTCAACCACTCGGGTCCCCTTAATCAACAGTCCCCGGACTCAGGTTGATCAGCCACATGTCTCAGCATGAAATCGCTGAGGTAAGCGGGTTTCCCTCGCCCAGCCCTCTGGGGGTACCTCCCGCTTACCTCCGGCACGGGAAGTCCTTCCACAGACGTCCTCCGGACAGGGGACTCGAGTATGCTAGGGGAGCCGCCTCCATCATCCGGCATGTCCATTACGTCCGGCTCTTTGGGGGGTTCAGTTCTGGGATCCCCCAGCTTCAAGTTCTCCTGATCGATCCTCATCCGCCGGTCCACCTCGACCTGTTGGTTGTCAATCACCCCAGGCTCTTTCTCCCCCACTTCGGGCAACAGACCCCGTGGGCAGCGCTTGAACAGGGCCTCGGCCGGCGCCACCCCCGTGGATGCATGCGGGGTGGTGCGGCACACCCACAGGAATTGATACAGAGCTCTTTGGAGGGACTGTCCCTGCACTTGTGCGATTCGGAAGGTCTTATTGAGTGTCCGCATCAGTCTCTCAGCATCTCCATTTGCCCTGGGCCACAGCGGGGACACCTTCTGGTGCTGAACCCCGCAGCTCTCCATCAGTCCAGAGAACCGTTCACTCTGGAAGGGCGAACCGTTGTCCGAACACAGTGTGTGGGGGAATCCATGGGCCGCGAACACCTTCTCCACGGCCACCGCCACGTGCTTGAAAGCCACAGACTCCACAAACTCCACCTCCGGGTACCGGGAATACTCATCGACGATCACAAGGAAGTGGGTGCCTATGGTCGTTGATCCAAAGTCTGCATGGACCACCTCCCAGGGCCACGTGCCCCGGGGCATCGCTTCGATGGACGGCTCTCGCTGCAACGGAGATGCCGCCTGGCACCAGACACATGCCGCCATGAAGTCGACCTTCCGTTCCAGTTCGGTGAACCAGTTCGGTGAACCAAACCTTCAGCCGCACTGTGTCCACGGTGGGCCAGGGTGATCACCATCCTTTGCCTTGGACTGTGGGACCACTATCCGGTCGCCTCGAAGCAACAGGCCCGATGCAGAGAAGGACAGCTCTTCCTAGATCTTCCATAGCTGCTCTAGCCCCTTCTTGGCCTCCTGAGTCCGTCCTGCCAAGGACTCCAGCACTGACTTCCAGGAGCCCTGCTGCATGGAGTGCTTTAGGATTTGGAAACACTCGTCCTCGGCAGCTGTCGCCTCAAGCTCCGACAAGGGCATTGCGTTGGGCATGGCCACCTCCACCACCATTCGGATATGATCATCAGCCTCCTCAGCACAGGTGTCATATTCTACTCCTCCACATGCTCCCGGATGCCAGGAGAGATAGTCTGCTGCATTGTTGGCCCCAGGCCGATACACCAAGGTGACCCCGTACTCCAGAAGAGCGAGCATCCACTGTTCGATCCTGGCCGGTGGCTTTGATGAGGACCCTGCCAGAATGGGAAGCAGGGGCTTATGGTCGGTCACAACCGTCACCGGGCGTCCCAGGACATAGAGCCGGAAGTGCCTGCAGCCTCACAGGACCGCCAGAGCCTCCCGCTCTGTGAATATCTCTGTTCAGTCTCGGATAGCGCTTTGCTGGTGTACGCCACTGGCTGAACACCCCCATCACGGTCTACCTGTGTTAGCACGGCGCCCAGACCAAATGGGCTGGCATCGACAATGATCTTGGATGGTAACGCCGGGTCGAAAAACGCCATTGTGTCCTCAGCTGCCAGGGCACCCTTGATGTCTTCGAAACTCGCTTGCTCAAGTGGGCCCCAGTGCGAGGCGGATTCCTTCTTCGTTAGAGCCCTAAGGGGTTCAGACCTAGAGGCGAGGTTTTGACTGAACCGCCCACAGTAGGTGACCCATGGAAGCTCTGCACATCGGACACCGACTCAGGCGGCTGCGTCTTCTTGATGTCCTGGACCTTCTTCGGGTCTGGCGATACCCCTCCCTCCTTGAATATGAATCCGAAGAATTCGATGGAAGGGCGCAGGAACTCACATTTGTCCCTATGAAGGGTGAGGCCTAGCACTTGCAGTCTCTCAAATGTCTTCGCCAGCCTTCTCAGATGGTCCACCACGGTCCTTGCAAACACCAAGATATCATCGCTGATGTTTAACACACCCTCCAGATCTGCGAGGGCGCCTCGGATATTTTGAAACACCTCTGCTGCCGATGATACCCTGAAGCTCAGTCTCTTGTCGCGGTATAACCCCCGGTGAGTGGTGAATGGGGTGATATACCTCGATTCCGGGTGGAGGACTACCTGATAGCCCGCCCGGAGGTCCAACTTGGAAAAGAAACGAGCCCCTTGTACCTCTGCAATAATGTCATCGATGGTGGCGGTGAAATGCCGCTCCCTCTTAATGGCCTTGTTGGGCAACCTCATGTCTGCACAGATACGGAGAGAGTCAGGTTGCTTGGGCTTCCTCGCCACCACAATCGGGGAAACCTAGGGAGTCGGGCCCTCCACCTTCTCAATAATGTCGAGGCTCACAAGGTTATCCAGTTCCTTGTCCACCTGCTCCCGGAGGTGGAACGGCACCCTGCGGTGTTTCAGGGCAATGGGCTGCACAGAGTCATCAATATGCAACCTCACCGGGTCACCAGTCATCCGTCCAATTCCACTGAAGAGGGCGACATACTTGTCGAGCAGATCATTAATGTACTCAAGGTACACTGAATATGCGAAGGTGACAATTCCGAGAGCCTCAGCGGCGGCAGAGCTCAGAAGAGTGTTGGTACTCACTGGCGTTACGTAGAATCGGGCCTTGATCTGCGAGCCCTCATGTTCCACCTTGACCACGAATGCGCCATCCAGTGGGATTGGTTCCAGTCCCCCAAATGCAAATATGCGAGCTTTCGGTGCGAGTAGCTTGGGGGGCGAGTCCAGAGCATCATAATGTCCCCGGCCATCACATTGACCGATGCTCCAGTGTCTACCAGGACCGGGACTGGCGATTGATTGACTTCCACCATGCACCTCGGTTGTCTCCTGTTCTTGCCCTTCAGGATCCCCACACTGGAGACAAAGAAAATGTTCTCTTCCTCTTCCTCACCGACCTCCTCCACGTGGGCATCTTCCCCGCCCTGGTCCACCTGGGCCACGTTTGGTGGGCGGCTTTGGCGCTGAAACCCGGTCCGAGCCGGTCCTCTCGGCACCATCACGGGCAGGGCTGCCTTGCACACCCTTGAGAAATGGTCAGGCAGTCCGCACCTACCACACATTCCTCCGGCCGCCGGACACTCAGTCGGGTGCGGAAGGTCGTATCCACATTTCTGGCAAGATTCACCTGCTCTTCCTGCTCTGTCACGGGGTCCTGCCCCAGGCCTTTTCGATCCTCTACCACCCCGCCACATGGCACACACCTCCTCAGACTTGACTGAGCGGGACCTCGCCTCAATCCTGGATGCCCGAGCCTCCGCCACCTCGTGGCCTCGTGACCTCGTGGCCCAGCTCGAGGATGCGGGGTAGGGTGATTCCCGGCTCCCTCAGGACTTGCCTTCTGAGTTTGCCCAAGGAGCAGGCCTGGATCAGCATGGTGCGTATCATGTCCTCCGCGTCTCCCCATGCGCATGTCAGGGAGAGGCGGCGCAGGCGTCCATAGAAAGTGTCCAGCGCTTCATCTTCTTTTTGTTTGGCCGACAGCATTACAAATCTCTCATAGTCCGAGTTGGCAAGAGGGAGAACGTGAGCCTGGAGGGCAGTCTTTGCCGCATCGTAGGAGCCATCCCCAGCTGGAAGCGACTCAAAAATCTCCTGGACCGAAGGCCCCGCCGAGTACAGCATTGTCGCCACCCTGCTGTCATCATCCCTCACCTGTGCGGCCCTAAAGTACATATCACGGCGGTCAACCCACCTCTTCCACCTGGGCCCAATGCTGGACGGTGGGCCCGATACGTCAAACTCGAGGATGGGCTGCAGGGCCGCACGGGCATCTGCCTGGGCCATGATGGGAAGTCCTTGCTGAGCAATTGGCTGTGCCAGAGGCGGCACCGGAGCTTGACCACTGACTTGTGCTTGAGGGAGTTGTTGTGGAGCAGTCACCTGTGGCTGCACTGGAGGCACCGGGGCCTGAGGGGCCTGTTGAGCTGCTGCTTGACCACCGTCCTGGTCCTCCGAATCACTCATGGGCTTGAGCGCACAGGCACCCCCTCTTGGGATCTCGGAGGCCGCAACTCAATCACCCACCACCTCTGCACAGTCTTGATGCCCCACCCAGGCAAATAAAGGTTCAACCGGGGGAAGAAGGTGGAACTCCACAGGGTCTGCCACTGCAGCAGTCCACCCTGATGATGAAGATGAGGCCGCAACAGCCTGATGATGAAGAGGATGAAGAAGCACCAGCTACCTCGCTGTAGTAGCACCCAGTGGGTGTAGGAGTCCCAAAAATTGAGCCAAGAAAAGAGAATTGGGCTTAGCAGGCCCAGCCATTATAGGCCCTCTCCTAGCTCACACTCGACGTAGGAAGCCCAAATGTTGGAAAAAATACAAAATTCGGGCATGGGCATACAGGTATAACTGCCTGCTAGCAGTGTATCCAAAAATTAGGCCTGGATGCCACTCACCACCCAAAACGGAATCAGTGAAGTTCCACGGCCTCGTAGACAAAATGGCCGTCAGCCGCATGAGTGATGCACGGCCACGACATGAAACGAAGCGTTCGTTCGTTCTGTTTCAGCGGAAAAAATTGTGCATATTTTCACCACCGGGCCCAGGCATCAGTCTCCACTCGTAGCCACTGTTGGGGGTGGGTGCAGCACCCCCACGCGATGCCCGTAAGCCCCCACCCTGTAAGGAACACACAGCACACCTCTTTACAGATCGGGCTTCCTGGTTGCTCTGCGCGGCCGGGAACGCCCCGTTTATTTATACAGCACGCGGCGGGGTGCAACGTCACGCTGCCGCGTGTGCGTCCCGTCACGGGGCAGCGCCACAGAGGGGGGATCTCCGCAAGGTAGGTAGCACAAAAGTGTGCTATAAGCATTATTACATTACTCCGGCCAATTGAGGTGCGGGAGCGCCTCGGGCAGGTATTCAAATGGCGCTGTATGCATTATAGCATGACTCTTTACATTGTATGTTTGGCATTGCCGAATGGCGTTAGAAGCATTATTGCATTACGCTGACATGGTATGTGGGGGAGCGCCACGAGGCTGGTATTAATAGAGGGCACTATATGCATTATGGCGCAACTCTTTCCAGGAGGTGTTGGAGCACGGCGAGGTAATAATTTCAAAATTACACTAGCATTTGGCAGGACTCTTTACATTATATGGGGGAGCGACACGAGGCTGGCAGTAGAATGGGCGCGATAAACTTGGTGGCATGACTCTTTCCATGGTATGTGGGGTATTGCTGAAGGGCATCAGAAGCACTATTGCATTACTTTGCCGTTGTATGTGGGTGCACCTCGAGGATGGTATTAAAAAAATGGCACTATGAGCATTACGGCGTGACAGGTTCAAGTGGGTGTGGAAGCGACTCGAGGAAATTAGTTCAAAAAGGCGATGTAAGAATTATGCAGGACTCTTGTCATTATTATGGGGAAGCGCCACGAGGCGGGCATTACATAATGGCGCTATAAGCTTTCATTGTATGACTCGTTACATTGTGTGTGGGGTACTGCCGATTGGCGTCATAAGCATTAGTGCATTACTTTTCCATTGACAGGTGCAACACGAGGAGGGAAGTACAAAATGGTATTGTGAGCATTATGGCGCAACTCTTTACAGTGGGTGTTATTACAGAATGGGCGACACACGTTCTTGCAGGACTATTTCCAGTATATGGGGGAACGCCACGAGGATGGTATTACAAATGGCGCTAGAAGCAGTATGTCATGACTCTCTCCATGGGGTGTGGGAGCGTCGTGAGGCGGTTATGACAAGAATGGCGCCAGAGGCTTTATTGCAGGGTGGTTTCTCCAAACCAGTCCAGTCCATTATGGGGTCGACTGTCTCCAACCCTCCTCCCCACTCACTGGCGGGGGGCGGTGCACAAGTAGACGATTGGCAGACTCCGTGAAGGAGTTACACGTTACAGGTGCTGGCTATAATCATACTACAAATTGTGCGGAATAAGGAGAGTGGACTAGTGGCCGTGTCACGGAACCACAGACAGAATGGTTTATAGTACAGGTGACAGGCAAGGGGAAGGGTACATCACTCCCTCCTGGAGGTGAGAAGACACAAAGCAACACAGGTCAAAGCATAGCGTCCACCCTTAGAAGCGGCTGGGTACTAAGCGCGTTATAAGTAGCCGACTAAATAAGGGGGCAGATTGGACTAGGCAATTTTGCGTTTGGGATCGAGTGGTTGAATCCACTAGGAGTAGTGGAAAGGTTTGGGTCACAGTTATGCACGTGGGAATGTTTGGATGTTGTTGAATGGTTAGCCCGAGGAAGAATTTTCACCCAGTCACAGCGTGGAAGCAGTGTGCAGGCATTTGGACCAGTGGGTGAGCATTCAGTCGTACACGGCACAGGATACGGGGGCAACGCCCAATGGAGTCTGATTGGCCAAGCTGCGTGACCCTCCTTCTCCTTTTTCTTTTGGCTGGAGTCAAATAGCATAAAGCGCTTGGAAAGTGGGGTAAGTGGTTAGACAACTCCTGGTGTCAGGGCTAAATCATGCAACACGTTGTGGGAGCAGTTCACTCACATTTGCTCCTTTTTGGGATTGGGAGTAGGTGCGCACGGCCGCAATTGGGCAGTTGGATGGAGCCCAGAGACAACAGGGGGTGTCAACGGGGCACATGCGCTAAGTAGGGTTAAAGCACTATAGTGGGAAGGAGGTCGAAGTGAGGGCCAGGGCGCTCAAAGCTGGGATTAAAAGTAAAATACGACACGGGTGACTTTGGGGAAATGGCTAAGGAGATTCTCAGGGATACAAAGGACTGCATTGAAGGGATGTTACATTAAGGGTGTGTTGCGTTAGACAGCAGTTAAAGGAACATCCATGGCAGCCGGGTCATAATGTTAAAAAGGCTTCTGGCAAGGAGCGCACAGGGGGAGGCACCGGTGGCAGTGATCAGTTGGGGTAAAGCAGAATTGGAGGACAGTAGTGGGTATGTGCTTCATTGATTAAAGAAGGTAGTGGGGTGTACATTGGGTTAGTACACATGTTCTCAATACAATTACGGAATTGTGGGAGAGGTGAAGCACGCGGAACTCTGGCTAAAGTTAACCCTCATGCCTGTTCCAGGTAACAGTCACCAGCGTGGTAACTCCTGCAGGGGCAGGTAATGCAACAAAAAGGTGGTTGGGGGAACTGGAGCCTAAGGAAAAGCGTAGAGGAACGTCTTAAGGGTAAAGTAGCTGGGGTGCAAGACCATTCCAAGACTAGAAGGAAATATGGCAGAGGCAGAAGTGTCCTCGAATGAGGCACCCCCCGTCAGAAGCGCCGCTCCTCCAGCACAGGAGCTCTGGCAAGGGGTGCAGACCTAGGAGTCAGGAGGTTGGTGAGTTTGCCTGATGTACTAGGGAAAGGGCGGATGCAAGGGAAAAATGAAAGCGGAGTTGGTTGTAACTGTACGAAGGAAGAAAGTTCAACCTCACCCGTCAGGTAACGGTGCTCACCCAGCAAGATAACTCCTGCTGGGGGAGGCAGAGCAACAAGAGTGTGGCGGGGGGAGACCTAGCCTAATAAGACTCAAAGAGTAATTTATCAAGGGGTTCCAAAGCAAGATCATTCCAAAGCAGGAATGAAAGGTTGCAGGGGCAGAAGTGTTCCCATAGCAGGCACACCCTGGTGAAGGCGGAGCAAGACTGAAAGGTTGCAGGGGCAGATGTGTCCTGGAGCAGGAATAAATTGATTCGAGTGTGAAAGATACTGAGAATTGTGCGCTATTCACCAGCCTTTGAATTCGTTAGTGATTGAAATGCATAGAAATGCTTCCGGCAGCCGGAGTCTTTCTAAAGGTGAACCCCCGACTCAATGGTTCAAAGTACATATAAGCAACTCGAAAACTATTAGAAGACTGTCACTGCGCACAGGAAAAAATATATATTCAACCAGATAAAATGAAATGTTCAGATAGTAGCAATCATGATCCGATGCTGTGAGTAATTGAATCCACACATCAAATTGTGAGACATTTCTTCCTTGTATTTTAAGGTAATAGCCAACACGTGTTTCGACCCCGACGGTCGTTTTCAAGGCTATTTGTTACCCATAGTTGTACAGTCAGTTACAAAATAGGCCATTAGAATGAAAGTGGCATCATATTATGCAGTAAATTATTGATAAACATAAAGACTATACATCAAAATCCACCCATGATGGAACATAACATAAAAATGAAATAAAATTATAGCATACCACACCAGTTGGTAGAAGGTTTGGGATGAGCAAACGTATATGAAGGTAAATAGGAGAAAAAAGACAATGAATTCAGATTCGCTATCATGGATACTTTGCTTAGGATAAAATAACATTCGTTATATGCATACATAATCCAAAGAAATGTATTTATGTTAGTGTGTCTATACATAAAGAGCACGGAGTGGGACATGTGACCAGCGCCCAATATCACCCGTCTGGAGTCCATACAAGTCTAGCCCATGTAGAGGACTTTGTATAAAGTGAAGTTCAAGATTGCAAAGTAAGATGCACCTCAGCCACTGTGACATAAATTATGTAATAGAAATCTGATGTGCAATAAAAGGAGGCAATTCCTTACCCTCTGGATGCACAAGTTGTTATTCAAACCTGTAATTGTTATTATGTAATTGTAAAGTCCGTCTTTCCAATTACAAAAAAACATATAAACGGTGTGTTATACACTCATATATAGTATTGCCTACCTTAAATAGGATATTTTCGAGTGACCTTGAGTCAGGATATCACCTGGTCAATTAGCACAAAGTCAATGCGTTAAATCCCCGCGTCACTGAAAGCAATATATGCGTGTAATTAGTATGCCTGATGTTAAATTTGGGGTGTGTAGCAACTATAAAGTTCAAATTTACCTTTCATGGGTAAGGGAGTCCCCGTAATCAATAAGCTCGCTCCCTCGAGCCAGGACGCCGTTGCACAAATAGATATAGCGGACCACTGCGCTCGTGAATGACATGTCACGTAACGACGTCACGCGCACAGATGCGCGTGACGTCACAATGTAAACATGACACGCAATAATGAAAAGATGTGTTGTAGTGACATCGCAATCGTCTAATGTTATCTATATGTGCGATTGTCAAAAAATATAAAGTTAAATAGCATTATTGTTTGGACATTTAAATATAACAATTGAATGTAACAGATGTAAGATAATGAGGTAAGTGTTGACTCAAATTTTTTGTGAACATCAAAACGTTCATGAATCAGTGAAATGGATCGCATGTCCCATGGTCTCCAAAGGGGTTAAATCAAACGCGGGACACAGGTCCCCACCCCACGCATATGAAAGGTAATTCAGTTTTGTCATAAGTCGCATAAACATAGTCATTTATAAAAAAACATCGCATCTCGTGATCTGAATTCAAACCAGTCTCCGTTGTTCTCAAAAGGCAAATAGTTCTCGCCTCCAATTGGGGTAAAGCAGAATTGGAGGACAGTAGTGGGTATGTGCTTCATTGATCAAAGAAGGTAGTGGGGTGTACTTTGGGTTAGTACACATGTTCTCACTACAATTATGGAATTGTGGGGGAGGTGAAGCAAGCGGAACTCTGGGTGAAGTTAACCCTCAGCCCTGTCCCAGGGAACAGTCACCAGCGTGGTAACTCCTGCAGGGGCAGGTAATGCAACGAAAAGGTGGTTGGGGGAACTGGAGCCTAAGGGAAAGCGTAGAGGAACGTCTTAAGGTTAAAGTAGCTGGGGTGCGAGACCATTCCAAGACTAGAAGGAAATATGGCAGAGGCAGAAGTGTCCTCGAATGAGGCACCCCCTGTCAGAAGCGGCGCTCCTCCAGCACAGGAGCTCTGGCAAGGGGTGCAGACCCAGGAGTCAGGAGGTTGGTGAGTTTGCCTGATGTACTAGGGAAAGGGCGGATGCAAAGGGAAAATGAAGGCGGAGTTGGTTGTAACTGTACGAAGGAAGAAAGTTCAACCTCACCCATCAGGTAACGGTGCTCCCCCAGCAAGGTAACTCCTGCTGGGGGAGGCAGAGCAACGAGAGTGTGGCGGGGGAGACCTAGCCTAATAAGACTCAAAGAGTAATTTATCAAGGTGGTTCCAAAGCAAGATCATTCCAAAGCAGGAATGAAAGGTTGCAGGGGCAGAAGTGTTCCCATAGCAGGCACGCCCTGGTTAAGGCGGAGCAAGATGGAAAGGTGGCAGGGGCAGATGTGTCCTGGAGCAGGCCTGCCCTGGTTAAGGCAGAGCAAGGTGGAAAGGGGGCAGGGGCAGAAGTGTCCCAGAGGAGGCACGCCTTGGTTAAGGCGGGACAAGAAGGAAAGGTGGCAAGGGGAAAAGTGTTCCCAGAGCAGGAAAAATCCACAAGTAAATTGAATTGTGCAATGTCAAAATTCTGCAGGGGCAGAGGTTTTCCACAGATCAGGCACGGCCTGATTAACCTGAAATCCCCTGAATATTATCTGAAAGATGGCATACATTTATCGGCAATTGGGATGGATCGCTTTTAATGGAACATCTGTACAAAACCCCTGGAAATATAACATAAGGAAAGGGGGAGCCACGGTGGACGGTAACCCATCTGTGGCGTGGCAGTGTTTGGGCGACCAAGCACAAGAGACAGACTCCGGATGACCCAGGAGAAAGCCGGAAGGGTCTTCGCTCTTCTCAGACCAGTGCCTCTTGGGAGCCTAAGTGGCATGGGCGTCTGGTGGTAACAATAAGGGCTCAGCTTCCCTGCCCAGGAACACCTGCAAGGGCAGCGAGGCTTAGACATGAAGGGTTGGGAGAGTTGTGCCTACAGTGGACTTTCGGAAAGGAAAGGGGCAAGCAGGTTGTTGGACACGGAGCAGTCGCTGCATCTTCAGAGCTATTTTCACTAATGTGTACAGTGTGGTTTTTATGATGTTGTGAAAATAAATCTGCACCCTGTTTATGCCAAAACCAAGACAAGATTCATTCTGCACTTTGCTGGGGGAACGGAGGAATGAGCATGTACAATATTATGGGTCCAAATGGACAGATGCACGGGTTATAGCAAGGGTGTCCGTATCGCCCTCCTTACCCCCGAAAGAACACGCTGCATTAATGGTGAACATAAAGACGCAACGCATGAGCACACTGCTTCAGAATATGAAAAGCATACATATGCGCTGGTGTAGCGAGTAATGTTGATACTGAGTTACTACAGCCCAGACAAGAGACCTAGAAAGCTGCGCTGATGTCAGACTGCAGCAGTGCGATTCCCAGATGCACTGGACGTCAGGCATCTTTTTAGAATGGCTCCAGCCTGATACATGAGCTGTACACTGACTGCGGCCTAAGCTTACCAGGTAGGCGTGGCACCATAATCAATACAGACAGTAAAACGGTGTTGGATTTCCGTGCGGCGCGCACCACGCTTCTTGTATCACAGAAGACAAGAATCTTTTAAAAGATAGCACATTAAATGAGAAAGGCAAGTAATACTGTGGCTGCATAGTAAAGAAGAAGATAGGAATGAACCTTATTATGGCAAGAGTGGGGCATGGCCGATGTATGATGAAATATCTTTACTTCTTAAAAGAATAGGCACAAAAATAACTTGGCAATGAAAACGACACTTGCCAATAAACATAGGGAGAAAGCGTAATCAAAATCCGAACGTTAACCAATCAGCGTCCAATACTAGATATGCGAGCTCCTCCCATTCCGTGGCCTTCCAAGATGACCGCTAACGAGACAAACACGAGGCAAAACACCCAGTGGCAGAAGTGAATGTTTTCAGGACGAATGAGTGACAATGGCAAGCCTCAAGGCCCTTGAAGAATCATGGAGCTGCTTATTTGTTGGTGAACATATTAAGTATTTTCTGTGATTTGTAAAGTTATCTGTGGTTCCATTCCCACAAGAATATGCTTCACTTGCGGGAAAAACTTTGCAGGGATTGGCTCTCTTCTGCGGCCAACGGATAGGAACTATTACCTGGTCAGAGTAAACAAACACACCAGGACAGCAGGCTCATACCAAGTTGTGGTGGTAAATCCAGAAGGGTGAAGGTATCCAAACCATGGGAATGACTGGTTCCCAGACAAAGAGCACAATCAATTTACATTCCATCATGAGTCATTTTAGAGGGGGAGAGGGTGTTTGTCTCCCCCACCCCAAAATAACTTGCGTGGCACACCATTTTGCCCCCCCTCCTTTGGCAGGGGATCCTTTCCTTTAGATGTCAGGTCCCCCGCACCCATATTTTCAACAAAGTTACTCCACTGCTGTTCATGAAGAATACAGACGCCCTTATTTTGAAGCAAACATTTGGCACCAACATACACAATAAAAAAGAAGAGGGCTCACAGATCGAAGTTGCTCCAACTGAGCCCCAATATGTTCCATTGTCCCGCCATGTACCTACTGAGTCTGCGGTTATACCTTTGCAACACCCAGAGCACTCTGGAATTTGGTGCAATTCAAAGCAAATAAAATCAGTAAAAACCTGGCTCGGTTGTTGCCACGCACAAAGGCTTTACACCTCTCAATAAGAACCAGGGCAAGCGGTTTGCAAATTCTTCCAAAAATGATAAATTGCTGCAGTTTGTTTTATTTACACGTTTAACACATCCCTCTCCTTAGCTGCGGCCTCAGGTAATCAAGACTGTTTCCTAGAAACAATTAAAAATTACACTACTGTGGGCAGCAATTGTAAACTGTCTGACCTTTTTTGCTTGCACCAGTAAATGACGCTCTGACTAGAGGAGAGAAGAACAAGTTACTGCTTACCTGGTAACGTTCTTTCGATGGGATGTTCCTCCGACGTATTCCTTATCTATGATATTTGTATCTCGGGCTTGCTGGCCTCGGAGAACATTTTTTTCCCAGTAGAGGGCACTGTGCGACGACATCCGTCGAGTAGGTGTTCCTCGACAGCCACCGTATCGACGCCGACGTCATCATGCCTGTAAATGGCCACGCGCAGCGTCCGTTGCTCAGTTCCGTTTTGTAGAGTAAGGTAGTTATTGCATGAATGGGTACTACCCTTGAAGGAGCGTAAGCTGCAACCACAAGGGAAATGTTACTGCGGGGATGGTTGTGAGGGGCGAGAAGGAATACGTCGGAGGAACATCCCATCGAAAGAACGTTACCAGGTAAGGAGTAACTTGTTCTTCGAATGGATTGTGTCCACCGACGTATTCCTTATCTATGATAGACTCCCATAGCAGTGGTATGTGATTGGAGGCGGGAGTAAGAGATGCCATATTACTCTTTAAGAATGAACATAGTGTAACAGAGCTTTGCCAAATCTAGTCTCTTGACTAGAGGAGGATCCAGGCTATAAAATTTGGTAAAGGTATGTGCGGACGACCATGTGGCAGCCGCACATATGTCTCGAATTGGTACCCCTCTTTGAAGAGCTGAGGATGCTGCGATACCCCTGGGCAATGAGCCCTTAGATTTTGAGGGGGCTCTTTCCCTGCCAGTTTGTAGCATTCCAGAATGGCTAAAATAATCCATCTGGAGATGGTTTGTTTGGTTATTGGTAATCCCAACTTATGTCCTGCGTAACCTACAAAGAGTTGGTCTGGTTGTCTAATTTTAGCAAGTCTACTGATATAAAAACCCAAGGCTCGCTTAGGGTCCCAGCCTGTGTAGTCTCTCTTCCTCTTTCCTCGGATGGGGAGGAGGATAGAATGAAGGTAAAGTAATCTTCTGAGTAATGTGAAATTCAGAAACTACCTTTGGGAGGAAGTTAGGCTTCACCTGTAGAACGACTTTGTCCTTGTGAAAAATTGTATGAGGAGGTTTACAAGATAGGGCTTGTATCTCGCTAACCCTTCTAGCAGATGTTAATGCTACCAATAAAACAGTTTTGAGGGTGAGAAACTTCAATGAACAAGAGTGGAGTGGTTCAAATGGAGCACCCGTTAGGAAGTTTAAAACTAGATTTATGTCCCATAAGGGAACTTGGAATGGTCTTGGAGGGTAAACATTAGTTAGACCTTTCAGGTATTGTATTACCAATGGAATTTTGAAATATGAAGGCTCCTCTGCAGTGCACTTAAAGATCGATAGCACTGTGAGATAGCCCTTAATAGTGCCAACTTGAAGGCCTGAATTTGCCAAATAAAGTAAGAAGGATAACACCGCAGGTGTACCACATGAAAAGGGTTCGATATTCTTTTCTCTGCACCAGCTGCTAAATTTATTCCAACGGCAGCGGTATAGAGTTTTAGTTGCTGGCCTTCTGGCCGAAAGCAACACCTCCATGACGTCATCTGGAAGGTCCCAATCCTTGTACCTCAACCTTTCAGATACCAAGCGTGAAGGTTGAGGGTCTTGATGGCTGGATGGAGAACCTGACCTCCCTTCTGCGAGAGAAGATCCTCTCTATACGGTAGACGAATTGGAGGGTGGATGGACATGTCCAGAAGGTCCGGGTACCACGTTCTCCTGGCCCAATCTGGGGCAATTAGGATCATGGTCTTCCTAAACCTTCTCAACCTCCTGATCATTTGAGGAATGACAGGGACCGGAGGAAACGCGTACAGAAGTGGGAACTCCCAGTCCACTACGAACGCGTCTCCTAGAGCTCCTCTCGGGGGAAATTCCCTTGAGCAAAATCTGTCGCACTTCCTGTTGATACTGGTGGCGAACAGATCCACTTGAGGGGTTCCCCAAAGGGCGAAGATCTCTTGAAGGACTTCCTGAGCTATCTCCCACTCGTGGGAGACTGTGTTCTGCCTGCTCAGATGTCCGCTGTCAAGTTCTTCTCTCCGGCTAGGTGAATTGCCGATAGAGAGATTCCTTCCTGAATTGCCCAAAACCAGAGCTGCATCGCCTCTCTGCACAGTGGCAGCGACCCTACGCCTCCTCTTTTGTTGAGGTAGTGCATGGCCACTGTATTGTCTGTCATTATCAGGACGTTTCTCCCCCGTACAGACGGCAGAAAAGCGTTCACTGACAGTCTGATAGCTCTCAGCTCCAACAGGTTGATGTGTAGTCTGGACTCCGATGGAGACCAACGACCGCTGATGGTCAAGTCGTTGGCATGGGCTCCCCACCCCGTGAGTGAGGCGTCTGTGACTACTGTTATCTCCGGCCATGGTTGCCAAAACAGTTCTCCTTTCAAGATGTTCTCTGGGATAGGCCCACCATTGAAGGTCGTGGGCTACCTTGTCCGGAATCCGGAGATCTGTCATCCTCCCTGAGAATTGTGACCACTGAGTCCTCAGTGCCCACTGAAGGGATCTCATTCTCAGGCGAGCCTCTGGCACAAGGGATATGCAGGATGCCATGAGGCCTAGCAACCTCAAAAAGTCGTAGGCTGGGAGATGTTGGGCATTTTGAAACCTGGTGACCATCTGCAGAATATCTTGAGCCCTCACCTTTGGTGGCGAGGCTTTTCCCCAGGGACATGTCCAGGACTGCTCCAATGAACTGGAGTCTCTGTGATGGCATCATCTGTGACTTCTTTAAATTGAGGAAGAAGCCCACCTTGTGTAGGAAGTGGCAGACATAATCTAGTTGGATCCGAGCTTGTTCTGAAGAAACTGCTATGATCAACTAATCGTCCAGGTAGGGGTAGACATGAATCCCTTCCCTCCTTAGACTTGCAGCCACAACCGACATTAGCTTGGTGAAGACCCTTGGGGCGGAGGTCAGCCCAAATGGTAGAACTTGAAATTGATAATGAGAGTTGCCAATTGCGAACCTCAGGCACTTCCTGTGCTTGGGATGGATTGGCACATGGAAATAAGCATCCTGAAGGTCCAGAGATACCAACCAGTCCTGAAGCTGGAGGGCCTGAAGGATCTGAGAGAGAGTTACCATCTTGACCTTGTCCTTCCTGAGGAACTTGTTCAATTCTCGTAAGTCCAGGATGGGTCTCAGTCCTCCGTCTTTCTTTGGTATGAGAAAGTAGGGGGAGTACCAGCCCTTGTTCCTGTCCGCTACAGGTACCGGTTCTATGGCACCTTTCTCTAGCAGGTCTACAATTTCCTGCAAGAGGAGCGGATCCGGCACTTTCAGAGAGCTGTTCCCCGGTGGATGGCTCTGAGGGATCCGTAGAAAAGGCAGGCAGTAACCTTGGCCAACTGTCTCCAATGCCCAAGCATCTGACGTAATAGCCTGCCATTCCGTCAGATGGTGAGTTAACCTGCCCCCTACAGGTGTCTTGTGATGGGAGACCTCAGAGTGGTTTGGGAGCGGCTGATGCAGTTGCCGAAGGTAAAGCGGCTCCTGCGGCTTTCTTTCCTCTACCCTGTCCACCAGGGGTACATTTTCCTTGGCCTCTTTGAGCCGGCCGTCCTCTGCCTCTTACATATGAGGAATAATAGCGAAAGGACCTTCCTCTCCAAGAGGATCCTGAGGGACGAAAATTGGTTTGGCGGATTGCAGCTCCTAGTGACTTAGCTCTTTAGATGTTTGCAGTTTTTCCAAACTGTCATCCGCCTTTTTACCAAACAGGGAAGAGCCGTCAAAGGGCATATTTAAAAGTCTGGCCTGTATGTCAGAAGCAAAGCCGGACTTTCTCAACCATGCATGCCTGCGGATTGTGCTACTTGCCGCCATGGCCCTGCTGATACTGTCAGCAGAATCAATGCCAGTTTGAAGGGACTCACACATTGCATCTTTACCATCTCTGATGATATTTAAAAATGCGTCCCTTTCTTCTCCTTCCTGGAGGCAGTCAGCCGCTGATGAAGCACACTCCCAAAGAGTGGCTGAACCTAGCGAGCGCACAAGTCGCATTAATAGATTTTAAAGCCATGCTACAGCCCGAGAAGACTTTCTTAGCCATGGCATCATATTTTTTATCATCCCTATCCTGTGGAGCAGTGGGGTATGCAGATGTACTGCCTGATGAAGTTGCAGCCTGGACCACCAGACTCTCTGGAGTAGGGTGTTTAGATAGGTATTCAGGGTCAGAAGCAGATACCCTATATTTCGCTGACAACTTCTTGTTAACCGCAGGGATAACTTCAGAAGTTTCCCAGTTAGTTAAAATCTTTCTCTGTAAGGCAGAGTGAAATGGAACCACAGGATCCTCCTGTGGACCTTTATCCAAAATGTCAGTGAGGTCATCCTGCTGAAAAACAGGTGAAGGTGCAGACCAACCCATGAATTCTATGATTCTTGACATTAGGGTTTATAAGGGGTTTCAGCATGTTCCCCTGGGTCTAATTTGACAATTTCCACTTCAGGGGAAGTGTCTAAACCACTTGCTTCCTTTAATACATCCTGAAGGTCTTTCAACCTTCTTTCCTCAGGGTCAAAAGTCTCTGGTTCAGGTGATGTGGTCCTCTGCAGGTCAAAAGGCCTTTCTTGATCTGAGTCTTCCATTTCCTCATAAATTGAGGTTAAAGGGGGGTGTTCTGAGTGAAAAGGGACAAAACTAATTTCTAAAGCAGAGCCATCATCACTGGCCTTGAAAAGGTCGATGTCGTCAACACCGATGTAAAAATCCTTGAAGGCGCCGTCAAAGGCATCAAGAAAACTGGAAGAGTCCCCGTAGAACTCGAAAGGATTGGAACCCTGCTCGAGGATGTCGACGACGCTCTTACCGTCGTGTCGGAGGCTCTTGGCCTAACCGTTGACTGTGGAGTAGCCGTGGTTTTTTCTTTTATCGGCGTCAACGTCGACGCCGGTGTCGACTCAATCGACGGATGCGTCGAAGAACCCTTCGATAACGGCGTCGATGGCGCCGATCTATGCTTCGAAGGGGCTTTCGACGATGGCGTCGAAGATGCTTTACTTCCCGATGGCTCATGGCGCTTCCGGATCGACTCTTTCGCCGGGTGCTTCGACTCGCGGTGTTTATCACCCTCTGCTGACTTTGAGGGGGTCAAGGCCGCTTTCTCGAAGACGCTTAGCATCTTTTTTCTGAATTCCTCCCACTCAGCCTGAGAGCTGTGTTTTGTGGGGTAATGTACTCTTTCAGGGGAACTAGAAGACGACGACGAAGGAGATCTTCTACGTCTCTTTTTCGAGTGTCTAGACCTCGACGAGTGGTGGGAGCCACTTCGAGACCTAGACCGAGAATGCTTTTGGACGGTGAGGAGACGAATGTCTCGACTCTACCGCGGAAACTTTCGAGGAAGTTAAAACTGACTTACCTCTCTCAAGCTTCCCCTTACGCTCCTTCAAGGCTTTCGCCGTCATGGATAGGCATTCCTCACACTCCGAACACTGGTGTTCCATTCTCAGACACCACAAACAGATCCTCTGAGGATCCGTCAACGACATTTTCTTCACACAGTCTCGGCATTTTTTGAAACCGGACCGAGGAGTCGTCGGGTCGGAGGAGGAAGCCATCGAGTACAAGCCGGTTTTCTCGAGGAAATATGAATATATTTCGACTGACGAACTGAGCAACGGTATTCCGAGGCACACAAAGCGCGGAAAAACGGAACTGAGCAACGGACGCTGCGCGTGGCCATTTATAGGCATGATGACGTCGGCGTCAATACAGTGGCTGTCGAGGAACACCTACTCGACGGACGTCGACGCACAGCGCCCTCTACTGGGAAAAAAAATTCCGAGGCCAGCAAGCTGGAGATACAAATATCATAGATAAGGAATACGTCGGAGGACACAATCCCTTCGAAGGAAAGATTTATTTCCAGGCCTTTTCGAAGTCGCAAGTTTTCACAAGTGCCACAGGGTCGCTCCTCTTGCGGAGAATCTCTGGCCTGTCCATTTATATGAATCGAAAAGAATCAAATAGGACTTAGCCTTGGGTTGGAGGTGGTCTGCTAATATGTGCTCAGCTCTAAGCAGGGAGGCTGAAGATGTGTCAGGGCTGGTGGTACCTCATTTTATCAAGATGTTTGGGGGCCCACCTTGCCTAAAGTTGTGAAAACCAGTCAGGAGGCACCCATAGAATGCTTAAATTATAATGAATTGCAGCAAGGAGGTTAATAATTGCAGATCGTCACAGGACAGGTGTTAAGATGGATTTCTAAACACTGACCTGGTGGGCAGAGGTTTAGGAGGCCACCAGGTCGGTTTAGTCAAACAGGGGAACCTTCTGGACAAGCCAGACCAATCTAGGTAGCATGGCAGGCGGTCAAGACTAAGTCTCAGGAGAGGTGAAAGTGATCGGAAGCCCACAATTAGCACACACAGCAATGAACCACAAATTACTCTTATACAAGTGTAAATGAAAAATATCTATACATTTGTTGTCGGCTGGACAAATAGACACAAGTAAACTTTAGCTATGCAAAAACAGTTACCACACAACACACTCTACTGTACAGCATTTATACAATAAGTTCCTAATAAAACAAATGAGGAAAACAGAGCCACAACCTGTAAAGAAAAGGGCGAGTTAACACACTAGGAACATTAGAAAATTCTTCGGGGTCATTCCCTAACTTTCGAGTCCAGCCCTAAGAAGTGGGGAGCCTTGTGCTCAACAGTAAAGTTTGCGCGTAAAAGCCCAAAATCGTGCAGTTGAAGCAAAAAGCGAGTCTTCTTAGCAGGGCTGTAGCAAGTCTGGAAGGGTTTTGATGCAATGAAGAATTGGGTCCCACTATTTGAGTAGGATCGGCCCTTGGTGGCAGAGCCGTTTTCGAAAAGGTGAGAATAACTAGGGATCGCAGGCTAACCCAGCCAAGAGCTAATACCTTTAGCGGATATTTGTGCGTAAAAGGGATCGGTTATGCCTGGGGGGCACCGGTAAGTGATGCAAGTACTCACCGGCCCTCTGCACAATCCAAACCAAACTTTGCCAGTCTAGTCGAGATCGCTAGTAGGTTCGAGTCCTGCAGTTTCGGACGCTCCAGCTCTCAGCTGCCTCGGGAATAGAACAATTGTCTGTGACAGGACAGTTGTCTTTCCTCGGCTTCCAAAGGAAGTATGAAGAAAATTCTGGTGCAGCAGGCGTCGGGGCACAGGAGAGCAAAACAGCAAGGCACCTATAGAGAACGTCACCAACAGGTAGTGACGCACAAATCACAGATGCGGGCTGCGTTACGCAATCTCCTAATTCGGAGCCCAGCAGAGCTAAGCCTGTGAAATTTGCAGGAGAATGCACAGGACCACAAGCAAGCAATGACCCAAATCTAGACGGTGGCAGCGCGATACCCTGAGGTAGAGCTGGACAGTTCACTGGATGGCCCAGGAACACTTCAGAAAGGGCTTGTTTGGTTAGTAAGCAGGGGGCGCAGAGCGGTGTTGCTCCCACTACTCCAAAATGGGCGAAGTGCCTTGGCAGGTCTCCTTGATAGATGAAGAAAACAGGGGTCTGATGGGACAGCAAAGGGTGAAAGGTGCCAAAACCTTCTAGAGCCTCTCGTAGTTTCACAAGTCTGTTTCTTTGTGCAGGGTACCTGAGTCCTTCTGTAATTCGGGAAGAACTCAAGTGATCAACCTGGAATGGATGCAAGACCCCTTCTCTTATCCAAGATTAGCTTTGCCCCAAAATCGAGGACTTCCATTTCAAAGATCTGCTCTCATGCAAGCATCCCAGTCGTGGACCAATCACGGTCCATGGTGGTCTCAGTCTCATTCAGGCATCCCAAACATCCTGGCACCAGTAGTGTGGATTGGGACCAGACAGTCCCAACCTGCTTCCTTGGCACACACACATGAGAGGCAGATGCCTGAGAAAGAGATTGGCTTTCGTGGGAGGCTGAATGCACAAATAAGGAAAACCCGGGTTACTAGACCTGGGTAAAGGCAAGGGACAAAATGGCAATGGGACAGAACAAAAGACTTTGTGGCTCCGCCGTTTTCGGACCTGGCAACAGTCGTGAACCAAACGTGGTAAATGCTGTGTGATTCAGTAAAAAGAAGTAAAACATTATTAAAAGTAACTTCTGCACCAAGTTCATCCCATGCACACTCATACAATCACCAAAAAAATCCTTTGAGGGTGTCAAGGGCCCCAAAACAAAAAGGACCCCAGCCCATGGTACTGGAAGGTACCTTAACCACTGTTAAAAAGTTCCCAAGAAATGGCAACATAGTGAAAGACTAAGGAAATAGTTTCCCAGTACTGACAGTCTGAAGGACATGTCAGTTTCCCCATAACAACTGAGCAAAAGCCCAGTGGAGCTGAGCTGAAGGCTTTGTTCCACTGGCAAAAGTCAGGTCAGGAAAACCAAACAAAAAGCAAAAATTTCGGGGGTCCACAAATGGAGGGAAAATTACACCTAAATGAAATCTTTCCTAACAGGCAGTCAGTGGGGAGCTGAAACCCTAAATGTTTGATGAAAAGTTATCAATCACTCTTTGACAGCAAGGGATTCATATAGACGAAACTGGAATTAAAAAAGGCAATGGGTGATGAGATCTTTGCTGGATGCTGCAAGTGACCAGAGGAAGGTGATGGACCGATGGTGTAAGCAAAGGAAGCATGTAACGTGTGTGCTGCATGGTGGACATGTAATGTACTGAATTCCTGAATTAAAAGACTATGTTGTATTGTCAAAATGCTGCCAACTTTGTTGGCTGATCGAGGGTGTGGTAGGAGAGGCCTTTCAACTGAAAAACTTTACAGGTCAAGACGCCGTCCCTGGCTCTACGATAATTCAATTTGTGAGGGTGGGCCCCTTAATCACCACAACCCAAGCGGGCCCACCACTTGAAGAACGAGTGCACCGTTGTACATAAAGCAAGTTTATCCTGCGAGTAGTTAGTGTTGTAGGACCAAACTAACTCAAGTCTCAACAAACCATATCAGTTGATATCTTTTATACATTTTTGCAACAGTTAAAACACTCCCAGATACGTTATTACAATCCACACCCAAACAAGATTGGACAAAAACCTCTTGAAAGAAATCCCATCTTTTCCCAATTCATACGTTTTCACTGGCCGGTTTTATCTTAATAATCATCTTCAGATCTTTGATTGATTATTTATTATGCGCTTATACAGAAGTGTTTCAAAGCGCAACCATGCATGGGAAGGGAAGACATATGGAAAACAAGACAAAAGATCTTACTAGGCATGGTACCTTCAGATTATGCAGGTGAACAGCGAAGGAAGGGCGTTGGGGGGTCGGGGGGCAATAGGGACAAGTGTGCCCAGTCCCGTCAGAACATGGGTTAAGTGCAGAGAGATGCCACTCATTGGTTGTAGCGAGGCGCAGTAGTGCTGCGGCAAGTGCAAGGCCCGGGGGCATGTGCAGGAGACTGGCGAGGAAAGCGTGGGACCTTTGAGGCTCTGAAGGTACACCAGGCAGCCAGTCAGAGAAACTGAGCATAAGTAGAAGAGAGAGCGAGAGAGCGGAACAGGTGGTTAGCAGGGGAGGGGAGAGAGAAGGAGGAGGCGAAGAGGAAAGTCTTGATGAGTTTCCGGAATTTAAGAGATCCGGCTCAAGACGGAGAGAGGCAGAGAGGCTGTTGCAGAGAGAGGCACCTGCAGAGGATAAAGATCTCCCCCCGGCCCCTCCAAGTCTCTGCTTGGAGAATCGGCTCACCCGCAGAAAAGTTGGATGAAGACGAGCAGAGGGCACGGGAAGGTGAGTATTTAGGAAGAGAGCATTGTAGATAGAGTGGGCTCAGGCCCCAGAAAGCCTTGTGAACAATGCAAAGGGTCTTGAACTTAATCCTCACAGCAAAGGGGTGCCAGTGAAGGGATTTCAGTGCCGGAGAGATACCGTCCCTGGGCTTGAGACCAAGGATAAGTCTTGCGGTTCTGTTCTGGATGAGTTGAAGAGGATGGAGGGTAGAAGAGAGCAGGTTGAGAAAGAGGCTGTTGCAGTAGTCCAGCCCAGAGGCGACCTGGAGACAGTGAGCCTCTGGAGGACATTGAGAAAAGGCAGAATACCTCTGAGAACGTACAGTTGGTAGTGGGACTTTTTAGAGATGTCCGTGATGCGTGGCGAGAAGGAGAGAGTGGGGTCGAAGATGACCCTGGTGTTTTTTGCCCCGTTGGTAGGTTGAGGCGCAGGGCCAAGGGTGGCCAGCCAGAGAGAAAGAGGGAAGGTAGGAGCAGGGGTCCCGATGAGGACAAACTCTGTCTTACTGGCATTGAAGCAGAGGTTGTTTGCAGCACACCACGACTGAATTGCGGACATAGTCAGGTATGAGTGAGGAAGAGGCTGGGGATAACCTGAAGGAGAGCTGTCTCTCATCCGCGTAACACTGAAACTTGGAGGTCATACAGGCCAGGGGGACCATGTAGCCATTGAAAAACCCGGGGATAGGTTAGATCACTGGGGGACACCGCAAGTAGAGAAAGTGATAGGGCAGAGGAAAGACCCCAGTTCCACCTGGGATGGGCGGTCAGAGAGAAAGGGGATTAGCCACGTCAGGGCCTGATCAGTGATGCCCAGGGTGTCACAGAGACATGCAATCAGGGTATTGTGGTTCACTGTATCGAAGGCAGAGGAGAAGTCAAGTAGAATGAGGACAGAGGGAGAGTTAGAATCAAGATTTGCAAGCAGATTTTCACAGTTATCCAGGAGAGCGGTTTCTGTGCCTCTGGATGCTCTAAAGCCAGACTGGTAGTCCTGGAAGCAGCCAACAAATTCAGTGTGGAAGGTAAGGTGGGAAATAGCCAACTTCTCCAGGACTTTGCCCATGAAAGGAGTGATGGAGATCGAGCGATAGTTTGCGGGAATGCAAGGGTCAGCAGAAGGTTTTTTGAGGAGAGGGTCCACAAGGGAATACTTAAGAGCAATGGGGAAAACTCCAGTGGCAAAAGAGGTTTCAGAGGTCGGTCAATGCTGGGGCAAGAGAGTCAATGTTGTCCTTGATGATTATGGAGGGACAGGGATCCACCTGTTTGCAGGAGGCTTTCATAGACCGAACTGGTCTAGTGACTTCCTCATGTGTGACATGGAAGAGAGAAGAAGGGGAGGGGTGGAGGTGGTCAAGGGTGGCACAAGAGATGTTGGTGCATGAGGCAGGGAGGAAGAAAGGAAAGGATATCTTGTGTTTTTGTGGTGAAGTGTGCAGCCAGAGCCGAGCAAAGGGCCTGGGTGGGTGCAATGGTGGAGGAGGCTGTGGTATGGTTGGCTAGTTCCTTGCAAACTTTGAAAAGTTAAGCCGTGTTATTGGGTGCCGCAGAGATGTGGGCTTGAATAAAGACTCTTTTCTTGAAGCAGATGCAGAGTGTATACTAGCTTTGGAGGAGGCGGCAGGCCAGTTTATCAGAGGGTGCGCCTGAGGAATCCCATTTCCGTTCGCTTGCCCTGCACTTGCATTTAAGGGCTGTCAGTTCCGAGTCATACCAAGAGTTGCACTTTTTGGTAGGCTTCAGTCGTATCCTCATGACAGGGGTAAGAATATCAAGAGTGTTGGAAACAGAGAAGTTAAAGTTAGAGAGGGCTGTATCAGGGTGGGAGTCAACCGCAGGAGTGGAAGGAGCAGAGTAGGTGGTGGCAAAGGCAGCTACTGACACTCTTTTCATGGGTCGGATGACCTTGTAGACGGGAGGCAGTGTCGGGCTTACCGATGAAAGAGGAGAAGAGAGCTTCAAGTGAGAAGAGAGGAGAGAGTGATCAGTCCAGGAGAGAGAAGTAGTGAGGGGGCTAGAGGAATGTCAGTTGAGATGAGAGCATCTAAGGTGTGACCACCGCTGTGCGTTGGGCCAGAGGATAAGTTGGAAAGAGAGAGAAAGTCGCAACGGTTGTGGAAAAGTCCGAGGAATCAGGTGAGTCGAGATGGATATTGACATCACCCAGTAGAAGGAGTTGAGAAGAAGAGGAAAGGAGAGACGAGGCAGGTCAGCCCATTCCGAAAGGTGGCCCATAGAAGGTGGCCAGCAGGAGTGAGAAGAGTGTTTCACAGCTGAGCGAGTGTTAAGCATGACAATGTGGAGCAGATTGGCATCAGTGAAAGACTTACTGGGGCGGGGGACAGTGGTCCCCTCCATTAGTGGCGAGAGTGCCTAAGGGGCGGAGGTAGAAGGGGGGCAGAGGAGCCAAGGCCGGCAAGGGAGCCGGGACCGTAGTGGCAGAGAAGAGAGACAGTTTGGGAGGGGCCACAGGGGACAAGGGAGCCCCAGATACAGAGTTTAGTGGGTGGCAAGTTCACCAAAGAGGAGGAGGCTGACAATGTGTGCGATGGCGGCAAGGAGGCAGTCGCGAGGGAAGAAGGGTGGTTAGGAGGCGGCAAGGAAGCCACGGTGGGCACAGCTGTTAAGTGAGCCAGAGACGGGGGGTGGAGGGGGAAGAGACTGGGGACAAGACAGAGAAACACACTGGGTGCTGGGGAAGGTAATATGCGCAGGAAAACAGTGAACACGCAAAGGAAAGGGGGTAGCGGGTATAGTGCTGAGGGGAATAACAGCACAAAGACCATGGGAACTGAGGAAGTGTGAGGGAACAGTTAGCAGACTAGACAGAGTACAAGGGGGTGCACTTGTCAACACATTCTCATGAAAAGTAGGTTGTGGACACTGCTAAATTCGACTTTAAGCAGCAGCAAGACAATCAGGATGTGCACACAGCTAAAGACAAATTTAAACAGCAGTGGGCGGGCAAACCTTGTTGTTAATGGCGCTGGATGTTAACATCCTGGGTAGGGCTTGTTGGGTACGAAGGTCAATACACCTTGTCTTTGTTCACCAGTTCATTTTAGATTTTTGATTTATGTGATAATTATCGTAGCACATGCAGTGCTAGGCGCATGTGAGAAGAGCCAACACATGTTTCGACAGAAGTCTTTATCAAAGGCAGAGTATGCAATTAGTGGAGGTCCTTGACTAAAGAAGTAGAAAGCCACGGGATAGTTAGGAATTCTGGTCCTGCATTGGAGAGGCTGGATAGCCACTGGGGATCCAAGGTTCTGTTAGTGGTCTGCGCAGAGGCAGCGATCAAGCTATGAACAGCAAAAAACAAATTTAACAGCAGCAAGACAATCAGGATGTGCGCACAGCTAAAGAAAAGGTTTTTCTTTTTTAGGTCAACAGGTATATAAGCAGGATAGTACAGGAGTGTAGCATTGGGGTAAAAGTCCAGGGCGATGTGGGTGATATGGTATGGTGTTTTTGAAACAAAAGTGAGAAGTGTCTTCAGACGATAGGTTATAGAGATTGTCAAGAGAGGCTCGAAGTCCAGAGGGCAGGCAGCATACAAAAGGTCCACACTTACGTTATTGCTGAGGGGGCGATCACATAGCCCGAGAGGGCCAGGAAAGGGTCACCAGCATCCAGGTGCATAATGAAGGGTTGGAAAAAAGAGGGGGTCCACAACACCCAGCCAGGCCCAGACAGGAGCAGACAGGAGCCTCATAATCAGAACACCTCTTCTTAGGATTCACTCATGATGGTGGGTCATGACATCAGCATATGGTTAAACATTGGTATTGAAACACAATTCATTACTAGCAATAACTGGCCTAAGCCATTTAAACCCGTACTCTTGATTTGCACATGGTTCCCATGAGTATTCCCAGTGACCTGAGGAAGGCTGGGTAAATGATTTATCTTTGAGTTAGTGATGCTATCTCAATCCCCGGGTCACTGTTTCATTGAAACTTTCCAATCTACAAAACTGCCCCTTTATCACACAATTGAAATGCCTGAGTAGCCTAGAGCATTGACTTAAGCCGCGCGCTTCACTGTTGACCAAAACAAAATAACGATACCCCTTCTGTCACACTCTCAGGCATCAGGAGATTACATCTATCTACGATACTTATTAGACCATACAACTCAGATTGTTCCTGCAGCTATGCTGACCACAAAGGTTGTGAAGTTACTTATTCACCTATCTCCTGCTTCTAAAACCTCACAGAATCAGTTACTTAACAGTCAAAGGTCACCTTAAAAACAATCCCGACTACTGTGGTTTTGATTCATTTGTAAAAGCTCACTAAATTGAGATTAATGAATTCCCCATGTATTTGTATAATGTGCATGCATGTTTTTACATTTTGGTGGGTTTAAAATGTTATCTTTCTGTGCGCGTGCAAGCTAATATTTATCAATTCTAGACAACAGTAACACTAAAAGTAACATCCCATCCATAATTACACTTGGGTACATATGAAAATGCAACATGGTGACCAGTTTGCCACCACCCACAGTTAACAATACAGCACACACAACATGAATCCCTCGTAATTATGGGGACCTTTTCTGACCACTCCAACATTGTGAATCCGAGTCTTCTTCTGAAACACTCTGTGGAATAAGAGCAGCGCTTTGTACAAAAACGTTCCTCTAGCTGAGAGACTGAGCAGGGCATATAATGCAATGTACATGTGCTTGTTTCTCCTTTTGAGACATTTGCAGAGTAGTTCCTGACACCATAATTTTCCTGCATATGCTACTGGATATATTCGGGAAAGCATTGCAGTAGTCGAGTTATGCGGGGGGTCTAGGTCTTGTTTTTTGCTTTTATGTATCTACATAAATGAGGCCATTGTTCATACACAACTAGGTGAGAGAGGGGCTGAATTGCTTTGTTCGTGTTTTTAGATTTTAGAGTAGTGTAATGCTGGATGGTCTAGGAAAAGATTAACTATTTTTCTTTGTCCTACCTACAAAGTAAGGACTATGCCATTGCCCTAAACTCAAGCTGGAAACTATAAAAAAAAAAAAACAAATGCATTCAGCGGGCCTAGCAGAATGGGAGTAGTTTGCACACATTTACCGAATACAAACTATATACATTCTGGGGGACCATATCCATGCATTATATAAAATTTACATTCACATCCTTTCCGCCTCTAACATGCCACAGGGCTACAGATTAAATATATAGCAACAAAATCAAAGCAGCGGGTAAAAGCTGATAAATAACTTAGTCATAGGCTTCAAAGTGAATTGGCGGTAGAGAATATGACCTTTAAAGACGAAAACAAAAACAAAGGCAGATGGACCTCCTTATACCAAAAAACATAATTGGAAACCGATTTCTGTGAGTCAGGGATCCAAACGTGCATCTGCTGCTGTGTGAGGCCCACATGAATAATTGAACCTTCCGCAATCTAAATAGAGCCGAGTGATAGGCAGTAATAAAGACGCAGCTCTCTGCTGGTCTACAGCACTCTCAGTGCTCTAAAAATAGGCAGCAGTTCAGCGGCCCCCAGAGATTGCTGTCAATTTACAGGCCAGTGCACATCTGTAAAATCCACAAAGTGCCAGGTCTTCCTGTCAGCATCTAAATATGCACGGTTACCAGCTGACTCCACGGACAAGCTAACCCAGTCCTGGGCTTTGCTTTTACTGTAGTTTACCTTTAGTCTAAATAGCAAATTGAAGTGCCCCAAGATCACACCATCTAGAGTGCAATTGAAGTAGAAAGGCAAGCCCAGGACTGGGGCACGTTGTTCCTGTTGTGGTGGCATATTTTAAATGGTGTTATTTTTCAGCCTTGTTATATGTGCTTGTTATTACATGTTCCCCTCTTATTCTTTTATAGCGTGGACTGATAATATAGAGATGAAGAATGCTTATATTTATCATTGAGAAACCTATCTTGCATAGGTTGCACAGGGCTTTGGAGAACCTCCGTTCTAGAACTTGACATGCTTTAATAATTGAGCCAGCGTGGTTTTAGCAGGATTATTTATTGTACTTAATTATTTGACATTTGTAGAGCGTGCCGAACCCAAAGACATCTGGGTGCATCCGGTTGGCTTTGGAACTGCTGGCACTGAGTCTTAAAACCTGGGCGCCTAGAGGATTCACATGATCGGTACACTTTGAAAATGAAGGATCATGCTTTTGTATGTATTAATGGAAAAGTACAATCACATGGAGAAAAAGATGGCCGACCACTGAAGGCTGCCATTAGTCTGTACTTTGTAGAAGGGCCTGTATCAGGTGAAGCGTGATGGATAGACCTGCACCGATGACGTAGTAGCATAGGTATAAAAAGGGGGGCTGGATCTTCAAGAAAAAGTAAGATGATTTCCCCAGGGGCTAACAGGGCCGTTGTTTTCTTTATCTTAGGTTTTGGCTTTAATTTGCCACTGCCTGGGCATTCTTCAAACGTCTGGGTGTCGGAGCTTAGGTTACTGTTGAAAGGTACAAGGTAATATGCAGGCTTTCTCTTATTGCATTGCAATGAAATAAAGTGCCCCCATCTTCGATCTTTAAAAGGTATTGTGTGAGCCTGCTTTCTCCAACACTGGTAAAATGGAATCATCTGGTGACCTTATACATATTGCAATATTAAAATCAAAGGATCTAAAGCATCAACTGCAACAAAGGCATTGCTTATTACTTTAAATACCATTTTGAAAGACAAAATTAGAGTGCATTTTTCAGCCCCTTGCCAATTCCAGCCTTCTCTGGTGCGAAACCTGGCTCGACTTCTGGCTGGGATGGTAACCTTCTTGTCTGAGTGTAAGTCACACCCTGCTGCTCCTGGTGAAGCTCAGATCGAAAGGGTGTTCATACCAGTCACTTGCATGGCACTCAGCTTGTTGGATGGTAATGGGCGACCTCTGAATCCAGGTCTAAAATCCCACTTCTCCAATCTTTAGATGCTCTGTTGTTTCACACGGAACAAGTTACTTACCTGTAACTGTTGTGCTCCAGCATGGGTCTGGCATGGATTCCCATGCTCATGAATATTCCCCGTCGTCAGGCTGGGAATCCTCGGTAAAGAAAAAAACCAGTATCAGTTTTGTTTCTGATCTGTCTTTCGTAATAGTAACCAATCGCTGATCTCTGCGTCATACTGACCACAGCCAATGACTGCCCTCTACCTAAGCCCCGCCTCTGGCAGCCATCTTCAGATTTGGTAGCACGTGAAGTGGCAGTATGACCAAGTGAAGAGCCGCAGAGGGGTAGGCGGGAGGGTTGGCATGTGAATCCATGCCAGACCCATGCTGGAGAACAACAGTTACAGGTAAGTAACTTGTTCCTTCTCCAGCATGGGGTCTGGCATGGATTCACATGCTCATGAATAAAGAATACATAGCAATACACACATGCACAACCACGGGAGGTGGCAAAGGCTCAACATTAAGCATTACATCAAACTCAACATTAAGCAAATCTTACCTCCTCACCAGGCTCACCTTAGGCGAACAGGTTGCGCAGCACTGCTTGGCCGACCCTGGACTCCTCCCTGGAATCCCGATCGACGCAGTAGAATTTCGTGAAGGTGTGCGTCGACCTCCACGTAGCAGCCATGCAGATGTCCAGCAAGGGCACACCAGATAGGAACGCCGTGGTAGCTGCGATCGCTCTGGTGGAATGGGCTCTCGGACGGCCAGGCAGAGGTCGGTTTGCCAACCGATGACAGTACATGATACAGCCGGAGAGCCATCTGGAAATGGAAGCCTTCGAGAGAGCCTTCCCCTGATTGACAGGTCCAAAGTTCACAAAGAGTTGTGACGTCTTCCGAAAACACTTTGTGCGGTCCACGTAGAACTTCAGCGCTCTGGCCACATCCAGCGAGTACAAAGTCCTTTCAGCCGGCGACGAAGGCGACGGGAAGAAAACGGGCAACACCAAGGGTTCGTTGAGGTGGAAGTCCGACGGCACCTAGGGCATGAAGGAGGGGTGTGTCCTGAGCACTACCCTCGTTTCGTGAAAAGTCAAGTACGGGGCCTTGCAGGAAAAGGCCTGGATCTCTCCCACCCGTCGTGCGGAGGTGATGGCCACAAGAAACGCTGTTTTCCACGACAAGAACTTCAACGGAGCCGAGTGCAGAGGCTCGAACGGAGGTCCCATGAGCTTGGTCAGCACCACGTTGAGCTCCCATGCCGGGGCCGGAGCCTTCACCGGCGGGAACGATCTGAACAGTCCCTTCATGAACTCTTTCACCAGACGATGAGACCACAAAGACGTCCGCCCCGTGGTTCTGGTGTATCGGGAGATCGCAGCAAGATGAATCTTTATGGACGCGTGCGCCAGTCCAGCCTTGGCCAGCGTCAGTAGGTACGGCAGTACTTGGGGAGCCGTAATCCGTAGAGGGTTAATCTTCTGTGCGTGGCACCAGACAGAGAACCTCTTCCATTTGTGTCCGTAGCATTTAAGAGTTGAGGACGCCCTGGCCTTTGCAAGAACCTCTCTGCAGTCGGCCGGTATGTCGTATCCTCCAAACTCTAACGCTGCAGGAGCCAGGCCTGCAAGTTCAGCGACTTCGGGTCGTGATGGAGGATGGCGCCTCCTTCCCTGGAGAGAAGATCCACGTCCACTGGCAGCTTGATTTACGGGGACGCTGACAAGTCCAGAAGGTCCGGGAACCATATCTGCCTTGGCCACGCAGGTGCGACGAGGATCATCCTGCACCGTGACCTCTTGAGCTGGTTGATGAGCCAGATCAGCAATGGCAATGGAGGGAACGCGTATAGAAACAGGCCCTCCCAGGGGAACGAGAAAGCATCGCCCATGCTCCTCGGCTGGGGAAACCTGCTGGCGAACCTCCGGCACTTGGAGTTTGTCGCCGTCGCGAACAGCTCGATCTGGGGTGCGCCCCACCGTTGGAAGAGGCGGTCCACTAGATCCTGTCGTAGTTCCCACTCGTGGCACGAGCGCAGCTCCCTGCTGAGTGAGTCGGCGATGGTGTTTTTTATCCCTGCCAGATGAAACGGCACCAGAAACATCCCTTGGGCGACGGCCCAATGCCACAGATCCTGCGCCTCCCTGGACAGGGCTGGGGACCTGGTTCCGCCCTGTTTCCTGATGTAGAACATGGTGGTGGTGTTGTCGGTGAAGATCCTCACCACCTTGCCCTTGAGGGACGGAAGGAAGGACCTGAGGGCCCAAAACACTGCATGGAGCTCCAGGACGTTGATATGGAGGGACTTCTCCGTCGGGAGCCAGAGGCCTCTCGCGTGCAGATTTTCGGTGTGCGCTCCCCACCCTTCCAGGGAGGCATCCGTGGTCACTGTCTCCTGGTGGCCGTGGGTCTGGAAGTCCATGCCCGCCGTCAGATGCGCGCGGGTGCCCCACCACCGGATCGCTCGTCGGAAACTCTCGTCGAGTGTGATCCTCTCCTCGAAGCTGCCCGTCGTCTGGATCCAGCGCGCGTCCAGGAACTCCTGCAACGGGCGCATCCGGAGCTTGCACAGGGGGATGAGGTAAATGCAAGAAGACATCCTTCCGAGGAGGGACTTGATGGACCTCACTCTGGCCGCGTCCGCAACCAGCATCCGCTGCACCTTGCCCAAAATGGCCCTCGTCCTTTCCTCCGACGGATAGGCCAGAAGCGACACTGTGTCGAGCTTCGCTCCCAGAAACAGTGCGTCTTGTGCGGGCACCAGGTGGGACTTGGCGTAGTTTATGGAGAATCCCAGGTCTGTGAGAAGTTGGACGGTCCTTGCCGTGTGATCCACGGAGAGCTCCTTCGTCTTCGCTCGAATTAGCCAGTGGTCCAGGTAGGGGTAGACGTGGATCCCCTCTCGGCGCAGCTGCGCCGCCACCGGTGCGAGGCACTTGGTGAACACCCTGGGTGCCGACCTCAGTCCGAAGGGAAGGGCTCTGAACTGATAGTGACGCCCTTGGACCACGAACCTGAGAAACTTTCGGTGTCCCTTTAGGATGGGAATATGGAAGTAGGCATCCTCCAAATCCAACGACGACAGGAAATCGCCCTCCTCCAGCTGACCCAGGACGTGTTGAAGGGTGACCATCCGGAACTTCTGTGCCTTGATGAATTTGTTCAGTCGTCGTAGGTCCAGGATGGGACACCATCCTCCCGTCTTCTTCTTCACGAGGAAGTATCTTGCGTAAACTCCGGAGCCTCTTTGAGACGAGCTCGATGGCGCCCTTCTTGAGCATCGCCTTTACCTCCAAGAGAAGTTGAGGAACGTGATGTTCTTTCCTGGCCACAGGTGGGACGCGCGGCACCTCTTTAGAAACTCGAGCGCGTGACCCTGGGTTACGGCGTCCAGCACCCAACGGTCGGTGGAGATGGACTCCCACACGCTGACAAAGCTCGCCAGCCGGCCTCCCACCGGGGTGCTTCGGTGGGGGCCAGACCCCACGGCCGGTTCAGTCCTGCTTCGACGAGGCTTTGCCGCCTTGACCTCCTTGGCGACGACGGCGGGGTCCGCCTGACTTGCCTCGTCCCCTGTAAGCTTCCTGCGACGACGAACGGGCCGCTTGACAGTAGGTGGAAAATCCGCCGCCGGAACCTTTGGAGGCACCCTGTTTTCCTCCGCCGCTCCGAAAGGGCGGCCGCCGTTGCTGGAGAACCCCAAGAGCCCGGGCCGTCTCCGTGTCTGCCTTGATGGCTTGAAGGGAATCGTCCACTGTTTTCCCAAACAGGTTGTTTCCGTCGAACGGCATGTCCAAGACTCTGGTCTGCACGTCCTGACGGAAGTCAGTAGCCTTGAGCCATCCACGCCGCTTAAGGCACACGTCGTTGCCCAACTGGCGAAATCCAGTGTCAGCGATGTCCGTCGCAATCGTAATGGCGTGGTCCAACGCCACCTCTCCTTCCTGCAAGATCTCTAGGGCATCCGCCCTCTTGTCGTCCGGTAGGAAGTCCAGCAGGGGGGCCAGTTTGTACCACAACTCCCTGTCGTAGCGGGCTACGATAGCCAAGGCGTTGGCCGCCTTAATCGTTGTCGCTGCAGACGAGATGACCCTGCGTCCCATCGTATCCAATTTCTTTCCCTCGCCGTCCGGCGGGGAGGTCGACGTAGAGGCCGCACCCCCCCCCGCTTTCTTCCTGGCCGCCGCGGAGACGACCGAGTCCGGGGTCGGCTGTGCCCAAAGGCACAAGGGGGCCGCGTCTGGGACCCGGTACTTCTCCTCGTACCGATCTCTTCTAGCCGGCGTCGTGGATGGGTTCTTCCTCTTGGCCTCGCGCAGTTGATGAAGGAAACCTTCCTTCTTCTCTTCCGGGCAGAGCTGGAAAAGCTCGGATGCCCTGGCGATCATGGAGTGAAACGATCCAATCTCGTCGGGCGGGGAAGCCCGGGTGGGAGGTGACGATGGCAGATCCTCGTCGTAAACCTCGTCGTCCGTACCCGTCGCGGCCGTGTCAGTCCCCGTATCATCCCCACGAGTCGTGGACGGGGAGGAGGGCTGAACAGGGCGCGATGGCTGAAAAGGAGGTGGAGGATGAATCCTTCTTCTTTTAGGGGGAGGGCTCCCAGAAGGGCCTGGCTCCGGGTCCCCCGTCGGGAGCGGTTCCTCCACTGGTGGTAACGGCAGTCTCGTCCTTATCTCCGAGCATAAGGACTGTATAGCCAACAAAATGGCCGAGTTGTCTTGCGGCACTGGTTGAGGGGATTCCGACGGGCGGTCATGGGCCCCGTCGGCACCCTCGACGTTATCGTCGTCTCCCACGTCGGGGCCCCTCCCGACGGGCTGGTCTTCTTCCATGCCAACGCCGTGGCTTAAGACTTCGATCAGCTCTTCCTCAGAGGTTGAGGCCGAATCCACGACGACCTCCTGCCCCCCCTTTTTCTTCTCCGTCGGAGGTTTCACGGGGGTCCTGTCGATGGGCATAAAAGAGGACTCCCTCCGCGGTGGCAGGGAGACTCTGAGCCCTGAGGTCGCCACCACTGGTGTAGCCTCCACAGGCTGAGCCAGGGCCGCCGCGACTGTCTCGATAGAGGCCTTGGCCGGATGGATTAAGGCTTTCACCACCTTAGGTGCGCTCACCGCCTTCTCCTTGGGGGGAGGGTCACTGCCTCGCTCTCCCTCCGATGGGACCTTCCAGCTCGACCGGGGCCTCTCCAGGAGCTTCGCCGGGTGCTCAGCCTTCCTCTTACCCGAACCAGAGCGTTGGCTCGTGGTTGATGGTGCCGGGGAGGATGCGCCCTGCCTGGCGCCCGTAGAGCCCGACCGTTCGGCACTCCCGGTGCCAGCGGACTCGCGGTGCTTGGCCTTGTGTTGGACCCCCGTCGCCGGGGCGTCCTCAAAGGTCTTAGAAGACCGCTCGGATTTCTTCTTCTTCTCGCCCGACGGGCTCTTCCCTTCCAGCCAGTTGGCGAGACGTTGATGGCGGGCCTTCATGGTCCGCTCCGACATATTGCAGCAAATCGCAGAGTCCTTCTCCATGTACGTCTTGTCCTCATGTAGGCAGTACAAACAAAAGGAGTGTTCGTCCTCCTTAAAGACATTCTGAAGCTGGCATCCAGGGCAGACCCTGAACAGCTTTCCGGGCGTCGAGCTTCCTTTCTCCTGGGCCATGTCCGAGATGGGCCTGAGAAACTTCTGGAGTCCTCCAAAAGCGTGGCTCGGCGAAATCTTCACCCTTGAGGGGCGTAGACGAATCCGACACGGGTCCCCGTTGATCGGATGAAGAAACGGTGGAGCTTGAGGCTCTTTTGACCGAAAAATCAAAGTTTTTGAGAAAAAAACGTGAAAAAATAGCACTAACGCTCGAGAGCAATAGCACGAGGATCCCAAAAATTGAACGTGCGGTAATAATCTGAAGATGGCTGCCAGAGGCGGGGCTTAGGTAGAGGGCAGTCATTGGCTGTGGTCAGTATGACGCAGAGATCAGTGATTGGTTACTACTACGAAAGACAGATCAGAAACGAAACTGATACTGGTTTTTTTCTTTACCGAGGATTCCCAGCCTGACGACAGGGAATATTCATGAGCATGTGAATCCATGCCAGACCCCATGCTGGAGAACTCCTAGTTCTCACTACCCTTTGATGTTAACTCTCCTCCCACTCCACTTTTCTGCTTCTCCTCCCACTACTACTCCGCTCCTCCCCCTACAACCCCACTCTCCAAACTACAGAACACACTTCACTCTGTATCAGTCAATTCACTTTCACTCCTCACGCTACCCTCTTCTACTCACTCATCAACCAACCACACACACACACACACACACACACACACTCTCTCTCTCTCTCTCTCTCTCTCAAGTATGTGTGTCCAGAAGTTAGAAAATGGGGGATATGCCGACCCACACTCTCCGGGAGGTCTTGTCGCATACTGGAATCGGTGGTCTGTGACGGCCAATGTGCAAATCTGTGTTTCTGGACCCCGTTCCTAGGATTCTCTAGTAAGTTCTAGAAGTAAATTCGATCCCGGGTTGTCCAAGGAGTTGGATGTTTCTGGGGCTTGCTTTGGTGTGTTGGGAGCTCTGCACAGGCTACAGCAATGTCTCTGAATAGGGACATTGACTCCCTCTATCCCAGTTGCCATTGAGTCTGTGGCATACCAGGTTTGCCTGCCAAGGTTTCTCAGGTCAGTTGCTCACTTGTTGCTGTCCTCAGGCTCACCTCTTACATGCAGGTCCTGTAAAGCAAAGGAGACTGGCAATTATCAGTTTGAGATATGGCACAAGCAATATGTGGTCTGCACTATAATAATTTGACACTAGGACTTGGGGTTTTATCTGTTACTATTGTCCGATTCACAGATAGAGCTAACTTTGGCTATCCCCCCATCCCCCACTTCTCTTGACAAGGCAATTGTGTTGGCTTTGTCAGAGTCAATGTTCCAAAAGGCTTCATGTATGATGCACATGCTTTTCAATATAATGTGAAGTGGTACAAGTTGCCACTGCAACATCAGGGCTGGGATGATATAGGCCTAGAGTGACTGCTTTGTTCCACATAATCTGAAGTGGATGGGTTATGTGTTTAGGGAGGGGGGAAATATGTTTGAGATCATGCAATTTGAATTGTGATTTCTTAGCGACCTTGTATACCTGTAGAGAGAATTGAGCAGTCCATCTAAAATCACTCAAATTGTTTGCTGAAGTGTTGTGAAGAGGAGAAAGTCAAAGTGCATAGAGCCATGTTAAAGCTAGTGAGGAACAAATGGCAGAGCCAAAGTAAATGATCTCAGTTTTTAATGCATTGAAGCAGAGACCATTGTCCATTATCCAGTCTTGGATCTTAAGCAGGTAGGTGTCGATGCAATCAAGAACCAAACAGTAGGCATCACGTTTCAACGCAACGGGAAAACCATCAGCATAGGTTTGAAAAGTAGTGGATAAAGGGGAGAAGATGTCCCCAAGGGTCTGATGTAGGCATCAAAAAGCCAAGGTGAATGGGTGGAACCCTGGGGGACACCGTAGTTAAGAAGGATAGGCTCAGTGATGTAAGGCCAGGACTGAACTTGGAGCTCCACCTCCATGTCAAACACAATGGAGGAGATCAACTTGAGGGCAGAGCCAACAAAGTTTTGAAGTGGTTGACGAAGATGTAATGATTAACAGTGTCAAAGGTCGCAAGGAGGTAAAAGAAAATAAGGATGCAACAGCGATTTGGTCCACCACTTTCAAGGATCTCATCACTTGTGCAATGCGGAACTGATTCAGGGCTTCCCTCCGGCCAGAAGCCGGACTGATAATCCTGCAACAGGATTAAACAGTTGCTGTAATGTCTCAACTACAGAGATGGCACTGAATATCTTCCTGATAAAGGGGTGTTTGCTATTGGGTGTGAAGAAATCTCATACATCAGGTAAGTCAGGCTGGAGGTAAGGATGAGGCAGGAGAAGTGAAGTATAGGAGGAAACCTCTTTTATTTAGTTACAGGTTAGGATAAAGGTAGTAAATAGGAGAGCAGTAGCGTTAGCATCCATCCAGGTTCAATCTCTCCTGTCAAGTCCCCTTCAATTGCCTCCCCTAGAACTTCCATGTAGCTCAGGTTCCATTACATCTATACAATTCAACAGTGGGGACAGTCAATGTAGTAAATAGTGTGCATACTACAGGGCGGCAATTAGTTAGAAAGGCATGGTCCGCATTTGATTTTCTTTTCAGGAACAGAGCGATGAAAGTTTTCTTTACGACGAAATGGAAGACAGGAAATTTCAATAAGCTGTTAACCAGGGTGGTTAGCGCAGGAGTCAGGAGACAACATGTTCTATTGTCACAGATAGCCTTAATAATAATTCACAGTAACTCGGAACGGTGGAGGATTTTTTATTTATCTTAAAAAGAGTTGAGCTACGCACACTGATCAGTCGAAATATGGGCAGATCTTTCAATATATGGATTGTTAAATATATGGCAGCGTACTGGAAAAAGAAGGATTGGCGAGTTGGAAATTACACTCCTAGGGTTCCCTTTCTCATCTCACGTGGGCTTTCCCTGAGGCTTTCTTTGTACCAATTGCAGACAGGCTGGTCCTTTCTCACACTCATGCACCCCCTTCTCTCTCTTCCTCTCTTTCTCTCTCTCTCGCTCTCATCCCTTGATATTACTCCTCCTTTTTCATCCCCTCTCCTGCGCAACACCATCCACTCTCACCTTTCTCCTACCCCTTTTTCCTCACCTTTCACTATGCCCCTCTCCTCACATCTCACTTCGCCCCTTCTCCTCACCTCTCACTTCGCCCCTTCTCCTCACCTCTCACTTCGCCCCTTCTCCTCACCTCTCAGTTCGCCCCTTCTCCTCACCTCTCACTTCGCCCCTTCTCCTCACCTCTCACTACGCCCCTTCTCCTCATCTCACTACGCCCCTTCTCCTCACCTCACTACGCCCCTTCTCCTCACCTCACTACGCCCCTCTCCTCACCTCACTACGCCCCTCTTTGTACCCTATCCAGGGATATGGTATCCTGCTCACAATTCCATTGGTATAGTGCCCTAATCACTCTCCAAATAGACTCACTCTCACTATTCTAACATCCCCTCACTTCTTTCCTGTACTCTTCTTCACCCCACTCCTACACCTCTCCTAACTATGCTTACTCCCTCAACACCCCCTCCCTCTCACTTTACATACTACCCTCACTCCCCTTCTCCTGTCTACAACTCCTCCCTCACCAATACCCTCGGCTTCACAGGCACCCTTCCACCACTTTGCTCTCACAAACTGGTGCCTTTCTCCCTCACAAATACCTCACCTGCACTCGCACCCAATTCAACCACCAAACCCTTGGCACTCCTATCTGTCCATCCTCCATTCTTTCCACGTTTACATTCTGGCTCTTCTGCTTTTAACCTGCCGCCATCCCCAATTAGTTCTAGCACTCACCCGACTCAAATGGCCAATCTGTCCCAGTAGTTTCCCCATGCAATGGGTTACACAGCTGAAAATCTTTTAAAAACCCATCAAGCACCTCCTTCCGACCACGGTTCGGTTGGAAGTCCCTGACGGTTTCCCTGCTCTTTCTCGGGCATAGTATGCTTCTGGAAGTTCATTTTTCTGTTGTTGTGGCGAGTTCTGCACTTTTCTGAGATGCTGGACGCCGTTTGGCTGAGGTGAAGGTTCTTAATTCATATTAGTGGCAGTGATACTGTTTTCTCCTTTGTTTGGATACGATGTAGGTTTTCTACGCTGCTCCCAGATGCACCCTGGGAGTTGGGGTTCTAAAAAAAAGAAAAAAACAATCAATGTCCAGAAAAAGTGCTGAGAGGCAACAGAGGGTGGCACCATTTACAACATGCATGATACATGAGGGGTATCTCAGAAAATGTGGGCCCCCGTTGCCCTGACAGGGTCATGACCCTGACCCTGTCACCGTACGAGGGACTTGACTGGGCAAGCAAGGGCTTGCTCCAAGGAGACTTGCACATTCTTGACCATCTTGAGGATGTCAGATTGAGAGAAGAATGAAGAAGGAAAAAGAGAGCCTTCAGAGTTCAATTATGGGATTGGCTTGAACTATGGGCATGAGGTGCCCTGCTGAAAGAAATGGATCACGCAGAAAATAGGAAGAAAGGTTAGCAGCCAGTGTTAGGGATTGATTGGTAGTACCCTCAGTTCCTTGTAGATTCTGAATGGTTCAGCCGCTCTGTTGGGTGGGTGGCTGGCTTGAGAGATGCAATTGTGGAGAAAGCCTTTCTTTATCCAAAGAACAGCTGCATAATATTCTTCCACTTGTCGGAGGCATGAGATTTTTATCATCAGGGTTCCTTGTTTTGCGCCAGTGGCATTCAAGAGTTCTGTTTTTTCTTTTACGCAGAGAGTAAGCTCCTTATCAAATCAGGAATTATTTTTGGAAGGAGGTTTGAGTTTTTACAAAATTACAGAGGACAGGAGTTCCAAGATCTTGGTGATTTCTTCATACAGGTTGGATTAGAGGATCTCACAAGGTGCCAGGCATAGAGAGGAATTTCTGAAAGTATCTTCAAATAGCTCTGTGGTTACCAGATTCATTGGACTAACTTGAGTAGAACCCAAATTAGGAGCGCAAGAGTAGTTACATGATTTCTTTTGGGTCAAGCTACACTATTCATGAGAATGTGTGGTGGTCTATCGAGGGAAGTGGGGTGACGTCAATGTTGGGGGATTGAGCTCAGACTATTTAAATAATAGCATCCATGGTGTGATCTCCGGTGTGGGTTAGATCGGTTTTATATTTAGGTTTTCAGGGCCAGCATATCACAAAGTTTAGGGAATTATTTAGTCTTATCTTTTGTGAGGAGGTTGAACCGAATACCTAAATTGCACATCGCGAGGATGGATTTTGAAGTCTTTTGCAGATGCAATCCATCCATTCAGCTTCAAAAGCATTAGAGCTCCCTCCCTTGGGGCATGTATCATACAACATGGGTTGAGAGATCCTTACATGCAATGCTTTCCAAAGTGGAGCTGGGAGGCATAGGCATTTAGTTTTGGCAATATGTGGAGAGGAGATCAGTACTCCCACCCCTCCTCCCCCCTCCCCTATCCTCTGCTTGGGTTTGCCTACTGTCATCAAGAATCTAGTCGTCAAGGAGAAGCATGTCAATTATTGTGGCAGAGAACAGTCAGAGAACCATGTCCCAAGGAGACATCAAGAGGCCAATTTCAAAGTCTTCAAGCAGATGCTGCGTTTGTTGGCTGACATTGCGTTTAAGGTAAATATGTAGAAGAAAGAAGGTTCTGAGGTGTGAAGTTTCCTTACTCGATGGAATGCGGAGAATTACATTGAGGGCTAGGCAAGGAATCGCTAGGTTGTGTGTAGGAGGTTCACTTTCAACTCGAGTTTGGTTGCCGGATATGGAGTATGATGACGTACCCTGAGCGTGCCTGGGGTTAGATGATGCAGTGGTTACTGGGGCAGGATGCTGCCACCATCATGTGATGCTGGGCCTTGTGGAGATACACAGGAGATTCCCTTGAACCACCCTGCCTTGCACCACCTCTAAGGCAGAGGACTCTCAGGTGGTGCACTTTCCAATATTCTGGTCCTTTCTGGAGCCCTCATATACAGAGTATGATCCACTACACTGATCATCCTGTAGGGTTTTGTCCTCCTTTGCAGCAACCAAAGTGGAGGAAAACATTTCAAAGTCTTACTTAGAATGACACTTGCGGCGGCATGCCAGAGGCATCTGCGGCAGAGCCACCACTACTATCAGTCAACAACAGATCTGCTTGGCCGCATCCTAAATGGGTGCATGACATTCAAGATGGTCACGGACATTAATTAGCTCAGTCCGATTGTGGATGGGGGGAGTCTGCCCTCTGATGCAAATAAGGGCTGTGTCCTCCCCAGTCTGGTCTTCTGGAATGGCTTTGTTCACCACGTGGACCCATGTGTCCGACTGTCGCTATTATGGAGAATACTTTACTAATAATAATACTACTAATAATAATAAATAATGAAATCTACCCCTGCCCCACGCTGTCCTAAAAATTGCACTACAAAAGAAAGGATCAACTACATGGGAATAACTTTCCGTTTATAAAAGGGAGTGCCGACGAGCGCACGGGGTCGCGGAACAGGTCATTTAATATTGGCAAGATTTCGGGTTGTTTGCACTATCCCAAACAACTTTGCTCTTTTGCCAGCGAACCCGTGCAGAGAGGACTACAGTGAACTCCACCGTAGCAAATGAACACGCGAAAAGAACAAACTTCAGCCGACGCCCAAGAGCGCCTGGTAATTAAATATTTTCATTTGTCGGCCATGGGCGCAAGGCAACCATATGTGAAATGGTGCTTGGGGGCAATTCCGCCACAGGGGAAATTTGCTTGATACACTCTTTAATTAGACTCATTGGCCTGTTTTAATTCAGGCCAATTAGTTTTGCGACTCGGCATTTGTGGCTCACAGTAAACGCATTCGCTGGAAAATGTACAGCACAAATGGGGTGGGGAGTGCGGGGGAGAGGGGGTACTGGAACAATGTGTTATGACCCCAGGGTGGCGTTCAATATCTCACAGAACCTGCTTCCCAAACCACATGGGGGCCGGGGGCACTGGTCTTATTGAACGAAGGAAGCCTGGCTGCCAGTGATATAGTGGTAAACGTGTATAATATGTTTCATCAATCAGTACCGTAGTGGTTTGGCCGCACCCACGGTTGTGTGCAAAGCGCTGGCATATCGTGCCCCCCCCTTTTCAGGTGTATCCAATATATCACAAATATCACCAAGATGAAGTGCAACGAACACAGAAACCGTCAAGCCATGCACGGCCAGACAGTTCGTCGACGCCCTCTGCTCGATGCTCGCATGGCTTCAAAGTTCACCAAATAAAGGGCCTCCTATGCTGTCACCCGTCTTGGGTTGGGGCACAGCACATTTTGATAAACAGACAAACCTTCCACGTGTGCTCAACGTGAATATTTTCGGTCGGATTCTATTAATATTTTTGGGGCTAAACGATTCTTGAAAAGCATTTATTGCGGTTATCAAGTTCCATGTCTCTACAAGCGCTACTGGTGCACCTTGTTGCCCCCAAGGCCGGAGATTTCAGCCCCAAATCTCTTTAAGGCTTGCGGTTTAAAACTGTGTAGTATTTTTCTAAGCCTTTGGTAGTGTCTCCAATATTTTATTCTCTAGTCTAGTGGAATGACGTCCAAAACTGGGCAATACACTCCCTATGATGGCCGCCATCAATCACTTCAACAGTGGCAACACATCCCCCTTTACCCCCCCCCCCCTTAACATCCACCCCCCCCTGGTGTTTCTTGAACGCCCTACATTGTTTAGCCACTTCGCAATAATCCCATACAAGAACCAAAAGACGACATATCAGTTGAGGGATCTCTCAAACCTCACCCCTTTTTTCACTTACTGTGCTCGAGTGTCCCTGCAACATGACTTTGATCAGCTCTGCTCTGAAACATAGAGATCTCAGGTTGCCTCCTTGTAATTCCTCCAGTCAGGAGTTTTTCTTAGCATTCTGTGAACCTGGATTTTTATATCGAGAAAAGCCAACTACAAGTACCAGAATGCAAATTGTATTTTAAAAAAAAAATCATGGGACACAGGTCCGCCTGAGAGCTCGGACCATAATTGGCAACTCCCCTTCCATACAAAGTTTTTTTTTTTAAGTGCAGATATCAAGCATATGAGCATTTTTTATAAACATCTTCTGCAACATTAGTACAAAATGCAAGGTGCTTGCTTCACAAAGAGAAACCGCTTGTGCCACACTAGCCATCACCTCTCATTCCTGAAAAATGAATCTATTTGCAAGGGGACTCTCCTGGCTACAACTCAGCTAGTCATCAGCCAGCTATTACTTTGGCTCTCTCTTAATTCTGCTCTGCTGTTAACCAAGTAATTTATGTGGCAATAAGTCACGAGGTGGCGGGCCAATACCACGGTATTGGCCCGCCACCGAGGGGCTTATTGCCATTAGTACCCCGGCCCGTTAGACCGGGGTACTAATTGCTTTTTTTTCTGTTCCGAAACACGTTTCGCAACAAAAAAAAATAAATAAAACGGCAAAAAAAATGGCCGCCGCCATGGAAAGGGAAAACGTAGTCAGTTTTCCCTTTCCATGGCGGCCATCGGGAGCGGACGCGCAGAAGAAAAAAGAAGGTAAGTGGGGGCGGGAGAGCGCAAGGGAGTGGATGGGGAGGAAGAAAAAAAAATAAACATAGTGCGGTCTCCGGCGGGGGTTGATGGAAGCCTCCAGCCGTGTGGAGGCTTGGAGCGGGCATGGCCCCGCTCCGAGTCTCCACACGGCTGGAGCCTTTCATCGTCCCCGCCGGAGATCGCAGGATAGAAGGTAAGTCGGGTGGGAGGAGGGAGGAGGGAGGGCAAAAAAAAATTCTTACCCGAGTCCCCGGAGGAGGACGAAGGAAGCCTCCAGCCATGGGGAGGCTCGGAGCAGGTATTGCCCCGTTTCGAGCCTCCTCATTGGCTGAGGGGCTGCCACGCCCCCCGCCGGGAACAGAGTAGCCGGCAAGCACGGCGTGGACGGGAATACCGTGTGGTATGGCTCGCAAATGAGCCAATCACCACACAGTATTCCTGTTCAGCCGCATGTGCCGGGTACTAATGGGAAATATCAACAAAAAATAAAATAACTGTACTGAAGTGCTGGGTCCCCCTGGATCGATTTCAATGATGCATTCAATCTATTAAAGAAATACATTTGCGTTATCGGGGATCCCTTTACAATTGTTGTTGTAGGGAGATTTGTATATGTATCAAACAAATGGACTCGGTTAGCTTTATAGTAAGATAGGAGACAATCACCTGCATTAATGTATGAAAATCCCCCAGATCATAACCACCCTAATAAGAGCATGGTGAGATGACAACCTCTTACCAATTTTGGAAATGTTCTCCCACAAAAGGAGAAACATGATATTTGGACATGACTTGATCTTGACACTGAGGTCGCTTGTTTTCTTGTTTACTTTTTTATATCCGGCTTCTAATTGTAAGAAGTTCTACTTCCCACACCAACCAGTGATTTATGACTGGAATGTGGTAAGCCTCACCATCTTTATCTAAGCAGTTTTGGTGAGTAGACTGCTTGAATGTATTATATAGCAGTTCAAATCATAATAGTATTGTACTATTTCCCTAGGCAACGGCATATTGTATAGCAGTAAGAAACCCCATGAGGACTGACCAAAGAGTTCAAATCCAACGTTGTAGCTACAGAATTTAAGAAGTTGATGTTGATGACACAGTGAATGATTTAAAAATGTGGTCCCCTGATGAATTTCCCTTCAGTTGATGCTAATTAATTGGGAATGAAACATGTCGTGTTAAAATGCTGTGAGATTAGCTTCACAGCGACATCAAAGCATTAGAAGCTAAGTGAACTAAGCTGTATTTAAGAACCCTAGAATAAAATAACGGGTTTGACACTAGACATGAACATGTTAGACTGTCTAGTTACATTTATTGTGTCTTTTGAGTCGATTGTTTTTGGTTTATGTATTGTATTCTTGGTCTGTTGATTGATTTGTTTCTATGAACATTATTATTTGGGATAAAAGGTTAGTTTGAGAATAAGTTATATGTTTTCATTGCTAATTTGATTTTGAATTGTTTATTTATTCCACCTTTTCTCTTCTTCCTTTCTTCTTTAGCAAGCTTTTTTTTAGTAATTTTACGGTATGAACTGTTTTGACATTTGTGGCTCATATGTTTTTTAAAATATATATTTTTTTGTAATAAAAGATGATCTATTTTTTCCATTTCAGTTGTGAGGTTTTATTGGGAATACTCACTTAACAATACTAAAACTTGTTTTGCAGTTGGCTTCGATCCCTTGTTCAACAATCCTCATGGAGCTTACTAAAGAGGGTTTATACTACTAGGGAAGAGTCAAGTGGTGACAGGATTTTTTTGTACAGAATATTATGGTAAAAGGGGCTCAACCCTGTCCTCTTATTTAAAAAAGACCCAGTCATCTTTTAGTATATAAGTAGGGAGATTTGGATCAGCTGCCTGACAGCTTTGAAATGATGAGACTATTCTTTGCTTTCTATGGAATTGCATACACTGGCAGTAATCCATTGCAAAGATATCCTCCTACGTGGACCCCAAAACACTGAAGAGTCCACCGTGAATGAAATACAGTAATGCCACAATCTGATCTCCATTGAGCCCGACACTGCAAGCAGCCAACAATGCCAAGAAGCAGAACCCACAGAACACCAGGGTACAGCAATGGCATCCATGAGACCGGATAATGCAAACCGCTGTATGGTTGCCTCGCCAGGCCCCCATCTACCACCATGTAAAAATCAAATGCCTCCAAAACACAAAAGGATTAAATCATTCTATAAAGTGTGAGACTTCAACATTTACAAAGCAACTCTTCCAGTTGTGAAATTTTAATATTCCATTAAATATAGGCCTGCTCAAGTGTTGGATCCCAAAGTGAATACTGAACCCTTGTAAAAAACAAAAAAGAACGCAAAGCCTATCAAGGCCCCACAGCAAATCTTAGGTTTAGGAGCTTTGAAGAAAGGGCAGGCATGTCACTTTTTCCTGGAATGTTAATTAAAAACTAACAACTAAACCTTCAGCAGCAAGAGCTCATGGGGCTTAGACAGAAAGATGGATGAATCAAAAAGTGACCATGGGAATTAAAAAGACGACAGAACATGTCCCCCGCGAAGAGTCACTAAACAGGGAACTTTCATTTTATTCAAAGAAAAGAAAAGTCGGGCAGGCGAGCCAGCGTGAGGATGCACTCTGTTCATCGTAATGATGGTTGTTAGCCTATTTTAAGTTCCATCAATTATCTCAGTTATAAAGCATACCACTCGGAAATCAGACGGTGATTGTGCCAACGTCCACACACAAAATGCGACTAGTGGTGGTTGTTCATTTCTCCTCTATTCTGTTGGTCAGTTGCATGAAATCCATATTTCCCTGCAGGTTGCACTAGGCATGAACAGTCTTAAGGGCAGTCCTGGGTAAGACCTGGAAAGGGTAGGGAAGCAGTGGTGGGATGTGGCATGAGGCATCTGTGTTTGGTCACCGCAACACATTTTAACCTTGCTATATTGACACATGCCTACAAAGACCATCACTTTATTTGAGACCCATGATCAGAGACGGTTGTGCTGGTTAATCAGGCTGCTTGGATCACACCTTGGCACCACCAGTGGCATTGCCCACATTCCAAGCAAGCGGCCAGCAACATGCACCTACACCCCCCACACCCTGCACTTCTCCCTTCTTCTCCTCCAGCACGTCCTGGTCTAATCCTCAGGCCCCTTTTACATACGGCCCCATCCTGCCCACTTACCTGCCGTCATGCCTCATACTACCCCCTCTCTCAGCTCGGTCTGCCATGGAAATGAAGGGCCTCTGCTCGTTGCTCCCTTCGCCATTTCCACTGCGGCCATCTTTTGTTCTAGTTCATCTTCTGTCATAAACCACTGTTGTGCATGCTCTATGTGAGCCATTTCTCATGATATAAAAAAGACACCTAGCACTTAGGGGGTTTGCTGATACTTATTGTCATGATCCTGAGTTTTAACAGCAGTAATAGACGGCCCTAATCGCTTGCTGGAAAAACAGGATGATGGACCATGACGGCCCAGTCTCACCCTCAGAAACCTGGATTATTGCCTCATTCTGCTTGGGTCAGGCATACTAGCAGTTCAATTAGCATAACTGTATTATATCTGTAGCAAATTCCCTTTTTTAAAATTGGGGTTGTGATCCAGTATCTCTGCTAATCAACCTAAATACTTCTCTACGTCATTTGGAAAAGTCTCCTATGCTCGTGATCTGGCCAGGATTTTAAGAAGTAGCTGTGTTTTCCAATTTTTGATGCCACTGAGCATAATTCTTTAGGGTAAATCGGTACTTTTGAAGGGCAAATACTACAAATGTAGCAATCCTGTACTGAACTGATTAGGGCTTTCATTAAAAAAAGGCAGCATGAATGCGTTCTAGGCGGGTCACTGTATAGGAGCACGATGGAAGAGGGGGATTCACAGTTAGGTCAGAAGATGGGAGGGTAGGCCTAACCATGTATGGCATGGCACTGTGAACGGAGGATAGCACAGGAGAGCAACAGAGGTTCGAATCCCTGATCCGTGCTTAGAAACCAAACTCAGGTATTAAGCGTGTTATAAAAAAAACGATTAAATAAATAAATAATAAAAAGTTGGCGTCATTATGCTGGCAGCAAGAAGATTCGTATCTCTTGAGATGAGACGGAAATATCACAAGGTGCTCAAGGAGAGGAAACTGGCCTGTTTTTTGTAGTTAGCAATGCGCAGTTTAGTAGCCTTTTACATTCTGAGTGCGCACCCATCGGGCATTGTTTCCCAAACTGCTCCATACAAATATTTTCATTGAGGTTTCCCTTTAAACCAGATCCCGCACTGGCTAAGATCAATATATGAAATGCAATTCTGAGAAGAAGGCCCTGCTGCAGATGACTGTCTGGAATCACAAAAAAGGCTTACATACAGAAAGATAAACTAAGATGCCTACCTACCAGACGAGAACCAACTTTTCGATCAAATATCTCAGAATGTTCCTCTTAAAATGTTCGACTAGTCAGGCATTCAGGAGCAGACCATTCTATCTTCAGTTTTACTGATCTCAATGCATTACAACGGGAGAGGTCTTACAGAAGTGTGGTGTTTTCCTGTGGAGTACAATTAAGAGGTTGTTCTATTGCTAAGAGAGTTTTCCAGGACTAGAATTGAGGAAAGACGCACTTGCCTCTTGGACAGGTGAAGAAAAAGCTCAAACAACCGATTTTTAACTCTGCAAACATTGAGAACTTGATAAAGCTTCTGTACATGAGCTGGCCTCTATGTTGAAGTATAATTTGACCTTGTATGGGTCAGAATGCTGCTATCACGCCCAATCCACTTTACCTTGGTCACCAATCAAAGCTACTTTTCTGAGTATGGCCTCAAGGCAAGATGCGTTATTTTCTTCACACAGGCTAGCCCACAATGTGGGTCAACTTATTTAGGAGGCAATATTCCACACAGGGGCGTTTTTATCCAAGAACAAAGATGACTCACAAATATTTTCAGAAAAAACAATTTGCTTTGCGACCTGGGAACTGGGAACAATCAGCTAAACAAAGGAAGTTCCACAAAGTGAAAAAGGTATTGACAACACTTCTACAAAACAAAATCAGTTCGATATTTAATAATGTGAAAGCAACATACTTGATAGGAAAGTCTCACATTAATGTTAACCTCATTGAAAAACTTTGTACATGAAATCAGAACACACTTTATTAACCCCATCACAGAATTACAAAATTAATAAACCCGACCAAAAAAAAGGTATTGACATGCGAAAAAAATAAATTAAAAAAAAACAGCCACACACTAAAAACGAATCCAAATTAATCTATCGCAATTTGTGTTTGATTAATTGATCTGTGCTGATAAAGTAAAACCAGCAGCCAGCATACTTTGGTCCTTTTAAAATGTTAATTCCTTCAAGGTGGTAACTGTATCCCTACAATTCCAAAAATGTCTAGTTATGAAAAAGAGTCTCTTGGATCGTCAGCCAAACTTTTGGGCTACTGGTCAATCATGGCACGCCCAGGCCTTCCTCATGGCTTCAACATTCCTGATGATATGTATGGTGGATCAGCTTTCATCTGTGACAGCCGCTTTCTCGACCTTGTTAGAGGAGCGATGGGCAAACCCAAACCCGACCCTCTCTGGGTGCCTGAGTGCAGGACCCCATCCCACCGGCTCCTTGCCTGCATTATCTGGCCTCTGCTGAGATACGAAGGCACCGGGGAGAACCAGCGCTGCACCACGAGACTCCGCAGCAGTGTCGCCGGATTCCTGCATGGAGATGGCACTGGAGCAGGAAAAGGTGCTGAACCAGAGGCGCCAACCAGGCCAGCGCAACCCCAGCGGTTGGCGGGATGCAGCATACATGGGAGCGGCAGCACTGCCGGCAAGCCCATGTAAGGGAATAGAACGGGAGAGATCCAAAGAGAGGAGAACGCTGCGGGAGAACTGCGGTCACCTCACTGGTGGTGAAGGAGGCAGAGCCAGGAAGTCCGCTGTCATGCAGCAGAGAGCCAAAATGTCAGCTTAATGAGAAGCGCAGCTCCAGCAGAAAGCATCTACTGAATCCCGCATACAAAGAAGAGAGAAGCGTAAAGGTGTCAGGAACAAGAGTCGGACACAAAGGTGCTATGTTTTTGGGTAAAAATAATAAAAGGTTTGGAAAACTATGCCTAGGAGGGATCTTCCTACCTCAAAAGAAACTAGTGAAATTTTCAGGCAGTCCGGAACTATAAAGTTAGTCACTGTTGTATCTGAAAAGCCTACAACTAATACTCTAAGAGAAATGTGCAAAGAACGTCTTTTCTACAAATTTAAAGTGTTCATTGTATTTTCGCTAAACAGAAAGGTTCTCGACTTCGCTGGTATTTAAGTAATAAAGAAAGTAAAGTTCCAAAATACAAACATCCAAGGCTAGGGCGTTGCTCCTTTCGCCTAGGCTTCTTCGTACTTTATAGTATATGATGGAATGTCTCTTGAGCTCCCTCTTTGCATCCTGTCACCTTAAGTTCTTCTTCTAAAAGTGGGGGATTGTCTTTATAAGTCTTGGAGTCGTAGACTTGCTGCTTTTTGGTCTCTTGTATGGGCGGCGCCTAGACTTACAAAAGGTGGTTTGGTTCTTCCTCTTGCCAAACAAGGTTTTTTCTTATATAATGCTTTTGTTATCTCTTTTGGTGTTTACTGGAGCCTATTAATATTGTGTTTTGGCTTTCCGTTATGAAGTACTGGACTCTTTGATCTTCTCTTTATACTTCTCATATGGGTGTGGGTCCCAGGCACGCACCACTGTGTTATAAACGCTTAGCGTAGTCTTTTGTGTTTTTGGATGGCTCTTTCTGGTTGGTTTCAGAGTCCCAGATCCCTTCTTTTGGGGTACAGTTCCTTGACTTGTGCAACAGCATTGTGTCTCCTTAGCTCACTCTTCTGCCAAGTATGCAACTACTCCCAAGTTTACTTTAGGGTCCCAGACCCTCTTGAGTGTGCTTTAGGGTCCTAGACCCTCTTGAGTTGCAGGTACCCGACTCACACAATGGCATTGCCTCCCCCTGTTTCACTCTGCCGCCAAGTAGACCACTCTCTATGGCTTTTCTTAGGGGACCAGACCCTCTTTGAGGTGCAGGTCCTCAACTCACACAATGGCATTGTATCACCTTGGTTTACTCTCCTGCCAAGTAGACAACTCCCTCAGGCTCTCTTCAGGGACCCAGACCCTCTCTTTTAGGTTCACTTGCTCTGTCGCGTACCTCCTCAGACCTTGTGCAGCTCCCTAGCAACCTGTGTACCTGTTTCTCCCTCCCAGGTTTGTACGGGTGTTCTCTGAGCTTCCGCTGCCTCTCTGGAAGCTCTGGTCATGTTCTGACTTTGCCGCTTTCGGCAGCGGTTTGTATGACATCTACTCCTTCCCGGCCAGGTGTCGTTTCACCAGGATTAATCTCTGGTGCAATGGAAGCTTGGAGGTTTCCCACGGCAGTCACGTGAGGGGTTCTGGTGTCAGGGAGCTCTCGCATTCTCCTCTGTGCTCATCTTCCCTGGGGTAGCCGTCGTCTCGCTCTCCACTCGCCAGCTCACCAGCTTTCTGCTGAAGCGGATCTTGAACACCTTTGAAGATCCCACGAAGCATAATTATACTGATTTGTCCACTCACCAGTCTTAAAAGACTAGCCTGCTCATTCTGCTTCTCAAGCATAATCTTTGTAGTCGCCGTCTTCCTTTTTGTCCCCGGACTAGCCTATGATTTAATGAGGGGGAAGGAGTGAGGTCTATTACATCAGTTAGACCCTGTGTTTTCTGATGTTGGTCGTCTCTAATCCCACAGGGGAAACGCTTCCCCACTTAACCCTCTCCCTGTGTACCACCTACAGGAGAAGCAGTGTCCTGTGGACGTACTGCCGTAGCACCCAGAAGGTGGTCTCCCTCTAGGGGAGAAGGGATGACATTGTCAGATTCATCATAGAAGCCCACTATACCAACAATGAATATATTAAAATGCCTACAGATAGGCCAGGCAATTAGGGAACACCAGTTCCATCCGCATCCAGGTGCAACCCATAGGGTAAAAGCGTCAGACCTGTGTGAGGAAGCGGCCAGGGCTTAAAAGTCCTCCTTATGAGCCCTTCCTCAGATTTCCCCCCCCCCCCCCCATCACACATCCGAAGATCTGGTGAGCAGGGCTCGAAATTGAGGGGAGCTATTTAGCTCCTGCTTCAAGCATAGTAGAGACTGGTTAGCTTAAAAGCAACAGCTACTAGGGGCTACTGTTGGCTCCTACAGCCAACTGGTGCCTTCCAAACATGTAAATGTGACATTAACTTCCATTATTTGAGAATGTTAATAAAAAAAGAATTCGAATACATCTAATACACATTTAAACACAATGGTTCATACAAAAGGGACACAAATGTAAAGGACCATCTCTGGTATCTACTAGTTCCTCTGTGGTAGCTCCTGCCTACAGGGTGATGCCCGGCACCCTGGAGCTGGTTTTAGCTCCTGATCACTGAATCTCAATTTCAAACCCTGGGTGAGTCATTGGGAGGGAGAGCTGGTCAATCCTGGTAGTGGGTAGGCTATTTAAGAGATAAGTTGAAGGTTTTGTGTGGGTTGTAGTTGGGCGAGGACAGGTGTGTTCTATGTCATTTTACTGACGTTCGTTTTTTTCAATTGATTTTTTTCCGACAAAGATCCATCGAAAAAACAAATTGATTTTCTTTTTTAATCAAACCCCCCCATTTCCTTATGTTGTTACCACAACCCCTAGCCACCCCTTTAATACCAGTTATACCCTTACCCACCGCCCCATAAACATTTCGATGAGCAAAAGGATGGTATACGGACAGGTGGAGGAGGACGGCGAGAGACCAGAGGAGGACAGGGTGGAAGGAGTGTTGAGGTTACTGAAGTGAGGAGTCTATGGAGCGTGTGCACATGGGAGTGAGTGTAGCAGAAGCAAGAGGAGGAAGTGGTGGTAGTAGTAGTAATGGAGTAGTGGCGGGAGTGGGTAGAAGTAGGCAGTGGTAGTGGTGGTCGTGAGAGGAGAGGTAGAGTGAAGACACAGTAGTAGAAAACTGGTAGTACCAGCGGACGGGGAGTAGTAGTAGATAGGCAGTAGTAGTGACAGAGGGAAGAAGAGTAGGAAGGAGGAAGAAAAATAACCTAGGGAGTAGTTGCTTGGTAGTAGGGAATCAGCCAAATTGACCGAATCCAATTTACCTACCCCATCAAAAGACCTAAAATACATACCACCAAAAGTTTGAACTATAAAAAGTTCGAACCTTTTGTGATATGTATATTTTGGTGGGGTAGGGAAAAAAAAGAAAAACAAAGGCTGCGGGGGCTGCGGTGGACACCCCCGCAGCTGACCCAACTAATAAATAATAATAATAATAATAATAATAATACCTGCGGGGGATGCTGGGGTGTCGCCCGCAGCCGACACGGAAATAAATAAATAAAAGGAAAGGACCCTGCAGAGCCAGTTCCCGATCACGGATGTTAAAGCGAACCAGCGTTGCAGGGACACAGCGCTTCAACGTGAAAGGTAAGTAGGGGTGTGGGGGTGTGCTGGTGGTGTGGGCTGGGGTCACGGTTTGGGCAGCGGTTAGGTTTTAGGGTTGTTTTACAACGGATGTCCGCATGAGAAATATACAAACATTTATGTATACCGTACATTTCTCATGCAGTCATTTCCGTTGTGGACCTTTCCGCCACGGTAAAACAACCTCAATCTGATAGTAGGAGGTAGTGGTGTTAGCAAGAGAAGGAAGTGGAAAGAGAAGAAAAATCAAAGGATGGAGGTAGAAAGGTGGAGTGTAAGATCAGAGGGACAGAAGTGTAGTGGGAGGTGAACATCTTTGAGACCCAGTTTAGTGACGGTATTCAAAGAAAAAATAGTTTTTAAAAAACGACCGCTAGAAAATGCAAAATTCGGCACTGTTCTGAAAAGAACGTAAAGAAAAATGTTGAGTAAGGGGAGCGGGGATTGCAGGGGGGTCCACGCTCCTCTTACTCAACATGAATGGAATTCGGGCGTGGCCCCCGCATCCCTAAAAAAGGAAAGCAGCGGACAAATATATTTTTTTTTAAAAGAAAAAAAAGCACCCTGCGGAAGTTCTGCCTCTCCCTGGCGAAATGACTCTGCAGAACAAAATGTAGAGGAACATTTAGAAATTCCCTGAGGAACTTAGAGATTTCCTTCCTAGAACACAGACGACAAAGGCATTAGAGGCTACCTTCTTTAGGATACATCGGGCACATCATTTGGGTTATGGACACCTGGGTTAGGGTGAAGGGAACCCACATGCATGTCGTGAGAGTCAAAGGAGCACCTTAGTCTCACTCATCCCAGTCCCCCCCGAAGAATAACTTTAAAAATGCAATAAAGCACAATAAATGTGACATCTTTGTCTGTGAATTAGTGTGGCCATCTCTGACATACATGAAAAATTGAAAAACCCCTTAGTAATTCATGAGGTTCATCAGTATTTGTGTTTTTTATGCTTCACAAGCTCACCGCCATAGTAGTCTCAAAGAACGTATATCTTGTCTGAGTAAAGGCGCATTAAGTGCCACCCAGAGACAGCAGGACCTTATTCTGAATTGACCAGAAAATGGTGTAATACAAAAAAAGAGATATGTGTACAAGTAAAAGCTGGTGTGCTGCATGAGAAGGCATGTAAGCAGCTGAGCCATAGGTGGAGATTGCTGTACATTACATATATATCAGAAGCCAGGGTGTGTGAGGGACTCGAACTGCGCTTGGTATATTCTAAGTATATAGTGGGCATGGTTGACCAGGGTGACTTCTAAAGAAAACGTCTAGGTAACTAGGCTGCCCCAGGTCGAGGACAAATGTCCCAAGTATATGTGTTGCTTATGAGGTAAAATAAATGAAGCAGTTATACAAAGTAAGCAAAGACGACCTATAAGGAAGCAAAATATGCTTAAGATTATAAAACGAACAAATAGTAACTTCAAAAGACAAAAAGGCATTTAGTTGGCAACCACATCTTTACTAGTGTGCTGCCTTACTATTGCAGGGGTGGGCCCTTACATGACAAGCATACACCCACCAGTGTTTAAATTGTTTGTGCAAGCGCCCTGATGCATACGGGTTTTGGTGCTCTATAAATAAACAACAGTATAGAGGCACTGCCTTTGTATGCCAGTACAGTCCCATGCAGAGTACCGACACAACATGCAAGGTACCAAGTTGCAGGCGTACGTGCTACCATCATGTGGCAAGCACAGCCTCCAGATCCTCTTATATGCAAGAGCTTCAGACTTTTTACTAAAGGCCTTGGCTTCTAGCGGCCTGCTGGCCTGAGGCTATAAAAGGGGCTTAAGGGAGGCCTGGCAGGGATCCGTCTCGGACACAATGTTTGGCTGGGCTAACCCGGCCCACTTAAAGTGCGGGTTATACCACACCCTGCCGTCACAGGCGAAATTGCCCCAGAAAGTGCAGGGCCCATGGAAGCCGTTGCAGACACTATTGGCAGATGTATCACAAAATTAGCCCATTAGTACAGTACAAAAATGATTGCTGAATAGATGGTGAATTATGTATTTTTCGGGTCAATTGTGCAATATTTCACTGCAGCAGCGCTGGTCATTGGGCTGGATTTTCTGGCAAAAAAACTCTCCTCAGCAAAATCAATTTACTCCCTTCAAGTGTTTTATTTTCATCTTGAGCTGTAGTGTTTATGATCGGCTTTAGCTGGGATTCGCACCCGGGCGTCAGGGCCAGAGTTCAGACACCCACACAAGACCACTTGAAACCCATGGTCAGGTACAGAGTTTTCAGTTTAAAAGGTGTGCGTGCACCATTATATGAAGATGTCCTCTTCGCGAGGGTCATTTTGCAGGTGTTCGTTATTAATCTCCTGACAGGTACATGTTTAGCTGGAGGGGTGGGTGTGATACGTCATACGTACGAGAAGAGCACGAGTACGGGGCGAGTTTGCATTTCCGACTGCTAGCAATATTACACTACTCAACACGATATTCAATGTGTTTTGCCAAACACATATCACCGCAAATGCATGGCATTTTGTTACTGAACTATTTTGACATAGGAATTCTCCTGCTGGGTAATTAAAGCTCGGCGTACTGGCACGTTTTCAACTATGGGAAGCCTTCCAATGGACTGCAGCCTGTTGCCTTAAGTGGATGTTGCCATGGATACGAAAACAAAAAACGTTAAAGGAAGCGCCGAGAGGGGCAGTTGGCATCCAGAATTCTTAGCGTGGGTCACCGAACACAACCCGGTTTCTGCACCACACCAGAGGTTCTGTCGCCTACACAGCTCGCTACGGACGATAAGTTCAGCCTCTCTGGAACCTGCGTCCCCGGTTTTCTTTTTAATATTCCAAAATGAGAATTCAATTTGTTCTCCCGGGCACTAAGCCAAGGCCAGACAAACTATCATAATGCCATTAGAAAGAGGTGACGTCTTTAAAAAACAGCCAAAGCACTACTAGGATGACGGCATTGTGCAACTAATAACGTTTAAAGCCTGAGTAACATCGGCAGACCGTGGCCAGGTGCACGTTTCCTACCTCTGAATATATTCTGCATCTTTTTCCACTGAGGGGGAGGGGGGGGTCCCGTCAGGAGTGTTGCTAGGTCTAGAAAAGACCCAGGGCTACGCTAATGTCGGAACTGTTGGGACTGGGGGCTAGCTAGCCTTTTGGCTGTAGCTCCTGAGATTCTATCCGGGGGCTACAACCAAATGACCAGGGTCTATAGCTCCTTAGCCCCCCCCCAGCAACGCCTCTGGGTCCTGTTATACCCAATTTCTCCCCCGACCCCACTCCTCTCCCACACCTTTCATACTCACCCAATCTGTGTTACGAGGTGGTTTGTTAATAATGTTAACTCATTGCCTTTTCGGTAACGTGACCTGAAATGTTCAATCCAGGAAACAGAATCTCACACCTGTCACTGTTGTGGGTGTCACACCACGTGGTAGCACGTGCCCCAATTAAGGGAGCACCCGTGACAGAGGGAGGGGCGGAGTTAAGGAGGAAAAGCCATTTATGAATAAATAGGTTAAGTAACTGTTATGTAGTGGCAGCTTCCCTACACAGTACCGTACATTCAACAAAGGCGCGGGCACCGGGCTGCATATACAACCTATTTATTACGCTGCTTAACATGACCTGAATGTCCAACTCCCTTTCCCCTTCCCTTCCGCCCACCCCGCTCCCCGTGCCTTCCGGCGCCCTCGCAATCCCACCTCACCACCCACGTGATCACGCAGGACACTACAACCTCCCCCCTTTTTAACCATTAAGTTAATATTACTCAATTTCTTCAATTAGTTTCTTTGGCTTGGTTTTGGTTCGTTGCGGCTGGTCAAGAATTCTCTCAGGGCTGGAATGTTCTAGAGGGCTCAAAAACTCTCCTTCAAATTCATCTCCATCCCCGTCATAGGGTTTTTCCGACTCCATTATCTCAGCCTCACCACTCCATGCCACTCCTTCCAGCGTCTCTGGGGACCATCGAAAATGAGATGAGTTCCTAGTAATTTGCCATTGCCCGTCCCTTACCGTTCCAAGCGAGCTGTGGACGTTGGTGACAATCAGCAGGGCACTGCTAACTGCTGCAGTGTGCTTGTGCATGGAAGGTTGCCCCAACAGAATGGCCTCGCCTTCTTGGAGGTTCGCTGCCCTTGCCAATCATCTGATGCCAGCATAGTGTTTCATACCTGCTTTGGCAGCAGCATCACTACCTGGTATTCGGGGTAGCATTCCTAGGGTAGGGTGATGTGTGGAAGTCTCGTTCTGACATTTCGGCCAAACATGACCTCTGATGGAGTCTTCCCCGTCGTGCTATGTGGAGTATTTCTGTAGTCTCTCAATAGTTAATAAAGTATTTTCTCCACTGGTTCTCCAGTTAAATGGGCAATCTGGACGGTTCTTTTGACATTTCCCATGAAGCGCTCTGCTATTCCATTGGCTTGAGGCCACAACGGAGTGATTTTTCTCTGTCTGAAACACATGTACTCGGCAAAGTACTTGAAATTCTGTCCCGTGAATGGGGATCATTATGGATTTCACCATTCGTGGTACTCCATATGCCGTGTTGGTGTGGTAGGCTGCTGTGGACGCCACTATTTGAATGCCTGGATAACGAGAGTACTCGTCCATGGCCACGAGTATGTGGTCGCCTCCCGCAATGGGTACAAAGAAATCGATGTCCACTACGTGCCATGTGTGCTCAGGTAGTTCCGTCATTTGCAAAGGCTCAGGTCTGGTGTGTGGATTTAAGACAGTGCATGTAGGGCAATCCTTGAGCAAAGCTTCCACCTGACCACCCAGATGTGGAAACCAAATCTTTTGGCGCAGGACTCTCTTGGTGGACACTATACCCAGGTATCCCTCATTCGCCAGTTCCAGCATATTCCTCCTCAGACTCTGAGGTATTACTATTTTGGTACCTTTCAAGAGTAGGCCTTCAGCCCACGTCAGTTCTTCCTTTACCAAGAGTAGCCCCTGAACATCCCTTTGTGTCTCAGAACAGGCGTTTTCCCCCCCATTTGTTTGGCCTGCTTCCATCTTCCAATCCGTAGGCATCGAAGGATGATCTGTATGGTGGGGTCATTTCCCAACTCCTGCGCAATATGCGTGACTTTGCCCCCTTCTGGGGCGGCCGCATGGACCACGTAAATGATATACTGGTCCGCAATTGTGGAGTTTGCTTCTGCCGATGCAATCGGGTGGCGGGATCAGAAGTCAGCCGGGTCCTCTTCCTTGCCAGGCCTGTGTACAATACGAAATTGATAGTCCTGGAGTGGGAGGCCCCATCTCACAATTCAAGGAGGCATTTTCGCCTGTCGGTTGCCAAATAAAAACAGGAGAGGCTGGTGATCAATCACAACAGTAAATTGTTTGCCATACAAAAGCAAATGCAAGTGCTCAGAGCTAGCATATGATATAATGTGTCTTTTGTGAGGTGACTCCGGGTCCACCTGAGCCAGGATGGTCCCCAATCCCACAGGACTGGTATCCACTGTGAGCTCGGTGTCCAAGCTGTGTCGAAATATGCCATGCTGTCAACGGCTGAAATGTGCATCAGGATGGTTTTGAATGCTTCCTGGCACAACAGTTTTGTATGAACATTGTGCAGTAACTGGCAAGTCCTAAAAATGAACGTAGATCCGACACATTTCTGGGTGGTTCTGCGTTGGTGAGGGCAGACACCTTTCTTGGATCTGGCATCATTCCTTGCGCCGAGAATGTGTATCCGAAGAACTGTGGAGTCCATTTTCGAAATTCACACTTTTCCTTGTTCAGTGTGATGTTTGCTGCTTCCAGAGCCATGCACATAGTGGCCAACTTGTTATTGTGCTGGTCCTGATCCTGTCCAAAAACTAAAATATCATCACTATAGTTCAGACAGTTGGAGATGTGTTGAATGACGTAAATTTCAGATTGAAAAATCTCAGTTGCTGAGGATACTCCAAAGCCTAACTGCTTGTATCTGAACAACCCTAAATGTGTGATGAAGGTGTTATATATCTGGACTATTCACTGAGCTCCGATGATATCCCTTGTTAAGGTCTATCTTGGAGAAGATTTGTGCCCGTGCAACAGGTGGATCATGTCTGTAATCCTTGTAGCTTGATGTCTCTCCCTCATGATTGCTTCATTTGGCCTGCACATGTCAACACAGTCCCTGATGTCATCCGACCCCTTCTTCGGGACTGGAACTATGGGCGTGACCCATGGGATGGGGCCGGCCGCCAGCTTGATAATGTCTTTTTCAAGCAGCTTGTGCAGTTCTTCCTCCACCTGTCTTTGAATGTTTACAGGGATGCTCCTGTAGTATTGGGCACATCTCAGGGTTTATGTGTAAACTTATTTGCCGATTCCTTAGCCTGCCTAGTCCCTTGAACAATTTCAGAAACAGCTCGTCCATTTTGTCAATGGCATCAATGTACCTGTGTGCCATGAGGCGATATAGTATGTGGATCAGGCCCATGTCGACCGCATCCCTGAAACCTAGGAAGCATCCACTCTTTGTGGCAGCCTCAAGCACATGTATGGGAGGCATTTTAGACTTCCCTTTGTATTCACATTCAGCCATGAAGTATCCTTTGCACAGCAGGGGCATTTTAGATCCATAGGGGTATATTTTAACCTCTGTGGGTTTTAGTCTCTGGGGTCTCAGGATTTTGCCATAGACTTCCTCGCTAATGTTTACAGTTGCCCCAGTGTCAACCACAAATTCTAGGGACCGTCCTTATATCTGGAGTAGCAAAATAGAGCTACGTTCTTTTGCCATAGGGTTTCACAAGTCGTTTAAGTATCCTTTCTTCTTTGGTTCTTCTGCAGGGTTTTGGTTGGACCTTTGTTTTCTCCTGGCTCCTTCGGCCAAGGAACAGCTGGAGCCGCCGTCCGATGCATGTTGTTCTACTTGGCATCTCAAATATCTTCTGGGCATTCACTGGGGGGCAGGAACTGGAGGAGACACGATTGCACCATTCGAGCATTGGCATTTATGGCACCCAACTCTCTTCTCCTCATCTCTGTGACATTAGTGTGGGGGTTCATATATTGTTGGCGTGGCTGGTTGGTCTTTCAGTCTGGACGTCCCCAATTGAGCGCCTTCTCCTCTTGCTTGACTGCGGACATGCAGCACACGGCTTTGAAGTGGTTCACACCTCCACATGCTGTTCATTGTTGACCCCGGGCAGGGCACACCCACTCATGCAGAAGCTCATAAACACAACTGTTGCAGAACATGTCACAGTTCTGTTGATGTGCCGAGAATGTGGCCACCATGAGAACTGTATCAGATGTAGGACGCGATACCTTGACGTTTCCCATGGTTTCCACCTGTAGCTCAAGAGCCGTGTCGGACCTGGCCACCCTCACATCTCTTCGAGTGAACACTGCTTCTGCTGGAGGCGTTTCCGGAACACGGGGGATTCACATCCTGCAATGATTTGCGATCTCACAGCCTCTTCATTGGAATAGTTGTTGAAGTTGCAGGGCTTCATCCGCACTCATAGACGTAGCACAGAAGCATCCATGGATTCCCTTTTGTCCCGTTTCGTTGTATGAAACATGTGGCGCTCACAGTCCATGTTGGTGTGTGCGGTAACATTTTCAGTGAGCACGTCTCTGGTGCCATGTAGAAGTCCGTAGCATCAGCTGTGAGTTCGCCTACACTATCCCTCACATTCAGCCCCATCACTAGGGACAACAGGCTGCGTTTTCCTCATCTACCGGGCCTATGGCTCTTAAATATACATCAAAGTCTCAGACCCACCTTTTCAACCTGGGCCCCAGGGTGCTGGTCTCCATGTCGTCGAAATTTCTGGGTAAATGCATGACCAAATTGTCCTGTAGTCTAGATGGTAAGCCCCTTTGTGGCGTGGGTGGTGGCCTTGCTGGTACTGCAATTCTATCCTGATCATACATGAAGCTTTCACTGTCCGTTCCCAAATAACCACCACAACGGCTAAATTTATTTGAACAAGTCCCTGATGTATAGTGTGGTCTCCTTGCCAGATGCAGTCTCACATGGGACCCAGGCTCTTTCTGTCCTCGCCCCTATGCAGTATTTTTCACTTTGTCTAATAACTGTGCTGGTGGAGGCCAGATTATGCCTTGCGGGGCCAAATTATGTTCCCCCACCTCCTCAACGTGTCTTGGGCACTAGACACTTATCCTCGCGGGCCCCTTTTTGGATCCAAGTTAATTTGGCTCCGCCCACCCTGCTCCTTCTGGCGCACTCCCAATCCCACCTGACCACCCACGTGATCACGCAGGACACTACAGTAACCAGTCCTGCCGCTGTGTGATCTGTTCCGTGCCATGTGGACTCTAGACAAGGCCAGCAGTCACCCATCTACGTTGCTCTCAAGAGCAACCATGGCTTTTAGCCAGGGCAGCTGATTGGGAGGTGTGCCAAATATGGCAGGGCACCAGTTTGGGGAAGGGGACCACCCGGCGCCGGGCAGCACAGCGATGTCTCTGGCATGTGTCGGAAGTAGAGCCACGTGCTCCCCCCATCCCACTGCTCTTTTGCCCTGCCCGGAACGTTGAGCTGCAAAGGTAGGACCTTTTTCGTTTAGTTTATTTGTTCTGAGGTTCTTCGTTAATTTCAGGTCCGGAGGTCAGGTCCAGGCGAAAGAGGAGCGCCAGAGGAACCCAGGTGCTGGTTGCAGTGCTCGGAACGAGCAATGCAGGAATCAGACCAAGGTATGCAGAAAGGTGGGACGCCCGGTTTAATTCTGTGCAGCCTGGGGATGCGGATGGCTGCGCAAATCTGTAGAGGTGTATTTTTGAAGGTGACTTTGTTAAGGGGATGGGCAGCTAGGTGTGCTTGCTGCACGTGTTGGCAGCCAGGAGTATTAAGATTTTTTAAAGCTAGAAATGAGCAGACATTGGAAGTCCAATCAGGTTTCATTTTCTCGAGTGCCCGGTTGGCAGGGCTGGTGTCTTTTTGAAGCGGTAAGGAGAGTGTGCGCCAGATCTAGTGTATTTGGAGGCTGCGTCAGGAGGTCACACAAATGTTTCTTCTGCTGACTTGGCCGTATTTTTATTTTTTTCTGTGTCGGGCACAGAGATGTTTCTAAACATCAAATAGGGGAGTTCGCACAGGAGGTTACCTGGTTGGGTGTGGTACCGAAGGCTGTGCATGGTCGCAGTGGGTGTGAGGAGTCTCCGGTTGCATGTGCCGCACCCGTAGTGTCCATGAGCCCCCCTCCCTCTTACAAAGGCGACACACACACACACGCACACACACGCACGCACGCACGCGCGCGCGCCGGGAACGCCCACTTTATTTATACTGCATGCAACGTCACTCTTCCGCGTGCATGTGCCCTTAAAGGGGCAGCACCACACTCCTTTTTCATAACAAACGAAGAACCAAGGTTTTCTACACACGCAATATAAGAACACACTGCACACAAAGAAACAGACCCCTTTAATCACAGCCACCCCCGTCCCAAGCGTCAATCCCAGTCCACGGGGTAGTCCCACCAGTTCAGGGGTCCAGCACATAGTCACTCACGTGGGCAGGCCTCCCCCTTCCAACCCTCTGTGGATAGATCCTGCCCGCCTCCCGGATTGGGACCTCCTCACCTGAGCTCCCCCGAGCTGGGGAACTTGGCGGATGGGCCAGGCCACTGCCCTTTTGCAGTACGTCATTCACGTCCCTTCTCTGCAACGCCTCTGACCTGGGATATAGGCCAGTAGTAGAAAAACTCCCAGAATCCCCTTAGTCTAAAATGGTTCACAATGATGGGCAAGTCCAATAAAATAATAAGGGCCTCATGACAAGTTTGGCGGGATGGTAAGCATGGTAAGCAAGTAGTGGTAATTCAGTTGCGCCATGTATTTTGGTGGTAGCTTAATTACTGCTGTTGTTACCGCACCACCGAATTCCAAGTTTGATCTTGAAGTGGAGGATTTACTTCCAGTATCATGCTGAAGGTAAACCCTCCACTTTAAGGTAAAAAACAAAAAATACAAAAGTACAAAATCGCCATGGCGTCCTATAGACTCAAAAAAAAGATCGCTCTTCCATTACTCGTAATCCTGTGGTGAACCTGTAGGACTGAGGGGCTGTAACAGTAAATAAGTTTGACAGTAATTCAGCGGATTTGCCACCAAATTCGTAATGAGGCTCCAAGTACTTTGGAAAAATACGCTTTGGCTGTGAATTGCCAGGGCAGTACTCCGGTGGAGTGCTCGTATAGCTTAAATGAGTCATTCAATGAAGGATCTGGAACTAGCAGGCTCATGGTCTCAAAGGTTTGGGCGTTATCGACCGATAGTCCTATGCAATTCTCTCAAGGTTGCACACATTTTTGCTTCAGATGAGGACCACTCTAGAACTACACTTGTGCCCCAGGTTCAGATAAACATGAGTAAACAGCCAGGAGAATTGGAAGGCCAAACATAATGCAATATGTATCTAGTGTGTTTCGGGCGATGATGCTCAAATGATGGCTTGGCGAGTGCAAGGTAGTCTTAAAGGCTAAGCTTAACCCACTATTTACAGGATTAAAGGCTGCTAGAAGATAATATAGCCATCTACGTTTTAACAATATTCTCCAATAATGGTTGTCTTAAAACAAGCCTAGTGCAAGCTCAAACTGCTCATGTAACTCGCCATTAATCAAATATGATCTATTTTAGACTCTGCCACAACTCTCAAGATAAACATACATTTATCCCCCTCTATCTTTCTATGCTAAACCACCCACTTACGGACTAGAGAAAGGGAAGTAAGATGGCCCCTAACTTAGAAAACCTGCAGGACATACAAATACGCCCATTACTGCTCTTTGCTATTTACTGTCATTATTGCTTACTCTGCTAGCTACACTACAGAGAAGGAGCCAAGTACCCCCACCTCAACCACCTTGCCCCATATTGCCTATATGTTGGGAACCAGAGTGCGAGACACAAGCCAAGCCATGGAACATGCAGATACCAAGGAGAATCCTGGAAGCAAGGTTCCCATTGAGAAAACCATACCTGCATATGAGTCAGTATGAAGGCCATTTGAACTAAATCCCAGAAGAAACAGGACATCTGAATGGAAGCGAAGAATGGTCATGTCACACATGAAGCAAGACTGACATACATAGAAGAGATGCAGAGACAAGAGAATGAAGATATTCTATAAGGCATCAAGAAAGTATCAAAGATAAGTGACATCTTGGGATCAAGAAACTTATGCTACAGAACTGATGAAGATATCAAGTCATTTAACACATGTACATATGCAAAGAAACACAAGCAGACATAGTATTCTTGAGGCTAGCTTTATAGTGAAGAGATTATGACATGCACCAACATATACATATATTGGAGTGAGTAAAGAATGGATGTTTCCACTACGTGTTACAGCAGAGCTGGACTAAAAAAGGAAGGCCTCTTGTCCATTGTGTCGCAGTTAAAAACAACTGAACAAATTAACAGGCGTGAAACTCAGAAAGGCAAGGCTGGATGAGCCCAAGAAGCCAAAATCGTTATCAGGCTGGGGTGAGTAGACATTGGATACAAATCATGTGAAAGAACAAAACTCCTGTTCAGAATATATGGATAAAAACAAGGAAGACATCAGAGGTCTATTAGAAAATAGTATTTTAAATGCACTAGAGCTCAATTATGTGGTCTTCAGTCATGTGGAGGGATGAAGTTGGACGAACATGACAACCACACCTACGCATGAAGGCAGAGCGTGCCTTCACTCCCCTGAATTCTCCAGAGCAAGGAACATTTCCAAGGCCGAGTTCAAAGCCTTAATGAACAGCAGACCACCAAGGTGATGATAGATGATATGCTAATTGGTGGGAAGATATGGTTAAGACTAGCTCACCAGCACCTGGAAGCCCAGCCTGCGTGCTGCGAACGTACGTGGTAAAGTACTGACAGAGGTTGGAGTGCCAACCAATTGTAGGGGGCCGCGTGATTAAGGGTCCTATAATTTGTGTAACCAATGGGACGTTGTGTATTTAGTGACGTTCATAGTGACCTGTTTGAGGGGAGGGCTTAGTTGCCCCACCTGATGTTAAGAAGCCTATCACTTTCTTAGACTAGTATGGAATGTATACTAAGATGTTCCCTTAGAACCAATCATAATAGCCACTTGGTTTTTGTAGTTTGCCACGTAGAATGACGTTAGTAAATACGTAGGTTGACGTGATCAATGACGATTTTGTGTTATAAAAGAATGTTTTTTTTCAAGATCCATTGAGAAACCATGCGCTGAGATGTCCATTGTACTCCCTGTTTTAGATAATTGATATTAAGTTAGTTATCTTTAAGTCAGTTATCTTTTTGCCAACTACCCGAGTCGTTTTGATTATTGATGTTTGAGTAACTTCTGCATCCCCATTCATCTCAAGGGTATTGCTACCCAGTCTTAAAAGGCTGGAGTCTCCCAGTTCACTGTGTTTCTATTTCGGTGGGTCCGGGAGAGGACATTTTACCAAAAATGTAAGACCAGATTAACTAGCTAGAGACTCCCACTGCTGCGTAACAGGTCCATCTGACCTGTGTGACTGTTCCAGCACTTTCAAAGTTGAGATATCATAAAATAAAAAGAACCAAGTCACATTTTCACATATTGCCCATTTCAAACCACTCCATTTTTGCATCAGTGGAAAATGCGTTTCAGGGTTCCTTCTTACAGATTGGGCTAGCTTCTTTTGCATGATAGGCCAAATGACCTCCCACTATACTACTGGTTACTTACAAGCATCATACCACCACCTCAAAAAAATGGCTGCTAAAGCAAATATGCATCTATATATGGGGGTCGCATTACCATTCGAAGTGCATAATAGTGTGATCTGCTGTTCATTGGAAAATTGAAAAAGGTCAAATAACAGTTGTTGCAATTCCTAAAATAAAGAATTTCATTCAATAGACAGTCACGCAGTCTGTTTCGAAATTCAAAAGCAATTCTGTAAATAAACAAATATTTGACAAAAATACAACTGTTACAGAAAATGCAATTGAGATCAGAAACCAATAAAACTGCCTTTATGTTCACTCCGGTGCTCCCATACTCTACAATATCATTATCGAAGCGCGAGAACCTACCCCACCCAGGGATGCGGTTGTAAAAATCTTCTTAAAGCAGGATGTTTACGGTTGTACAGTACCCTCAGTGATGTTTGACCCCCATACGCATGGGTAGAAGTGAACCAAAAAAAGTAGTGCAGCTGTCGTCTCAGCAGGGGAGAGGATAGGCGAAAGCGTAATGTAACATGTGACGAGGTGTTGCAGGCAGGGTATTGCAATAGTCCAAGTGACTAGTAATTAAGGCTCATATTACAACTTTACACTTGCACAGGGACATGAATGGACAAATCCTCTACACAGAATGGTGAAAATGGTCATAAAAAGTAGAGGAATGGTAAACAGAACAAAATAAAAGTAGTGGAACACTGCTCTCGACAGTTCCTGCTCACTTCGATCACCGCCCATACATTGAGTTTGGGGGAGTGCCTGAGCAGTTACAGCACCCTCTCCCTGGAGCATATTTCCAGAGGTCTGAAGCTGAGAATGCTGGGGAAACCAGAGATTAATATACCAAATGGGGCCTGTGAGAACAGACACGGGACTCCCCACCAATGTAGTGAAGGTAGTAGAGGGAAAGTTGTCACTCAGAAAGAGCAGCGGCGTGGAAGCTTCAAAGAGGCGATGCCGAGGCAGTAGATGCCTATATGGTTGTGAGGAGGCACTCCGACTTTGCGGAGGTTTAATTTATTTTATTTATTTTTCCATTTGTAGAACGCCCAGACCCAGAGGTATCACTGTGGTTGTGAGAGCAGAAGTAACACTGAAAAATAAACACAGTAATCAGGAGTTATGCACATGGTCAACAGGAATTATGTACATTGAAGGTTTTTGAGATCTGGATATTGAGGTAGAAAGACCGCAGACAGTCTAGATAAGAATGTCACCTGAGCAGTAACAAGTACTGGAGACCACACCTCAGGAGCAGGAAGTGCTCCTGCGAGAGTTAAGAAGGGACAGACATTTGAAAAGAAAAAAGATGTGTGACAAGAAGACAGAAGCGCTACCAAAGGAATTTGTGATTGGAAAGGCCTAGCAAGGGAACGTGAGCTAGAGCCCTGCTGCTGCAGTCTGGGATATGTAGTTAAAGTGCCAAAGCATTCAAAAGACTATGAAGGAGAAAGCGGTTACTTGTATTAGATTCTGGGAAAAGGAGTGAATTTCCCAAAGCATCAAAAGTCTCTATACCAAGATGGTCAGAATGGCATTTCCTATTAAAAAAAATAGACGCTTCATGTTATGATATGTCATTTATAAGGAGCCTGTACACAAGTATTTGTAGGTGCAACAAGAAACGGGAGGGAAGACAGAGGGAGGACAAGACAAGCAATCCTACTAGGCTTGTGTCATTCGGATCGTGCAAGTCCGACAATAGAAGTGCAGGAGGAAGGGAGAGGGGGAAGTGCCAGGGAGGGGGAAGTGCAATCAGAGCAGCATTTCTGAGTAAGTGGAGCCAGGGCGGCACGACTCTGGGTAAGTGCAAGGAGGAAAGGCACTGTGAAGGTTACAACCCTGAAGTGCGTGGTAGGCCCGGAGGCAGTGCAGGGGAGACTGATCATTGAGGAGCCCGGTACCCAGTGAGACTCTGAGGGTAACAAGCAATCACTAGGTGCAGAAGACAGGTAGGTCAGCAGGGGAGGGAGAGAGAGAAAGCAGAGGAGAAAAGGAAAGTCTTGAGCTGCTTCTAGAACTTCAGGTGGTCTGGCTATCGTTTGAGAGGGGCAGGGAGGCCATTTCAGAGGGAGGCACCTGCACAGGAGAAGAGAGATCTACCCCCCATTCTCTGCCTGGAGAAACATCTGACCTTTAGAGAATTGCAGGTAGATGATCGAAGGGCTTGAGATGGAAGGTATTTTGGAAGACAGAGTGATGTAGTGCAGGCCCTGGCCCCCGAAAGCCTTGTGGGCGATGCAGAGGGTCTTGAACTTGATCATTGCAGCCACCGGGAGTCAGTCGAGAGATTGTTACGCTCACCTGGTATCTACGGGGACGCCACCCAGCCCTGGTTGGATAATTTGCACTCTCAAACCCTCTCCCGGTTCCTTGGTAATGCCTCTGGTTAAAGATGGGTCTTAATATTGTAAAAGTTGGATTCTCCATCCTGCTCCTCGTGGCAGGGGCGCGTAGATTTGGGGGCGAGCAGCGACCAAATTACTTCACTGGTGCAAGCCCCCCCTGTGGGAACCCAGGCTTGCTGCGACTCCGTCGGTTTGCTGCTTTACAGTCTTTATATGCAGTTCTTATGTTCCATTTAGTTTGAATAATAATGTCTTGCTTCTTTCCTTTTAGGTATGGAAAGGTATTTTGGTGTTGTCATGGAGTTTGAAGAGGAGCATGGGCCGGTAGGCGAATGCGCGATGCTGTCCGGTGAGTAATGCGCGATGTGCGGCGCTGTTTCGCCTTTTATATTGCTAACCTGTGTCTTTTCTCTCCTTGCAGGTTGCGATGTTCCTTGCCGAGCGCCGTAATGTTCCAGCAATGATACTGACCAGGAGATGACTACCCAGGTAAGAATTGTGTGGCTTTCTTCATTCGGGAGGAAGCATGATTAAACGCTTACTAAAGCTTTCTTTCTTTCTCCTCTTTCCAGGTTATCGTATTCCAGGATGCATGCTGTGCCGGATGATGGAGTTCGTACCTTCAGGTAAGTGGAACTGAAGTCAGCGATGGATTGAAGACAGGATACTGTTCCAGGTAAGTTTCGCAGTGTTCTTTCTCTCTCTGCAGGTCCTTGGTTTCAGGTAAGCTGGCATCAAAGAACTGGACACGGTGAGGGTTACGCTGCCCACAGCAGAATAACGTAAAGCATGTTCTGCTGTTTGGGTGTGGTTTAAATAGTCTCAGGTAAAGTAGTCCAGGTAAAATAGTCCCAGGCCTGCCACACCCAATGTAGTCCAGGTAAAGTAGTCCCAGGCCTGCCACACCCAAAAGACTAGACCGCATAGCTCAGTTTCTTGTAACTGAGCTATGTGTGTGCCTCCATTTTGGCTGAATTCCACCCCACACACCCGAGTTAAATAGTCCCAAGTAAATAGTCACATTCTAATGTTGGTCTTCATGATGGTTATGAGCCTGGCGCCAAAGGCGCCAGGCCTGTCTCCAAGAGAGTCTTGGATGAGGTTTTAAGGCCTTTGAAGGCTGACTTGCCAGTGAGGGCCAGGGGCAAGGGTCATGACAGATTTGAGGGCTGGGGAGATACAGTACCTGGCAAGAGGCCAAGGATAAGTCTTGCAGTCCTATTCTGGAGTAGTTGCAGAGGGCAGAGAGTAGAGGGAGGCAAATTGAGAAAGAGGCTGATGCAGTAGTCCAGTCTAGAGAGAACCAGGGCTCTGGAGACAGTAAGCCTCTGGGGGAAGTGAGATAAGGAAGAATACCAGAGAAGGTGCAGCTGGCAGTGGGCCTTCTTTGCAAGGTCTGTGGTGCGAGGCGAGAAGGAGAGAGTGGAGTCAAAGATGACACCAAGGTTTTTTGCCTCACAGGAAGGCGAAGGAAGAGGGCCCAAGGAGGGCGGAGAGAGAGAGCGAGAGAGAGAAAGAGAGGGTGGAGAGAGAGAGAGGGAGAGAGAGACAGAGAGAGAGACAGAGAGACCCAATGAGAAGGATCTCTGTCTTACTTGCATTAAGACAGACATCATTGGGGGCGCACCAATCCTGAAAAGTGAATAGACAGTCATAAATGAACAGGAGAGGAGAGGAGGCTGAGGGGAGCCTGAAAAAGAGCAGAGTGTCATCCACATAACACTGAAAGTTAGAGGAGAAGGTAGAGATCAGGTGGGTAAAAGGGACCAAGTAGACATTGAAGAGCCAGGGTGAGTGATAGAGCCCTGGGGAACACCACATGTGGAGAGAGAGGTGGTAGAGAGAAAGGACCCAAGTTGGACCTCGGGTGGTCAGTCCAGGAGGAAGGAGGTCAACCACTTCAGGGCCTGATCTATGATGCCAAGGTTCTCACAGAGTCGGTTGATCAAGAATGGCGTGATTGACCATGTCAAAAGCAGAGGAAAGGTCAAGGAGGAGGAGGAAAGAAGGAAGGCTGGAGTCAAGATTAGAGAGCCAGTCTTCACGGGTGTTCAGGAGAGCAGTTTCCGTGCCTTTGGCTGCTCTGAATCCAGACTGATGGTCAGGCAGACAACCAACAGATTCAGTGTGGAAAGTAAGCTGGGAGATGGGAGATGGGCAGATTTCCCAGGGGTTTGCACAGGAAAGGAGTGAAAGAGATCAGGCGATAGTTTGTCAGACAGGTAGAATGGGCCAAAGGCTTTTTAAGGAGAGGGTGCACAAGGGAGTGCTTGAGGGTAGAGGGGGAAAGATCCAGTGGCGAAAGAGTGATTGCAGAAATCAGCCAAGGCTGGAGCAAGGGTGTTAATGCGGTCCTTGATGGTTCGGGAAGAGCAGGGGGAGCCCTGTTTGGACGAAACGTTTATAGATCGGACTTGTCTAGAAACATTGTCAGGTGTTGTCAGAGAGAAAGAGGCAAAAGGAGGAAAAGAGGCAGAGGTGGTCAGAGGGGGGCCGAGAGAGGTAGAAGACAGGATGTCCTGAGTTTTAGGGGTGATGTGAGAAGCCAGAGCCGTACAGAGGGCCTGGAAGGGAACAGGAGAGATGGAGACTGCACAAGGATTGGCCAGCTCTTTGCAGATTTTAAAGAGTTTGGTCATGTGTTAGAGCCCAGAGAGACACAGGCTTGGATGTGGACTCCCTTCTTGGATAGGACAGAGAGTCTGTATTGCCTTTGAAGCAGGCGGGAAGGCCAGTTTGTCAGAGGGTGCGCCCGAAGCCCTCCCCTTCCTCTCAGCCACCCTGCACTTGGTTTTCAGGGCCGCAAGGTCAAAGTCATACCAAGGGTTGCACTTGCAGATAGGCTTCAGACAGATTCCCATGACAGGGGCAAGGTTATCCAGAGTGTTGAAGATATAAAGATGTAGGTTAGAGAGTGCTGTGTCAGAGTGTGAGGCGCATGAGTAGGAGGAGCAGAGAAAGTAGAGGCAAAGGCATCCCGCTTCATGGGCCGAATGACTAAGAAGGTAGGTGGCAGTGCTGGGGTGGGCTTTGCCTCAGGGACAGAGTTTCAGGTGAGAGGAAAGCGGAAAGTCATCAGTCCAAGAGAGAGGAGTGGTGAGAGGGTGATGTCTGAGGAGATGAGAACATCCAAGGTGTGTCCGGCAGAATGTGTCGGACTCGTGGGTGGAGAGAGAGAGAAAGAGAGAAAGAGAGAAAGAGAGAAAGAGAGAAAGAGAGAAAGAGAGAAAGAGAGAAAGAGAGAAAGAGAGAAAGAGAGAAAGAGAGAAAGAGAGAAGGAGAGAAGGAGAGAAGGAGAGAAGGAGAGAAGGAGAGAAGGAGAGAAGGAAAGAGAGAGAGAAAGAGAGAAAGAGAGAGAGAGAGGAGAGAGGGCAGAGAGAGCGAGAAAGAGAGGGCGGAGAGAGAGAGAGAAAGAAGGTGGAGAGAGAGAGAGAGAAAGAGAGAGGAGAGAGAGGGCGGAGAGAGAGAGAGGAGAGAGAGAGAGAGGAGAGAGAGGAGAGAGAGGAGAGAGAGGGCGGAGAGAGAGAGGAGAGAGAGAGAGAGAGGAGAGAGAGGGCGGAGAGAGAGAGGGAGAGACAGAGAGACAGAGACAGAGAGACAGAAAGTTTGCAGAAGAGCCCAGAGAAGGGTCTAGAAGCATCCAGGTTGAGGTCTCCAAGGAGGATAGGATGTGAGGTAGAGGCAAGGAGAGAAGAGGAGAGGAGAGTCCAGCCCATTATGAGAGGAAGAGGGCAACCTCGCCAGGTGGCCTGTAGATGATGGCCACAGTCAAAGAGAGGCTAGAAGAGATAGAGAGTCTGAAGACCAGGCATTCAAAGGAGGAGGAGTAGGCCTATATAGGAATGACAGAAGCAGATCCCCACTCCGGAAAGGTCAGAGCTACTCCTCCTCCGGGTCGGTTGGTCCTGGGCTCAGAGAGGATCTTGTAACTATCAGGAAGGAAAGTGTCAAAACTTGTGACAGAGCTCGCCGTGAACCATGTCTCGGTAAGAGTGAGGCCATCCAGCTCAAGTTCTTCGAGGAGGTGGCAAATGTCAGAGGAGTGTTTGACAGCAGAGCGAGAGTTTAGAGTAGCGACATCCAGCAGAGGTGGTAGAGGGGCCCAGGAGTGGGCAGAGGTGGTCACAGAAGGTGGCAGAGTAGCCAGAGAGGAGGAGGAAGGTGCCATAGAGGTGGTGGTAGAAGGCGGTTGCAGAGGAGCCTGAGGGGTGCTAGTAGGAGTAGCGGGAGAAGGAAGGAAGTTGATAAGATGCGGGAAACGCCTATCAAAAAAGAGGAGATTGGACTGAGGACCCTGGACCTAGACGGTGCCAGATAGACATTAATGATGGTCTTGGAGGAGTAGAAGGAGGCCAAGAGGTCCCTCGGCACTTGGTGCCACCATTAATGGGCGAGGAAGAGATAGGAGAGAGAGAGCAAAGACCATTTGAGGAGTCCATGGGTCTGGAGAGAGAACGACCAAGAGGATGCCGGTTAGGATCCGTCTAGAGGTAGCTCTGATGTGGGTATCACCGATACGGAGGTCAGGGTTGGATACCATGATATCCCTCTTGAACAATTTCCCACCAGACTTAGTGTGAGGGACAGGATAGGAGCTAGAGTAGCAGTTTGAGAAGAAGGGGTAGATTGTGAGCACCATAGAGGGTGCGAGGAGGCAAGAAGGGAGCGTGATGGCGAGCACCACAGGAGGCAAGAGAGGGGACAGTTCACACAGAAGGAGGCATACAGGAGGCAGCAAGAAGGCAACCACAGGGGAATGCAGGAGCAGTGTGGACGGAAGAATGGGAGGTTGGGGGGGTTAGAAGTGCACTGTAAAAAAAGAGGGGAAAAAGCCTAGTTTCAAAACAAACGGCAATGTAAAAACACCCAGATTTGACATTCCTAAAAAGGAGGGGAAAAGGCCTAGTTTCAACATAAACAGAAATGTAAAACAAAAAGGAAAAGCAAACTTTTCCAGGAAATACAGTTCAATATGTTAGAGAGTACTTAGAGGGGAGGGTCCGTTTGTCAGTCATAGCAGGTTGACGGCTTCAGGCTACTTGCTTCTACGGCAGACACCACCTAGAGCTGTTCAGAGGAGCTGCCCCTTGCCTTGTGGCCCTTAGCACAGGGGGCTGCAACGGACAGACAGCTGCCATAAGAGTCAGAATAAGAGGGGCTGTAGGCCCAATCAGACTCTAGGGCAGTAGCGGGAGGTGAGGAGCAGGGTGAGGAGTAGGAAGAGGAAACGAGGGGGGAATGCACAATAAACATGCTACAAAGCAGCAGAAATATCCCCAAGCACTACAATATAGTTATAAACATTTAGTTTTAGGTGAGTAAGGCTGACAGGGCAAAAGACTCACCATGCCTGCACAGGAGCAGCTACGAAATGGCATATGGATGTCGAAGGGGATGAATACACCCTAGCTGCAGCGCGATGGTCCAGGCTGCAGGCCCAATCAGACCCCAGGAGAGGAGCGGGGAGCGTGGTAGGGAGAAGGAAGAGGAAACGAGGGAGGAATACACAATAAATATGCAGCGAAGCGCAAAAATATCCCCAAGCACTATATAGTTATAAAGTTATAGTTTTAAGTGAGCATGGCTCACAGGTCAACTGACTCACCGGGCCTGCACAGGAGCAGCTATGCAATAAGTACACTTAGCATAAAAATAAACCTTGCAAAGACAACCCACACAAGTTGTCTGAGCTTCGTTGACCAGTTCATCACAAAATGCCTTTTCAAAGGGTGCATGGGTGCCTCCTCTCACTGGGATCATAAAAGGAGAGGAGGAGAGAGGGCACTCCCAGGGAGTGCTCTAGGTTGTGTTCTCAAGCAGATAGCATGTGTGTGGTTAAAGGTACCTTATAAAAAGCAAAAAAGATTTTTGTGGAGAAAATAACTACCAAAATTACAAAAATTGTCAAATTTTAAATAAGAATAAAACAGTCAAGCCAGCAGTGGGCTGGTATCCCCTTGCCTAGTCAGCAATCTCCCATTCAATGCCTTCCTTACAAAGCACCCTCAATTCTTTGTTTCGTTTGGTGTTTTATATAGCGCCATCATGCTGCATTAAGGTTGTTTCTGAACACTTTGGTCTTTCACAGTGGTAAGTACCCCATTTAAACCCGAGCAGGAGCCAAAAGATAGAGAGCGACAGTGTTAAAGAAAAGACTTGGGGGAATATCAATAATGTTTTTTATTATTATTGGAAAGAGGTTTCAGATAGCATATACAGTACTCTATTCCATTTTCCCCAAACCATTACTCATTTAAATGAACTTTCAAACTACATTCTAAAAGAATAGGCTTCATTAAAAAAAAGAACAATGCAATAAAACGAACAAAGGGCTCATGTATACATAATGCACACACAACAGAGATAACAAAATCAATTTAGCACCACGAGACCCACATTATTCAAAGCAGATTAATCAAATATCAAAAATTAGGTATCATACCAGACGAAGCACGTAAGAATGAAGACAGCGTCAATCAATGTATTACAGGCCAAACTCCATTCCAGTCATCAGTGTAATATTAAATGTTTACTAAAAACAAGCTCTAGGAGACAAATCACTGACTAGTTTCAGCCTTATGGTAACTTTCAATTAGTATCTCTGGCCTTTCCAGGGCAAATCTACATGCCACCATCTCAGAGTAGAACTTAGAGCAGATAGCCTCGTGGAATAATCAAGTGTATTGAATCATGAGATCAGGCTATTTCGCACATCACATCCATAGTACTTCGACTAATGGCTACATCATCGCAGTGTTCAAGTGGGGGTTGCCCGATTTTATCCCCCAATAGGATCACAGTGTGATGGTTGTATTTCCTATCATGCAATTGTTCTATCAATCTATTTTAAGCACGCGTTGATATGCCCTCGATTCATAACCTAGGGCAGCAGGACTCCTCTTTTATTGCAGTCTTCCTTAACGTATTCTTTTCTTTATCTAGGAAGGGATTAAAATGTTCCAATCAGCTTTGCTAACAGAGAAGCCATCTCCAGGCACTTTCAACACTGCAACATTCTACAAAGCCAAAACAATGCACGGTTGAGGTAGTCACAATAAGGAGGAGAGGCATCAGTGTGCCCCATGGCCTTTTGATGGGACCCGAGCAAGTAAGTCCCAGAGAGGTACATTGATAGTTTGGATCATCATCACTCCTCATTTTGCCAGCTTCCTTTGTGGGAGGGTGTTCTATGAGTGTGGAGACACATAGCCACTCTTTAGCCAGCGCTAATGTCTTGTGGGATGCATCTGCATAGACCACTCCTCCTGAAACACTCCCTGTGATTAAGTTAACTCTATGCCTTAAAAGCTGGTGAAAGGGTGAATCCTCAATATGTGCCTAACGGATGAAATCAGAGTCGCAGGGAACCTCGCTCTTGACATGAAAAGCTGCAGGGTTGAGGGGGGTTTAAGTCTGCTTGGGGTTGACAGCAGTGAGGGGGGAAGACACAAGTAGGATTTGTAAATAATGATCTCCTTGTTCAGGCAAGTTAAAAATCTGATAATTCCTGGATGCCAAATGTGTGCGATATTTGCTGCTGCTAAGGTGCAAGCGGACCTCATGCGATATCGGTCTAGGCGAATAAACAATGAGGCAGAGTATTTATCCCCGACTGCATGAAGTGGTGGACACGAGTAACACAATTACACAATGGTAACTTATCTCTACTGTAGATTTGTATTTCATTTGAATTTATAAAGCACTGTACGCCAAAGCGCTGAACATATCAAAAACTGTACAATAATTGAAAAAAGACCATGAAAATATATGCCACTTTAAGAGAAAAGAAGATGATCTCACAAATGAAAGTGGAAGGATAGGAAGTAAGAGAACAAAGGCAGAGTGCGAGTGCATGCCAATGTAACCGGGCCAGAAGAAACGAAAACGGTTACATGTCTTTATAACTAATCATTTTATAACGAATGCACATAACGAAAATTATATAACAAAACCTAATAAAGGTTTTTTTCTTTTTTTTTTTTCCTTTCTTTGGGGACTCCCCCACCCCAAACCTGTTTCTCACCCCTAAAGACCCACCTCAACTGTTTCCCCACAAGATGTAACCCTTTACCCCACCCCACATAGATTTTTGTTATGTTTTTTGTTATATAATTTTCGTTCTATATTCATTCTATATAACATTTTCGTTATAAAGACTGTATACCAACCAAAACAACTGAGCATATGGATGATGATACAGTTAGAAGGAACGAAGATTGAGAACGGAGAGAACGAGAAGGGGAGAAGAATGAAACAAGAGACGACAGATAGTGGAGAGAGATTATGGAGAGACTTAAAAACTAAGCAGAGGATATAGAATTCAAGTAGAGAATTAAAAGGCAGTAAACGAAGACTGGAAAGGGCAGGAGCAACCACTTGAGGAGAAAGCGAACAAAAGATGAATCAAAGAGTTATAGATTGATTTATGGGGACCTACGTGTGAAAAAGAGAGGCCAAAGAACAAGCAGGAGCAGTAGAAAAGGTGTGAGAAAGTAAGAGAAGAAATGAGTAGCTTAGAAGCGTGAAATGAAAGACAAGGCCTGGATGCACGAATGTTAAACAGATGAGCAAGACAGGAGCATGAAAGTGGAGATATGAACATTGAAGGAGAGAGGAATCTAGGCAGATTACCAGTTGAAAGTGAGCATTCCCCAAAAAGGTATTTAAAACTCCCCAGTGAGAGTCAATGATGAACACACCCCAGATGGTAATGAGACCAAGACCAAGTGCGGGTGAAGCCAAAAAGTAAAAGTTTATCTAAATCAATATAGGGCAAGCAGAGAACTCTGCAAACTCCGAGGGCGCTCTGCCAGACATCAGCAAACATTCACATTTTGTTACAAAACCACGTCACCTCTGACGTGGGAGCTAGGGGATACATGAATCGATGAGATTGGACAATGGCGAAGGGCACCTATAGATGCATAGGTGCAAAGCTTCGGGATTGGTGAGGCTCCTTGAGGTGTCATGGTGATGCTCGCAGGTCAGCTGGGCTCATCGGGGTGGAGCTCTGGTCAGATGATGGTTGACTGATACATCTCGACTATTCTAACATTTGCCCTTGCGGGCACACATACTCATTGAGTGGTAATTGTAAATCACTATGCCCAGTAAATCTTACAAATCGTTATTCTAACATTACAAGAAAAATAACACATAACTTGGAAGCGAGCATTTCATCGTCTTGGAGAAAAATTAATATACGAGTGGTGAGCAATAGTCGAGCAGCTTTCATGGGTTTAGGTGACCTGTAAGGGGGCACTTTCCAGGAATACATCTGTCACTTTCTTTACGTTAGATCTAGCAGAGGGACATCTTTATAGTATGTTAGTATAAGAGTAAATAGATGGCCATCATGGTCAGTCAAGGTTGGGGTGAACTGGACTGCTTTCCAGTCAGAGGGCAAATAATATCCATCAGAGAGGCCGTGGGATGAGAGGGGCCTGGGGGCCGTGGAGGGCGAATACCTAGAGCTGACTCCAGGGGGGAGGTGAGGGGTTACAATCATAGCATCGCATCGCCGGTAGGCCCAAGGCTTTACATCTCAGCCTGGCCAGAGGGGGGAGAAGGGTGGGGGCTGGTATGCGGCGCTGCTAGAGAGGGGAGAAGTGGCCCTATACTCTTGCTGGCCGTGCCTTATTTAGTTGGGAAGGGGACACACACACAAACACAGAGCATATGAATGAGGTAGGAACAGGTTAGATTGTGTGTAAATACAATAACAGGGTGTACAATGCGCCACTTATTACATGGGTTACATGGTTCAATTCTCAGCATATATATATACGATTGCGAAAACCTTTCTATATACTGTACCACATACCATAAAAAGGCCCTTCATACGGCGATGCATATATGCAGAAAACTATACACGTTTAGAAAATCATTGAGTACATATTGGTGTTTTGTTAAACATATTGGTGTTAAACATTGCCTTGTGCAGTCTGCAGCAACAAGTGCTATTTGATCAAGGGCCAGGAGCTTAAACACACAATTCATGGCATCTCAAACCAAGGCGACAAGGATCGCCTTGTTTCATTATTTACAATCAATCTCGTGGTATATAACAACAGAAGTGAATTTATAGTTCCTTCAGAGGGATTATCTGCAAGGGTGAACCAGGGTGGCTTACGGGCTTGGCATACGTGTCTGGCACTTCAAACGGGGAACAGGGCTGGGGGGTTATCCACAGCATATGTTGAGAGGACAGGACAAGTTTTATGGAGACAGCTCGTTTTTCTCAAACTCCGACTTCGGCACGGTCATTTGCAGGTCAGTATGGGACTGCGGAAGGTGAAAGATAGAGTGTTTGTCATGTAACTTGTTCGCGCCTAGTCTCCCATAAGAACAGGCCTGCAGCAGGGCCACCGGGGGGTGGGGAATGCGAGGGAAGGAACTTGCACGCTGTGCGCGATCAGGAGGGGAGAGCTGCAGCCCTGCTGGCCGCTTGGGCCAGTGAGGCCTAAGTAGTTATGTTCAAAATGGAGTCTGAGTGTGTCACGAAATAAAGTCTGGTACCATCCTACCAGATGAACATTGCAGCCATATGTGTCGAAATTAGATGGAGTGGTAGGAATGACAGAAGCAGGAATGGAAAGTATCTCTGTTTTAGAAGAGTTTAGGACAAGAAAGTGATCGCCCACTGTGGAGATCCTTCAGCTAGCATCACTTCTCCCCAGGGTGGAGCCCCTTTACACGAGGCTAGGGAGGTGGGGATGCTAACCAATAGTCCAACTAGGGGTGGTAACATGCGGGAGGATCTCATGGAGATGGACTCCTCTCCTGGGGATAAGGATGCGATTTGGAGGCATGGGCCCCCCTTTAAACCCCAAACCCGCTGCCTGGTGGTAATGCCCAAACCTTCTACACATAAACTCACGTCCAAAACTAAAGTATGTGTTATTGTAAAATATCAAACCACCCTGATGTCATAGCTACAGGGACGAAGAAGAGCTTGAGAACGAAACAATCGAGCGGGACAAAAGCTCGTTCAGCTGCTGTCAATTGGACTGATGTCACGCTGGGGCCAGCCCCACTAGTTGAACAGCAACGAAGGACAGGGAGCTCGATATCAGGCGAAGGGAGAAAGATCTCAATATCAAAGGTGGAGAAAGTGTGGTGAAGACGACTGTAGTAGAAAGTCTTGTCGGTCGACAGGGCGTCGGCTGCTGCAGTTGGAGAAGTAGCAGAGAGAAAATTGGAGAAGAGAACCCAACTAGTCACAGAAAACCAAACCGTAAAACGGAGTTTGTGGACCGATTGAGAGGAGAAACAATCAGTCAAACCCCAAACCTGTCTGGGCATGCGAAACCAAACAGTGTGAGGCTGCAACGAGGCAGATTGAGAAAAGGAGGAAGAGAAACCAAGAAGCATGTGGAAAGTATCTCACACACCGGCCGGAGGCCAATACAGAGAAAGAGTGGGACCGTTGTGTGGTGGTTGCGTGACCTGTGATGGGTGGACCGTGAGGTCCGAGAACTAAGCAGCGACCGCCAAGCAGAGCCTACAGTGGAGCCACTTAGGCAAACGAGCAGAAGGTGAATCAACTAGTGGTGTGACCTGTAACGGGTAGATCGTGTCGTCTGAAGCTTGCGCCTGAACCACCAGCAAGAAGCGGCGGCGAGTGCAAGCAGGCCCAACTCGAGAACAACATTGGAGTCGATAAAGAAGTGAACCTGTGGCCATGAAAGGAACTTCAGATACAATCCTGAAACCCAGGTAACACACTCTTTGTCAAACCTGAGAGGGACCGGTAAGGTTCAAAAGACATTTATAAAAGTGAAGGACTTACCGGGAGAAAGCTCCCTTGCAGAAGCGCTCAACCCAAAGAGTTGAGAATCGTTGCAGTGTAGGCAAAAGTTGTTCCTCGAGGGACACTTCAGCCCACACCAATAAAGCGGGAGAACCAGACAGCAAATAATCCCCATGAATGTGGGGAAGGACACCGCTTAAGCAGAGACCACCCTCCTTTGGAAGTTCCCAGATATGAAGAGTGGGGGTCATTCTGAAGCCGCAACGGGACATGCCCCTTAAGAGAAGTTCCTGCCTTACTATGGAACACCCCAGACCAGTAACCAGCACCTTTGGGTATTAGTCCTAGGAAAGTCCCTGTCTTTGTCAACGCTGGATCATCAAAGCATCAAGTTCACCCCTCCTCTAGTTTTCCCTAGTAAAGCAAGGAGATCTCTTTCTAAACAAAGTACTAAAAGTTTTGTTGAAAACCATAAAGAACATTGGGAAACATCTAGGAGAAGGGAGTCGCTCTCCTAGCCCCACGAGGATCCTGTGGAACTGTTTGTTATGAAAAGCTTGGAACTTTTACTTTGAGACGACCTGTCGTCCTTTGCATCCAGGAGAAGTAATTCTCCAGGGTCACGATCATAATATTATTATTATTAACCAGAACTTTATTATTTATTGTAGTGGCATGGACATCGTAGGAGCCTTTTGACTGGGTACCTTTAGAGTTGGACTTTTACAGACTTCCTGATGAGCAACAGTTTCTTTAGTTTAGGTAGGCAAACCCCATTAGAGTTAAGGACAAATAGGTGTATCTTTTCTTTGAATAAATGTCTAAAGCCAAAGGTTAAATCCACCTGGTCAGACGCCTCCTGCTTCGTCTGCACACCACCCAGGATTGAATGGCCAACAGAAAGGGGTATGAGTTAGCATGGATCGCAGAGGAGAAGAAAAGAAGGATACAAAATGTTGTTAGCATGGAGGTGGTGAGACAGACCAAAAGGAGAACAGGCGAGGGGATAGGTGTAAAGGGAGAAAATGAAAGGGGGCCCTGGACTGAGCATTGGGGAACATAGTGATGGAGAGGAAAATTGAATGAAAGGCTACCTGCCCAAGAGGTATGTCCAGATACATAAGATTTAAACCAACTAAGCACAGAACCAGAGAACCTAAGAGATGAGAAACGAGGGAGCAGTAGAGAATAAGCTGCCGCCAGGTCAAGAAGAATTAGCTTAGCATAGGAAGCAGACAGGTGAGAGTCAAAGACAAAATAGATAACCTTACACTATTTGGATATGAAATGCAACAAATATTTTTAACAACCTAATTTCGGATTGTAAACCCTTCCCACCACATATTATGGTGCACATTTTTAACTCAACCACTTCACGAGCCCTACACATCATTATGAGCCCCGGTCTGCCCATCCGGTTAGCCCGAAGCCTGTTTATCAACCCACTATAATTTGACTTTTGTAAGCAATTGCCAGGCCACTCGTTTCTGAAAAGAAATAACAAAACCCCTGGCTCTGTTCCCTGCCACATTCATGCCGATTACACTAGGGTTGTTTTGAAGCACAGCTCTTTTGAGGTTGCAAACCTATAATTTTGTCGGTAGAGGTTTTGTGCAAGCAAGCTATTTTGTCGCCTAGGCACTGCTTTGCCGGTGGTGTTGCTATTAATAGGAGAGTGCCTCGTGGCCAGAGGCAGATGCAGAGAGCAGATGCAGGATCTTTGTTGTTTCCACAGCATGCAAACCCCAGAAATTAGGCTGCATTGTGCATAGACAGCATGTCACTGCGGGCCACAAAGGCGCGTAAGAAAAGAACTTGCGAACTACATTGGTTTCTGTCAGCCAGGACTTGCTTCCCTGTGTGCCAACCCAAATATAGATTGAACAAGATAACATGCACGAAAGTGTACAAAACTCAACATTTCAAAATGTACAATAAACTGAAGTCACATTTTAAAATAAACAACCAGAGGCTATATATAAAGTTGGAAGATTGGTGAGGGTGCTAGGAACAATAATAGATGGGTATGGCTATCAGGGCTAAGTGGGGAGGGGCGTGGCAACCCTAGGTAAGAGGAAGTTAATATTAAAACTCAGGTTCACAAAAAGTAGAAATAAGAAGGGTAGGGGTAAGGTGAACAATTAAATGCTTAAAAACGACATACATTGCAGTTTATTTTTCAACCGTTTGATGTTAATTTTTCAATTTCATGGAACTATATTATCTGACATTCTACTTTTTATATTAATGATGTCCATCTAGACACAGTAAGTCTGCTGAGGTAGCAGGCAGCATTGGAAGGCTGGTGACTCTTACTAGTCCAGGGACGTAGGCAGATGTGCAAAGTCCCTTCTCACTTCTATGATGTCGCACACGGGATCACTGGTGTGACATCACAGCTGGAAACAGCTTTTAGACTCTATTGATGATTCACTTGAAGAAAAAAAAAGAGCATATCCAACACTATGAAGAACACAATACTTCCCTTCAGTGTGCTTCGTTTCACCAATGCCAGGGTCTTCCTCTTATGAAATGTCTTCACGCTCAGTTTGGCTCCAGAAATCTTCAAATGGCCACAAGACGCGGCAGGGGTGTATCCATGACCAGCTCTGCCGCAACATCATGGGCGGCACTAGCACAGGGTGCCACGTAGCGGCCACGTATAGGGAACTTCACCTGCCCCGTATCTCTATTGCACCACGATCCAAGAAACAGTAGAAAATCAATAAAAAGAGCTTCAAGTAATCCCAGTATTTTAAATCCTTGAGGACGAGGTAGGGCGATGACGAATCCATGCAGGGTGACTCGTAGTCCATCAGAAAGAACATACTGGAAGGTAATTTGTGTGTTCTTGGAAGGCCGATAGCAACATTCCTAATGCTAGGCTTCAGACACGCTCTAAAATCACTTGGCACCCTTTATGAATGGAGATTGTTCAGCAAACACAACTCATGCACACTTTAATCATTGGGTTTATACTAGGCCCGCTCTCAAGGCAGTGCCGTGGTGTAGAGCCGCCATGCAAAAGGGAAAGGGGGAATGGAAAATGGAAATGTGTTTTTTTTACAGGCTCAGAGAACGCTCAAAGAAACTTTAAATCGGTCAACTGCAAGGTGGAGCTTGGACGACGAGCCTAGTACATCAAAGTGTGAGACAGATACAGAACCAGAGGATATCGAGTGCAGCCAAATGCTTAACAGTATTTCATAAGTGACTAGAACACAAGGAGAAAGCATGGTAGTAGAAGTCAATAGAAACCAGTCAACAACTATATATGATCAGTAGTCATATTTCTTAAAGAGGGAATCATTACGTTTTTTAGGGAAAGGGAGACGACTGTTGGATTCTCTGATGGGCACTGGTAAATAGTTCCAAAGACTGGATTCTGAAGCTCCAAGGTTTCAGCCCTCGCCCCACCAATTCTCTTTTGCTTGACGGCAGGAAGGAGAATGTTTTAGACTGAGGATCCTCTGGTGTGTTGCCCGGAGGTATTTATTTTACTTTTGCTTAAGGTATAATGGGCCCTTGTTCCAGTAAGCTGTGTGTCTGAAGCAAAGGATTTTAAAGTCAATCCACGCTCTAACAGGAGCCAGTGAAGGGATAGAAGAGTGTGATGTGGTGCGATCTTTGGTTTGAGGGCCAAAATGAGCTTTGTTCTCGCTCACTTGTACTTCAAGTTATAACAGGAGACCATTACAATATGCACTATTGCAGAAGTGACCTGCACTTTCGGCCGCTTGTTGAGGAGTGGGAAAACGGGTCTTTGAACATGCAACTGTAAATAGAATTTCTTAGTGAGGTTAGAGTTCTCAGGCACTAAGGGAAGAAGATGATGGTCAACGACAACACTACGTTTTTATGCTGAAGCCATAGGGGTGGGGCGTAGAGTGACATAGGGCCTCATTACGAGCTCGGCGGTAAAGGGTTAACGGCACCGGTAAGGATGCCGGTGATGTTAACCACTTACCACAGCATTACGAACTCCCTTACAGGGTCCCACTAAGGCCGCCTGGTAAAACCAGCCGTCCTTAGCGGGAGCCACTATAGGACCAGGGAGCTAACGGGCCTGTTATTAACGGGCCCGCTGTTCGCTCCCTCCCCATTCCCATTGAGCCCTATGGGGGCTCGAATGGGAATGGGGGTGGGTAAATTGAATGAGGAATTACCGGGTCCTCCAAGGTTGGAATTGCCCGGTAATTACTAATTCAAGGAACCCAGCCCAGACCCGAGTTTGGAGGCAGCCATGCCGCAAATAGAGGCATGGCTACCTCCAAACTCATAATGACCCCGATAGTCCAAGCACTGCAGGGATAGAGTTGACAAAATAGATAATTTCTGTTTTAAGGCACTCGGGCAGAGTTTGTCAATATTCCTATCCTGAATTCAGGGCAAGTGTTCAGAGAGTGATGTTGACACATGTACGCTGCTTGGTGACTTTTTATTTTTTAATATCTTAGTTACACTCTGCCTATTCCCCCTTGTATATTCAACCCAGAGCCCCTAGTCCTCTACCCAGCTAGGGTACAACATGTGTAACATTGTGCAAAAGGGAAAGCCGATGGCTGTGGATTTAGTTAAAGGGTGAAGGGCAACATATTACCCATAACAATGGCAACTTGCCAGAATAACTCACACTTGCCACTCTCACTGACGCAAGCAGCCTTCAGAAATAATTTTCTTATTGGGGTCACAAAATACTCTGTGACCACCAGGCAGATTTTTTTTGTCAACTACTGAGTGATCATGGCATATCACAGATGATCAATATATTTGACTAAACTGAAAAAATGTGTCATTTTGGTTTTAAAAGAACACATCAATAGTACAGTTTTCATGTGTGTGTAATGTGAGAAACGAAAGAGCTTGGACCATGCATTTACTTGATCACTTTTTAATCTGCCCATATTAAGAATGTATGCTGTCACACTATGTTCCACAATTAGCACCCACGGATCCAGGCATGCTCGAGGGCAATCTTACTGCAGTACGGATCCAGGCATACTCGAGGGCAATTGTACCCTGGAATCTGTAACCAAAAGATAAAAGTATACTGAATTTTGGAAAATAAATGAGAAACTATAGAGAACTCCTCATTCAATTTTAAATAAAGAAGAAAATTACTCTAGTATCTCTCCTGAAGAACCACAGTTTTTTTAAACTGAGGAAACACGTGTTGAGAGAAACACAATTAAACATAAGGAATGAAAGCTGAAAACTAAAACATTGAGTTGTTTGAAAATATAATTTTGGAACAAGTGAATAACAAGGAATGCAAGATGAAAATTTAAAACTCTGAGTTGTATGAAAGTTAATACAACTTTGAAATAATCCGTTAACTTTACAAGGAAAAAGTTAATTTGAAACCAAGAGCTGCATGAAAGTTAATGCAACTGAAGGAAAAAGTTTAATGTGATTTGCATGAAAATCAATGTAATCAAGAAAGAAAAAGGTTAATTCTGCAATGAAAATGTGAGCAAAGACACACTAAAGAATAAATCATTTTTCATAATGAATAATAATTGGTGTCTATAACATTTTTACCAGAAGCGCATCCCACTATAGTGCTTTTTCAGGAGAACATTTAGGATACCTAGGAACTCAACCCCTTCCCCTTTCCCAACACAAACACTTTCTAACTGACAGTTCACCATGAGTGACAACGGACTAACACCAGAGCTGTATACCCGATATGTCCCAACATCACGGTCAGGCAATTACGGATCATTACACACACCTGACTACCATCACACTTCCCCCACACAAATAAAAGGTGGAGCACGAAAGCACACTCTGAGCGAGGCAAAACACACAAGGAAACAGCAGCTCCACGATGGCAGTTTAATACAAGGAGAAAGACGGCGAAACCGGAGATGGTTGCAAGAAGGGAAGCACCCTTGACCTATAAAGACTGTTACTTTCAAGAGCCTTGGAAAGTAAGAAACCAAAGACCAGGAACTGAGGGCTGATCAAACCTGCACAGTGTAGCAGAGGTACCCAGGGCTCTCCCTCCTCAATAACCAAGGCAGGGAAGAGCGATTGCTGCCATAGTACTGTCCTTGGACATCTCTTTCTCCTCTTCCCACTAATCAGCCCATTGTATTATGGATAATGGTGGAGGAGGAAGAGGCATCATTTCAAAATTACATGTTTTTACATTTTGTTTTTTCCTAATAATCTCACTACATGGCAACTACCCTCTCTTTTCAGTTAACTGCATAAACCTATATATTTCTGAATTCTACATTTTCTAGTGAATCGAGAAATACTTTGGCACCACCTTCCTGGGAGGAGCTATTTTTCGCGATTTGCTCCTGAGCCAAAATAGTGAAGAATATGCCACTTCACAATTCAAACATTAATTTCACAATATATCACCTCACCAACTTTCCAGTTCCTCCGAATGATGAGAAGGTCAGGATCATCGTTTTCTTCCCAACTTAAATTCTATACATCACAATTAAGACATATATAGAACTGACAGGCTGTTTATGCCCTTTAATATGAGTGCTAGATAAGCTCACTAGAACACACAATTCTCTTTTTATTCAACAAAAGGGGCCCAATGTTAATCAATAGCAATGCATACCTATGGAAGGTTGTAGATTCATATTCCCAACAAAGCCCCTCATGAATTTCATTTCTCCCCAGTCACAATTGACCTGAAGATCTGCTTATCAGTAGATGCCCGTTTCAACACAGTGTTTGAAGATCCATTAAGGCTCTGATATGCCATTTATTGAGGTCAAGTCAGTCTTTGTATTTGAAACTGAAAACAAGGCCCGTCCTCCTAGTGGACCTCAGCCAAAGGTCTGGTGGTCACAGTTCCAGATACACAGCAGTTCAGTGGGGAAAGCTGCAGCAGCCAGTAAAATGCATAATTCTGACAAAGATAGCATTTTAAATCAAAAAGATGTAACATTTTACATTGCCTTTGGGGCTTCTGTCCATGTGTTAATATATTTCTTCAATCTGATGGTTGAAAAGACATGAGTGCTCCTCTTGACTTGTTCACACACACACAGGCCATTAATTAACATGGGACCCAGTGTTCATTTTAAAACAAAGTAAGCCTTTCCGTTTAAATGAAAGTTTATTTGTCGAAAGTGTCTTTCTCTGTGTCAAATAAAATAGGTCACTTGGCTTCACTTTTTAAATGTAAAGGCACAATTCCTACTTTTAATTTTTCAGAAAGCATAGCATTTCGGTGCATCTTTTCCCATGTGTACTGCTGCAGTTTTGAATCTGTCAAAATGTGCCTTTCCCCAGTTTACACAAAGTCAGCATTTGCAGCACCAAATGTCTTTTCGGAATCCATTGGACACAGTTAGCAATATTACAGTTCTGAGGCACACTCTCCTCCAGCTCTTCAACTCAGTGCTTTTCCATTTTGACAAAGTGGAGGGAGGCTCATTTTCGTTCATTCACTAAGCCTCATCTTGGAAAAGAAAGACTGGCCTGCACATTTCAATGGGTATCCACATCAGCCAGCTTCGTTATTACAATAGGGCCTTGCCGGGCCTCTCATTCCCCGTCACTCTGGGGCCATATTTTCACCCCATACTCTAAGTGTGAAGTGGAGAGGAAGGATTTGTATAGGATGGCAATGCCGCCTGCCTTGCTGGTCCTGTTGTGCACAATAAGATTGTAGCCGGACGGGAAGGCTTTGTGTGCAATGGGCCAGAAGTCTTGTGAGAACGAGGTTTCGTGATGAAAAGGATATCGGGGTCTTCAGACGAGATGGGGTCATAAATGTTGAGGCGATTTGTTGCGACGGGTGTGGCACTGATCGGAATGCACTTTAACCTGCCAATTGGTTTATTGTTTGCGGTGGGGGGTAGGGGTGTAGATTCTGAGGGGGTGCTGGGGAGATTCCAGGTGAATGGGTTGGGATAATATATATGTGTGAGGGGGTGAAGGCTGATGCGGTGATAGCTGCTAGAGGGGGTCCAGTGAGCGACAGGAGTATGTAGTGTGGTAAAATACAAAGGGGGAATGGGGGGATCGGGTCTGAGATGAGATTAAAAAGCGAGAACCTAGGTAGGAAGCAATGGTTCGCTCTACAAATAAATGTGAGAAAAGGTCTGGGATTGGCCTCCAAGGGGTCAGTACAAGCAGGTACGTGGTGATTTCAGGGTTGTCAACTGGAGCTTAGGTTTTTCATGAAGAGCAGGGTTTTCACTTCCGTGATGAAGTGCAAGAAATGGGGCCAATCTTGTCAGTATGTTATTCTCTATAGAGTCTCTAGGCGCCTATCAGGAGAAGTCAAGTGTTCTAGTTGTTTACTTCTTACATCTCTTAAGAGTCGAGGCTAGCAGTGTTGTAGCTTCTAGTACTGGGGATGCCTCAGGTAGTGCTTTGAATGAGATAAGAAATCGAGGGGTGCTCTAATGCGCCGTGATGCAATATATGGGGGCGGGCTTAAAAATGGTTTAAAGCAGCCTCAAAATCCCAAGTAGCTAATAAAGTTTTAAAAGTGAAGTGGCTTGTGTAATTTAACAGGTCACCTAACAGAGCCAATCGAGTGTACACATATGCAATGAAAGGGAAAAGAAATCTGGTTTAAAAGATGTATTTAAACATGGTAAATGTGTGTAAAAGGTTTGACCAAAAGAAATAAATATGTTCAAATACGAAACAGAACATCAAATCAAAAGGGGTCAGTACACCATCCAATCCCACAGTCCTTCTGAAAGAAATCCATTAATTGTACATACTAATTAAATGCATTCTAATGATAATACTTGAATACAATGTGTGGCAAAAATCAACAATGTATTCACTTATTATGTCCCTTTCCCGTTTAAAAAGTTTAATATTTCTTTAACTGATATTGTGAATCTAAACATTATTCAAGTTGACATCTACTGGCAACTAGCAGTATTGCCTCTCTTATTTTTTAAAGAAATTTGGTAAAGGAGGTCAATTTCAGAGAGCCCTGACTCAAGGGCAACATATGGAGACTGCCCGGGCTGAGCCCTTGCTAGCCGTGGCCCACTTAAAGCCCTGGCCTCAGGGGTGGGTTCACACAGGTAAAATGGCACGGTTTTGCTCATTGCCGTTTGTGTGATGCAGGCTGTTGAATGTGATGGTACTTGTAGGAGAAACCAGTGTAGGTCGACGTTTTGGTGTGATGTGGTATTTTCGACAGACATGTGAATGGATACTATGAAGAGCTTTTACTAGGTATTGCCCACCTTAGTGCTGATTTTTAGATCACTCGGGTGCATTTTAAAGCAGTACACTATAAATTACAAAACCATGTTGCTGTGGTTTTGTTTGAAGGTTTTTTTTGTGGTTTAAATGTATTTCTTGCTTGGGTGGTATTTTTAAATGGGGTTTGCTCAAAATGTTTGCTTTGACATACACGATACCTACCACAAAGAAATTGGCAAACGGCCAACTCGACACAAGTGATCGGTCACACAGTTCTCTGCTTCAGAAGTCAATAGCAAACTTGCTCATTTCCAACTTCATTTCATGCTTTTGTAAAGACTGGAGTGCACCGGCAGCCAGGCAAGGGAGTCCCTAAAGGGGAAAACTGACTAGGCAAAATCTGAACCATAAATATTGATGGCAATGAAGAGCTAATTAACAATGCATTCTCCCCAGGCACACTCATCTCACCTGCTGCGAGAAACGCCGAGCACAACGGATAAGGAAATGAAGGCGGCACAGAGTAGGTACAGTGCTCCGCTTTACAGGGATTGCTCGACATGGACTGCTGTTGTTGTAGATGTAAAAATAAATGCGATGTAATTTCAGCAGGACTTTGATGGTGATGTCACTCCCCACGGCCCACCCTTGTTGGCCACTCACGCTCCTTATGCACCAATACCTACCATCAATCAACGGAGAAGTAGTGGCCTCCCACAGGTAGCTGGCAACAAAGCAGGCGGCAAAGGGAGATATCTGCGAGCAGGCAAAACATGGACGCAACAGCGGATGTTCAACTGACGAGGCAGTCTATTAGAGCAAAGTAAACGTGCGCTATTAATCCACACAGCTCTTGCAGTTTCGTTACTATAGTCCAATTCCCTCTGGGACAAAGAAATCAATTTTCTATTTCCCTGCTTTAACCTGAAAATATAGGAGCAGACCCCACGCCGGAAAGTGTGTGTGTTCGTCGGTTGAGGTGTGGGTGCCACACAACATAGCATGGGACAAGAGAAAGCTTCCAAGCCATAAAGGTCCGGGAAGGCTCATTTTAATCACAGGTTAACAGACGGAGCAGTGGTTTTAGGACATCCAAATTACACACTGGCTGCACTGGATTTGAAGTTTGCATTAGAAGCTCAACTATGGACAGAAGGACCCGAATTGTGACCCCAGAAGACAAATCTAGGTTCAGTTTTATTTTGCTGGTTGGCTTTAATGTTATCATATCCCAACCGTCTACCTCAGAGAGAAGTCGTCCAGCACTTGGAAGCCCTGTGTGGGCATTGTTGTGCATTACTACACAAGTAGAATCTGGTTAAAAAGCTCCAGCATCCCAGTTCACTGGTCCTAAAAAAGGTTGGACCAGGTGGGTAGTTTGTCGACTGGTTCTTTGTGATGAATCAACTTCTGGGGTACCAGTGGTCTAGGGGTGAATATCGGTTTCTAAACCATCAATTAGCCCAACACCTCTAATCCACCAGAAGGGATCTGAATAGTTTGGAATAACAAGCAAATAAAAAGCCTCGTCCAAACATTGACGGAACGGCAGGTTTATCTCCGAAAGGTTGTGGATCGTTGGTTTGTTGTAACACAGCAAAACTACAATTATTACCCAATGATGAAACGGAATGTCCAGTCAAAGTTGTATAAAAAAATATCTCCTTTACTTATATCACAAAAGACAGTTCTAGCAAAACTACAAAATACAACCCACCCAGTAAAAGGTATGCCGAGGACAGTTTCAAAAAAGGAAAAGGGATGCAGTCTGGATAATAACAGGAGGGTAGTTGGTATAGTTAAAAACCACAACAGTTTAGGATTTCTTGGCTTCAGAACAAAGGGAGCAACCTGTCTCCAAGGGTCTTCTTGGAAGGACCACAGGAACAGAACCACAATGCACCCTGTGCTGTAGATGTTCTTGGTGCTCGACAGGGTTTAGTCAGCTTCATGGTACTTTGCAGGTTTCTGTGACAGAGTTCAAGGCGGGAGTCAGCTGCGGGTATCAGGCAGCAAGATGGTTAACGAGCGAAGCTGGACGAACGGCTGCAAGCTGGCCTACGCGGAGGCTGTGGGTCAGGAATCATCTCAGTGCTGATCGGCGGGGCTGAAGCACTGATCGAGATGTCTCTGAGGTCTTTAAGCAACTGCGGATGACGGGAGTTGCTTGTCGAGGCACTTCTCTCAGCTTCTTCAGTGGGCTTGTGTCGTCTTTTAAAGGCAGGTGGCCCAAAGATGAGCAGTGGGTTGCAGGCAGCAGCCCTGTCCTTGGCTGTAGTTTCAGAGACGCTGTGTGCTGGCTGGGTACCGGTTCTGGAGCGTCCTCCGAGTTCTTTATCTCCCTCTGTTGCCCGGGAGAAGTTAAGGGGAGGGCTCGTGCTTGCCTCTTTGGAAATCCTGGCCTTCCTTCACTAGCTGGAGATGTAAGGCAGACTGTACATGGGTCCATGGTTGAGTTCTTTCTTCTTTGTTACTTCAAGTGAAGTCTTCAGATGATCTGCCTAAAGAGGGGCTCCAGCCCTCTTTTAAAGCCAAGTGGGTCACATTGACTAGTGTAGGCAAAGCGTACCTTAATGAACCAATCCTGGAGTCCCTACCAACAATCTCTGTTATGCGCGATGTCATAACCAGAGTGATTTGCAACAGGAAAGGTAAGGGGTGAAACAGGAACCAGGTGGAAACCTTCTCTCAGCAGAAAGGTCTCTGGCCTCACTCCCTTGTGATACTAAGTCCCACCCATCTTCCTGTCTGTTGTTGATCAAAGAGTCTCTCTGGTTAATTGTCCTCTCTATGTGGTCCCTGTTAAAGTGGCAGGTCGCCCTTGAAGCTGCATCGAGACCAGACTCTCTAGTTTCTGCAAACCACTTTCTCTTTCTTTATGATTGGGGTATTCCCAGCAGGGTGGCTTACTGTAAACACACAGTCCGGGACATGACGGAACACTGTCACTGATAATGAGGGCGGGAGCTGGCTTCAGGTTGACACAGTTACATATGAAAGGTTGTTTAGTTTTGCGTCTCCTTTGGTAACCTTTGCAACCAGGCTGATATGTGGGCCTGTTTGAAGTACACTTTATTTCTATGCTCATCGCTGCCACTAGCTGCAGGGCCTCGCAAAAAAGCAGGGCGGATCCATGTAGCCTTTGCAAGTTAATAATTTTGGCCATGACAGGGGGAAGGTTGCCCCCCCCCCTCCTGGAGAGGACGTAGTGTTTATTTTTTAAGTATGCACAGAATGCAATACTGCCTTTCCAAATTTAGTTTCCTGGCTAGTGGAGGAATCCAAACTATAGAATCTCATAAAGGTGTGTGCAGACGACCATGTGGCAGCTGCACACATGTCTTTTACTGGAACTCCCCTTTGGAAAGCTGACAAATCTGTGATACCCCTGGTTGAATGAGCCCTCAGAAGGTCTGGATGGTTTTTTCCTGCCAATTTGTAACATTCCATAATAGTTAGAATTATCCACCTTGAAATTGTTTTCTTGGTGATGGCTAGGACTAGCTTGTGACCTGTGTATCCCACAATAATTGGTCAATTTGTCTTAACGTTGCCAGTCTGCTAATATAAAAACTCAATGCACGCTTTGGGTCAAGTCTGTGTAGCCTTTCTTCCTCTTTCCCCGGATGAGGAGGAGGGTAAAATGAAGGCAAGGTTATTTTTTTCGTAATATGAAACTCTGACACAACCTTTGGGAGGAAATTAGGCTTTTCTTGCAGAACAACTTTAGCCTTATGAAAGACAGTGTGAGGAGGTCCGCATGCCAGGCCGAAGTTATTGCCACCAGAAAGACAGTTTGAAGGTAAGTAATCTCAATGGGTTCAAACGGAGTACCCATTAGAAATGTTAAGACAATATTTAAGTCCCACAGAGGAACTTGAAAAAGAGTTGGGGGGGTAAACATTGGTCAACCCCTTCAAAAATTGTATAACCAAGGGCATTTTGAAGTATGAGGTTTCCTCAGCAGTGCGTTTGAAAATGGACAGCGCTGCTAGGTAACCCTTAACTGTGCTGATCTGGAGTCCCAAATTTGCTAGGTGTAAAAGGAAAGAGAACACTGCTGGTGTATTGCATGAAAAAGGGTCAACATTGTTATCTCTACACCATCTGCAGAACTTGTTCCAACGGTAGCGGTATAGTGATTTGTTTGCTGGCCTTATGGCCGAAAGCAACACCTCCATTACGTTGTCCGGGAGGTCCTAATCTTTGTACCTCAGCCTTTCAGAAACCATGCGTGAAGGCTGAGAGTCCTGATATCCGGATGGAGAACCTGACCCTCCTCTTGCAAGAAAAGATCCTCTCTTTGTGGAAAACGAAAAGCAGGACAGATGGACATGTCTAGAAGGTCCGGATAACATGTTCTCCTGACCCAATCCGGGGCAACTAGGATCATGGTTTTCCCGAACCTTCTCAACCTCCTTATTACATGAGGAATGACGGGGACTGAAGGGAATGCATAAAAGAGTGGATATTCCCAGTCCACCACAAACGCATCCCCTAGAGCTTGTCTCGGGGGAAATTCCCCGGAGCAGTACAGCTCGCACTTCCCGTTGGCATTCGTTGTGAACCAGATCTACTTGAGGGGTTCCCCAAAAGGGTGAAGATCTCTTGAAGGACTTCCTGAGCTAGTTCCCACTCGTGGGATACTGTGCTCTGCTTGCTTAGAGAGTCAGCCGCCGTGTTCATCTCTCCAGCTAGGTGAACCACCGACAGAGATTCCTTCTCGTTTTGCCCAAAACCAGAGCTGCATTGCCTCTCTGCACAGTGGTAGTGACCCTACACCTCCTCTTTTGTTGAGGTAGCACGTGGCCACTGCGTTGTCCGTCATTATCAGGACATTCTTTCCCTGTACATAGGGCAGAAAAGCCTTCAGAGCTAGTCTGATTCTCCTAAGCTCTAAAAGGTTGATGTGTAGTTTGGACTCTGATGGAGACCAACAAGCACTGATGGTCAAATTGTTACATGGGCTCCACACCCCGTGAGTGAGGCGTGCGTTACTACCATTATCTGAAGCCATGGGTGCCAAAAAAGTTATCCCTTCAAAATGTTTTCTCGAGAAGCCCACCATTGAAGGTCTAGAGCAACTCTGTTCGGTAATTGAAGGAGATCTGACATCTTTCCCGAGAACTGTGACCACTGGGTCCCGATAGCCCACTGGAGAGATCTCATTCTCAGGCGGGCCTGAGGCACCAAAATTATGCAGGATGCCATCAGGCCGAGCAACCTCAGAAAGTCGAAGGCAGGGAGATGTTGGGCATTTTGGAATTTTGTCACCATTTGCAGAATGTTCTGAGTCCTCACCTCTGTTGGCGAGGCTATTCCCAGGGATGTGCCCAGGACTGCTCCAATAAACTGGAGTTTTTGTGATGATATCATATGGGACTTCTTGAAGTTGAGGGAGAAGCCCAGCCTGTGGAGGGAGTGGCAAACAAAGTCTAGATGATCCCAAGCTTGTTCCGGGGGAAACCCGCTCTGATCTACCAATCGTCCAGGTAGGGGTAGACGTGAATCCCCCATGCCCTGATACTCGCTGCCACAACCGTCATTAGCTTGGTGAAAACCCTCAGGCAGAGGTTAGCCCAAATGGCAGAACCCAAAACTGGTAGTGAGAGCTGCCAATGGCGAACCTCTTTCTGTGCTTCGGATGTATTGGCACATGAAATTAAGCATCCTGAAGGTCCACAGATACCAACCAATCCTGGAATTGGAGGGCCTGAAGGATCTGAGAAAGTGTAACCATCTTGTACTTGTTTTTCCTGAGGAACTTATTCAATTCTCACAAGTCCAAGATGGGTCTCATTCCTCCGTCCTTTTTCGGAATTAGAAAATATGGGGAGTACCAACCCTTTTTCCTCTTCGCCGCAGGTACCGGTTGTATAGCACCTTTCTGTAGCAGGTCCAAAATCTCCTGCATAAGGAGCGGGTCTGGAAACATCAGAGTTGTTCCCCGGTGGATGACTCTGAGGTGTGTTCATGAAAGGCAGGCAGTAACCTTGGGCAACTGTCTCCAATGCCCAAGCATCTAAAGTAATAGCCTGGCATTCTGTCAGATGTTGAGCTAACCTGCCTCCTACTGATGTCTTGTGATGTAAGACCTCAGAGAGGTTTTGGGGCGGCTGAAGCAGATGCGGAGGGTAAAGCAGCACATGCAGATGCGGACTTAGTACCTTTGCCCCGTCCACCATGGGTGAATCGTCTCTGGCCCCTTTGAGCTGGATGTCCTCTGCCTTTTCCAAATGCGGAATAATAGTGTAAGGACTTACACCTCCAGGGCGTACCTGTGGGGCGGTTTGGGGTTTGTCTTATCGCAGCCCCAAGGGATTTGGCCGCCGCCTTGGAAGTTTGCAACTTCTCTGCTTTTTTTACCAAATAGATGGGTGCCATCAAAGGGCATGTTCCTAAGTCTGGATTATACATCAGGAGCAAATCCAGATTTCGCAACCACGCAAATCTGCAGATTGTGGTACTAGCCGCCATGACTCCGATGATGCCGTCAACAGAGTCAAGACCAGTTTGGAGGGATTCACACATCGCATTCCTCCCGTCCTTGATAATATTCAAGAAACCGTCTCATTCCTCCCCTTCTGGGAGACAGTCAGCCGCTATTCAAGCACACTCCCAAAGGGTGTGGCTGAATCTTGCCAGCGTGCATGTGGCGTTTGCAGACTTTAGCGGAATGCTGCATGCCGAGAAAACTTTCTTGGCCATGGCGTCAACCTTTTTATCGTTACGATCCTGTGGGATTGTGGGATATGCAGTTTGTCTTCTTGACAAAGTTGCAGCTTGAACAACCCAGCTTTCCAGGGTTGGGTGTTTAGATAAGTATTGTGGGTCTGCAGCTGAAGCTCTATATATTGCTGATAGTTTCTTACTGTCTGCAGGAATCCCCTCAATTGGTCAAAACTTTTTTCTGGAAGGCTTTGTGAAAGGGTACGATAGGATCTTCTTGTGGTCCTCTATCAAGTATGTCCGTGAGGTCATCTTGCACATATACGGTGCAGGCCTAGACCACCCCATATATACCATCACCCTGTTCATAAGTGACCTGTAGTTACTCTCAGCATGGTCGCCTGGTTCAGGTTTACTAAAATATATCCCTGAGAAGGTATCTATTCCGCTTGCTTCCTGCAAGGAATCTTGCAGGTCTTTTAATCTGACCTCTTCTGAGATCAGTTCTTCTGGAATATAAGGTCCAACACATTCTAGATAAAAGGGCGTTTCTGCATCGGAATCCTCTCCCTCCTCATAGATTGATGATAACGTTTTGAAATAATCAGAGCGTGGTAGAGGTGTGTAGCTCTTTTCCAATGATGAAGGGGCAATAGCAGTCATTACAGGTGTAGTTATACTAGTTAATGTCGATGTAGACATCATTGGCCTCGATGGATTAGTGATTGGCCTCGAGGTCATCGATAGAATCGACAACGGCTTCGACGTTTTCAACAAAGTTGTCGAGGGAATTGAAACAATTGGTGTAGAAGGGGGTCGACGTATGAGGCGTCAAAGACTTCTGCTTCAAAGGAGGTGCTGAAGGCGTCAATGACGCAGTTTTTGGCATCGACATGAGAGTCGACAGTGTCGACGCTTTGTGCATCAAAGAGGCTTCGACTCGAATTGAGGGTTTCGCACGCTCTCGAGGAGTAGGTCTTGCCGAGGCTGACGACTCATAGCTTTTTTGCCTAAGAGGTTTTAGCCTCTTGGTGTCTCCAAGTGGGACAAAGCTGTGTTCTCGAATACCATCATCATTTTCTTACGAAATTCCTCCCACTGAGTCGGGCAGCTGTTTTTGGTGGGGCATGTTACTCTCTCCGGTGAACTGGAAGATGATGTCGAAGGCGATCCAGGACGCCTTTTTTTAACTGCGCTTCGAAGCGGATGAGTGAAAGGATCCACTCCGAGATCTGGATCGGGAGTGTTTTTTACATCTTGGAGACGACGGTCTCGACTCGTCGGAGCTAAATTTGGTAGGGGTAATCGATTTTTTTTTAGGTCTGCCTCTCTCGAGCTTCCCTTAAGGCTTTCGCCATCATCAAAAGGCACTCTCCGCACTCCGGGGATGCTCTGCCTTGAGGCACCATAGGTAGACCCTGCGGGGGTCTGTCAAGGACATCTTTGCCCCACAATCTTGGCATTCTTTTAAGCCAGATCGGGGTGTAGATGGACCAGAAGAAGAGGCCATCTCATATCGAGGAACCAATGGTTTTCTTGAGAAAAACTCGAAGAATTTGTTCTCTTCACAGAACTGAGTGTCACATTCCCAAAGCTCATGAAGCGCAGAAAAACTGAAATTAGCAACGGACGCTGCATGTGGCTATTTATACCACGGATGACGTGGACATTGAAATGGAGGCCTTCGGGGGACATCGACCTGACAGTCAGCGACGCACAGTGCCCTCTACTGAAAAAAACATTTCCGAAGCAGCAAGTTCGATATGGAAATATCAAAGATAAGGAATACATAGGAGGACACAATCCATTCAAAATGCAATTTGCATCAAACAATACCCGGAAATAGGTCAAAATGCGACTGTGCAAGTACCCGTGTATTATTGCGTTGCCTGGGTTTTAAAATAAATCATTTTTGCTATACAAACACGTGGCGTCTACACAAATCGGCAAACAACAGCGGAATTAAGCTATACGTGTTTGTTCAAAACAAGATGGAACACTGAAATGCATTGCCGAGATCACAAGCTTGACTTCTGTGGACAGTATGCAGTGTGATGTTCACAACAAATAGTTTTAGCTCGTGTAAAGGTCGCATTTTCGAACGCTAATTAATTTGTAGTTGCCAGCATCTGATCGAGAAAAAGCAACACAATGAAAAAAATCAATCGTCCAATTTAGCTATTTCACCCGAGAATGTCATTTAAGGTCTACATACCGCGCTTAGTTCACCTCAAACAAAACGCAGAGGAATGCTGCTGCTCCGCCGCAGCGCCCGCCGCCATCTTTGCAGTGTTGCATTCAAAGAGGGCATTAAGACGAACAAACCTGCGCCAACGCAAGATGGCCCAATGCACTTGCCGACTTCACATTGCAGGGATTCCTCGCCTAATCCCTCAGCCCCTCTCACCACTAAAATCAACATGCTGACCCTGCTCCTACCCATACTAGCTTATGCAATATCATACCAATGGCGTTCAGGTCAGGAGGTTACTTTATATGTCACAGTTCGCAAATGAGATTAAATACAGTAAGGTCTAGAATACACCAGACGTAACATATTATCTAGTGCTTTAATTCGGCTGTGAATGAGGCGTTAGGGCATCCATGAACTTGCCATCCAACATATCTGCAAACGAAAACTGATAAAAAATAACGTTTGTCTGCAAAACTACCACAAATGGAGACAACTGTGCCATGCGGTGGCACTGGCTATCAGCTGTCTGTAACAATCAACTAGGCTGTCAGAGGCGATGTCAATTGTAGACAAAAGGTATTCATGGTTGAAGAAACCAGAGGATTCAAAGCTGACCCCCATGCTTTTAGCCCAAATCTTTCCATGACTGGAAAATGTTCAACAAGGTAAACGCTGCTCCTTTTTAAGATTTGTCAAGTGACTTAGTTTTTAGTTTGCAGGCTAGTATGTGTCTCAAGAAAGACAGATTTAAAGACAGTGTCCAAAATTCGATTCTAGAAAAAGCTAAATAATCTGGGTAAGTCTCTCGAAACCGAAACCGGGACTTTTTGACTCCCATGACCCCCGACCCCCTTTTTTGTGTGCAAAATTCGATGCTAGATCAGGACACGGGCAGTGCTGCTTTGACTGAGCCATTATTTTAGAATCCAATAGAAAGAGCCCTTTCTGACCACCACCACCACCCCCTTCCCCCAACCCCTCCAAGTGTCACTTCGCTCAGTAAATTAGGCAGCTATGGAAATGAGCAGAGCGATGGTAGCCCCTTTCAATAATTCCCAAGAGTGTAATTTGTAGAATTCACACTGACTTTTCAGTGATGTATTCAGATTAAGAGGGACAGCAGGGAGACATCACAGCTAGAAAGTTGTATGCACAATGCAAAGGCCCAGCGTACAAGGGGAGATAGTGGACGTGTGGAACGCACTAGCCATGCACACATGACACACTTGTCTGGTTTGTTTAGGTGCTTGCTACAACAATAGGTTGCTTTGCAGTTGCCCAGGAGTCCAAAGACACACAGGGTAGCATGCTGCAAAAACAAAACGGTTTCAAATGGTTGTAGGTGTTGCAACAAAAAGCATGAGTGCACGAGAGAGCATGAACAACATGCAATATAGTATAGTTGGCTGGTTAAGTGACCGAGAGGACAGTCTACGCTAAGGATGGGCTCCAGATTGTGAGTTTCGCTACCAGGTCAAGCATTCATCCTTCGTGTATGGCCATCTTTTCTTGAGGGTGCCTGTGGTGGTATGGAAATTGGGCACCACTTAACCTGCTTCTAAGCTCCACAGCGAAACATTTGCACATAGCATCACTTTCCAACCTCCCTGTGTACTGCAGCTGCAGACTCATGCTAAAAGAGGACAACAGATAACACTCACAAAATATTTGCATATATCCCTGTGAACACCACCCCCCCCTTTCTAATTTGTTTAATTTAGTGATTTGTACACTGAAACAGGATCCTAGCACTATTCAAAGTGTTCAGCCATAAAAGGAATTGGTCTCTTTTGTATTAACCACCTTTTAACCAATTTCCGGAATTTCATTAGGTCGGTGATCGACCTGATCACCAATGGTAAGGTCTGTCATGACTTTGCTGTTTGGTAGGAGAATGCGCTTTCTCGGTATGTGCCTGGGGCAGCACCAATGCCACACAAGGATCACAAGAGCAACTTTCAGTTTAGGGAACCAGGCTGACAACATATGCAGGAATTTGTTGACCGGTTCATAGCAGCTCACCACTCCCTTTTGTTTTCTAATTACATTCTAATTACATTCGCCTTTCACTCTGTATTCTGGACTGGGCCAACCTAGCCTTTAGGTTTGGCAGTCTCTAAATTACTATTCCGGATTTTGATCTGTAGGTAAAAATGTAAAGGCAATCCTGGGTCAAAAGCCACCTCGATTTAAGTGGGAGAACTGAGCACACCTCAAGCCACACCACAACCAAACACACCATTGCACTCTCTAGCTATTGCTCTGTGCAACTTCTTCTGACAGTTTGTTTCATTCCAAACATTATAGGGGTTGCCGTCCAGATTGATGGGTCTACTGAAGTATTTGAGGTAAGTAAGATAAACGTACACCGTATATAATATAAAGTTGTTTATTGTAGCTAGAGGCAAGGAAAGACCCTCTCACAGCGGAGAAGGTAAACACAATGTGACAGTTGAACTGTCATTGACATCCTGTGACGTCACAGCCTCGGGGTGTGAGACTACCAGCACGGAACAAGCCAGCTTGCGCATCGTACATTACAATTTAGGATAACAATTATGATTACAATTGATGAGGAAAATGAACATGGAAATGTGAGGTAAACGAAGAAGATACATGAGTTTATATGAAATGGGACCAATAACAATGCAGTGCGTGGGATACAGCATGGAGTAAAATCAACATGAAATGTGGCAAAAGAATATGGTAGCAAAAAGGATAGGAGGAGACCAAACGCTATCCATTCTCATCAGATTGCTCCTACCTCCTGCCATTCTCCACTTCCTGTCCAAGAGAATGGAATCCTTGTTCACTGGGCACATTATGAGTGTTCTCTAGTTCACTATTGAGAGGATCTTCCAGTGGTCCCCCCTCACCTCTACACTCCTCATGGAATGAGCCCTCCAAATACCTATCATCCATTGACTCATCATACATGGAGCATTCTGCTCTTTGATCCCATGCCTCAGGTTCTCTCATTATAGCAACATGGCTCATGTTCCAACGTTTGCCATAACTGGTTACAACATGTTTGTGTCCCGCTTTGGTTATGTTTATAGGGTTGAAATCCAAAACACTCTTTGGTTATTCTGAACCGTTTCTTGATCTTTACCACGTCACCCACCTTAACTTTTTGTTCCACGTGGGTCTGTGGGCATTCCTCAATCTCACACTGATCCAGCAGCCAGTTCGGAAATAGGTCAGACCGCATAGATCTGCCTTTCATCATTTGAAATGGTGAAACACCTGGCAACACATGTGGGGTATCATGATGGGCCATTAACATTTCGCGCAACCCACTTTTCCACTCTAAACCACTTGCTCTAGACAACTGTATAGACTATTATGCAGTTGGTGCGTTCCACAAATCCATTCGCCCTTGGGTTATATAATGCAGTACGATGGTTTTCATTGCCGTGCTGCAACAAGTATTTCATCATTTCATTGGACACAAGTTTAATCCCATTGACCGATATGATTATTTTGGGATAGCCTTTCTTTGTGAACAACTTCTCCATATGATCAGCCACCGCCCAAGCAGATAAACTCTCCACAAACTCCACCTCGAAGCATAATCAATAACCACTATAGCAAATTTATTCCCACGCCCCAGCATGCTCATAGGGCCCTTGAAATCAATGGCAATTTTTTCCCATGCCTTGTCGGGTAGGTCCACACACCAGTTTTCCACCATCTGAGTCTTTAGAGATTTGTCATCAACTGAACAGGGAATACACCACCCCACCCTACCATGGCGTCCATCCCGGGCCACTAAAATGTTGATCTCAGTCTCCTCTTAGTTAAGCATTTTCCCAAATGACCTTTGTGGGCACGTCTTGTCAATTAGCACCGTAATGACACTGGATGAACTACTCTCTCACCCCGTGCTAGACCACATTCTGAACTACTTAATTCATCTCAGAACTTATAATAGGGAGATTTCATGGAATCTTCCCCACAACATGGCCAATCTCATCTCCTGGTCTTCCTTTACTGCATCCAACCACATTTCCATGGAGAAAACATCACCCAGAGCACCTTTAATGTGTGCTATCCGTTCCTCGCTTATGTCTTCAGATGATTAAACATCCACCAAAGGAGCACTAGACAGACGGACAGACAATCTGCCACCGGGTTACATTGGCTCGGTATGTACTCAACCATAAAATTGAAACCCTGAAGTGCCGCCAACCACCTAACTATCCTGGGGGTCGCAAACCCAGAACCTCTTGTGGAAAACAAATGAACCAAAGGTTTGTGGTCGCTCCTGATCTTGTACGGTATGCCCCATATGTACGTCTTAAAATACAAAGAGGCCCAATAACACGCAAGACTTTCGCGCTCAATAGTAGAATATTTAGATTATGTGTCAGATAAATTACTCGATGCAAACGCCACTGGTAGTTCTTTGCCACGTTTAATCTGACTTAATACAGTGTCTAATCCTAAAATACAAGCATCCACAGGCAATAGTTTCTACCATGTGATCAAATCTGTATAATGTGGGAGCATAAGTGTTAGAATATAATAATAAAATGCATTGTTCTTAGCCCTAAGCTAATTCCTTTTTTTTTGTGATCGAACTCCCGTTCTTTAATATTCAAAATGGAGTCACATTTGTCAGTCATTGAGTAGAAACAAAATAGAAATGTGTTCATGGCTTCATATGTCAGTCATTACAAGAAAAGGCTGGGTCCATAGAGAGGACATGTATCAGTCGCCTGGCCTTCACCGATAAACTTAGGTTACATAACATTAACAATAGGTCCATCTGTTCTGCAAAGTATGTTAAGCTGTACCAATATGGCTCTATTCTTTTCCTTAAATGTTATGTTAACGCTGACTGCACCAAGCAGAGGTTAGTTACTGTCATGGCCACTGGACAAGGCCCCATGTTTCTACCAACTACAGGGTCCAAATGGACCCAGTCCTGGCGCCTCTGGCACCAGGCTCATGCAAAAGTGTGCTTGGCACACTTTATTCCTAAGGCACGTGCATCAAGGACGGGCATGGCCATAGGCGAACATTGGGGAGCATGTGCAAGAACCTCTGGGAGTGGCAAGGTGGAGCCACAAGGCGGGGCCAAAGGGAGGGGCCGAGGCCAGCCTATTTAAGGCCAACCCGCCCGCATCCTGGCGCTTGGCGTTAGTCTGCTTTCTGCAGCGTAATGCTTACCGCTGCCTGCAGAGTCCTTACCTGTTTTCCAGCTCATCACCTCGAAGCGTGTCTTACCCGGCTCCAGCTACACCATCGCTGAAAGCGCATCTTACCTGGGTCCGGCTACACCATCACTGAAAGCGCATTACCTGGCTCCAGCTACACCATGGCTGAAAGCGCATAGCATCTTATCTGGTTACATAGTCATCGGAGTTGGAGCACATCCTTACCTGCTCCGGATATATAGCTACGCGGGAGCTTCTTCCATCCATCCTCTTCACGGAGTCTTCCATCCTGCAAACGCGGACAGGCCTTTGGACAGCCGCTTCCCGCTTGACGTCGCCAGGCCCTCCCTGCAAGAGAAAAGCACACACAAGGTTAGAAACTGCATAAATGACTTACGCTTGGCCGCGCAATACCAGAGTCTTGCGTTCGGCCCTGAAAGCCAATTTACCACCTATTTGGGAGCTTTGCCATTCTCTTGGGCTTCATCGGGGCTCGCTCTAAACACTGCGACTCCGTGCGTTTATCTTCACACCTATAGGGGAGAGAAAAGACATTGCAAGAATTACGAACTATAATCACGGCAAAAAGACATTGCAATAATTACAAACTATAATCATGGCAAACACGACATTGCATTAGAACACGGACAATAATCATTGTTAAAAGACTCTTACCTCCCAAGTGGTCGGTTGCAGCCGGTCTGGGCTGCCACATCCACGGACCAGTGAAGCAACTAGGTCCATCCAAGGCGCCCCTGCTAATGAGAAGCAGGACAGAGAGCTCATCCTTACAAGAAATTAGGTGAGCGTACATAGGCAAATTCTTGCTCATCTCATTTTGGAACAAAGGGTTCGGGGGGAATTGCGATACCACCACACCATTCTCATTGCCTCTCGTATTCCCTCAGAGGCAGTACCAGTAACCGGAGCAGTCAACATTGAAGCAGCTGGGGGAGAGAACCGATCCAGGGGTGCCAAGTCCAGGGAGGGCTCCAACCGTGCCCAAACGTCCCCACAGAGACCAGGTGAGCGTAACAGTTACACATTGAGCCCTAGTATTCAGCCTTTCCACAAACACACAAAAGGTATGTTTTAAGATTGAACAAATAGGAAGACTATTACTGGAGTGGAGGGCAAGTGGATTTAGTGTTTTAAGGCCTCAAACATAAGTCCTCGTCCGTGAACTGGCCAAAAGAGTTTGTCATTAAAGCCATAAGTAAAGTAGAAACTCCCAATAACAATAAGAACTGTTGAAAATGTAATTTGTTCTGCCTTCTGGGGATTAGGGCATTATTCCACTGGCGCCCGATTTCATGACACACCACTTTTAAAGCCATGTGCATCACCCCCAGTGCAGTCCACAACACCAGACCGGAATTCGTTGAAACAAAAGTGTTCCCTACCGACCCTCTAGAAACCTCAGATCCCGCACAGCATTTCGCATAGTGATCCCACTTCATAACTCTGCAAGACTGGGCGGTTCTTCCTTTTCCTCCAAGCGCAAATCATCTGGAACTCCTTACTGCTACACATTCGCAACACTGAAAACCACCTGAAATTCCAAAAGGCCCTTAAATGCTGGCTTTTCCCAAAATTCCCCTGAATCTTGGTACCTCGAGACTTCATCGCTGAAACTACAGCCCTTGCACCACTTACAACACAGAGGACGGGAGCTTTCGCAGCGGCTCACCTGACACGCTATCACCGCATGCACAACAACATCCCCCACCGACAAGTACACCAGTGAAGCCAGCAGCCTTCGCTCTTGCACACCTGCAATAAACTCACCTTTGCTTGTTGCCAATCAGACCATTGCACAAGAGAGTCCACGAATAATGAAACTAATAGTCCAGGGAAGTCTGCTGCTCTCGCTAAGGCACACCACAATAAACTCACCCACGCCCAGCGCATTCCCGGACCCTTGCGCTAGAGAGACCATGAATGACTAGACCACGCCGTCCGCACTGAACGAGGATCGCAACAGCTGAACAACTCTGAAGACCACAGTACGTATAATCTCTGAAAACTGTGGTACATTTACCTACACCACATCTCTGGACAGGCCGCAGGCACGGCTAAGCACCCATGCAAGATAGCATGCAGCTACGGCTATGCTTTCCATTCTAGTAGCACATATAGCCGTCCTCACTGAAACACCTGATGTACCTCTACACCTCTGCCACTAGCATACGGCGACTACCAACGAAAATAAATTTGGTATAGCTGGCCACCCATCGACTCGCTCAACAATAGCACTCTATCGCAACCACCAACAGCACCCTGCCTGGACCTTTTGGGATGCTTAGTCGAGCCTAGCCAGCCACCCAAGTCCTAAACCAGCAAAAATGTATACATGCATCTCCTAATCTAAACTTTTAGAACTTTCCAGCACATTAACTATGGTCAGTGAGGGCGTTCCAACTGGAAAAAAGCTCATTGAGGCCATACAAATGGGGAAGAGCGCTATATAAATAACCAAATACAATACTATACAAGATCCCATAATAGAACAGATCCTTAATAACCCTCACCAACATCTCCTTCCCTCTGCACCCCCCTCCTCCATATGATCAACCACAGAGTCCATTAGTAATAGGGCTCCCGGGACCTCAAATCCCTCCCATGCTCCCGAAACCCCAAAATCCTCCACCTCTATCAGAAGAAGATGATATATCAGATGCCAGCATAAATCCGCCTAGCGAGTACATATATGGCCCAGTGACTAAAAAAAAGGCAAGGAAATTAGAACCTTTTATTAGGAATACACGAGCTGCTTTAATGCCTACCCAACGAAAGTAGTTGACAAACCAGGCTGTTCGGTTAGTATTGAGCGGAGTCAGACAGAATGTGGTTGATTAAGTACTTGAAGCCCAAGGTCCAGAGCAACTAATTTTGTTAGAATGTTTGGGTGATGAAATTCGAATCCAGTGGGAACCGAAATTGCTCTCTGCAGTTCCTAGGGAATTGCAAGATTTAAATGTAGCCGCCTTCTCTTGCCATACAGAGAAGGATGCCTTCCAGCACGTCAAAGGACTTTGGGAGATATTGGATTAAATGAAAGGACTAGAGAAAGCTCGATTGGGTTTAGAAACTGAAACTAATATTTCTGAATATGTCCACAGTCTGTAATTAACACAGCATGTAAAGAATCTTGTGCGTCAGAGGAATAATTACAGTTAATTACACATACCGCTCTTAGATGGGCCACCACTTTGACCCCTCTTTCAGTCATTTGCAGTACCTTTAGTCAGTATCTTCCCCAGATGAAGACGCATGCTATCAAAGTAATGTTGGATGCATTTATACAAAAAAATGAGAAAGGAGAGTTCAAGAAATCTGCGAATTTGCAACACTTGAAACTTATAATAGATAATGCATCCATAAGGAGTATCCCAGAGCAAGTCATTCACTTAATGGCACTTTTAAAATTACAAAAACGACCCAGTTGTCAGCTCCCTATGCAAGAGGTGCCACCTGTTTATATACCGCAGCAGGCTACGCTTGATGCTCAAGGAAGTCCTATTGTTGATATTCAAGGGAATCCAATTATGCAGCCCGCCAAATAGGATACCCAATTTGTTCACATACACTTTTCTAGGTAAGAATTAAATGCATTAAAACAGAACATCACAGATATTAGGAATACTCCTACGTCCCGTCCCCTTTCCTCCGTACTTGTGGGACATCTCTCCGTCCTGTGGGACGGGACCGGAGCACTTTATAAAAAGCATCCACATTTTTTTCAAATATTGGTTCCTCCACCCTTTCCTGCGCGGGGCCCAGCACACGGCCGTAACCCCGCCCACCTTGGCTCCGCTCCACGCATCACCCATCAGTCCTTTTCTCTGCTCGATCGGGGCCAGACGCACTTGCATCCTCGGAAGATTTTCTTCCCTTTTTTCCTCTCTGGCTCTCGCCAGCGTTCGTTTACTAGTCTGTCTATGTCTTTCAAATTAGTCTTTCCAGATTGTTCATCGTGTCACAGTCGCTTCGCGAGGGCGGATCCCCATCCTCTTTGTTTAGAGTGTTTGGGTCCGGGACACCGTTGGGTCTCCTGTTTTTACTGTGACTCCCTTTCGGTCTGGGCACTTCAACGTCGACGAACTCCTCCTTTGCATTTTCAGGCGTTTATCGACGAGAAGAAAAAACGCCCGGTAAGTTCTTTACTTTTCAGAGCACCCCGGCCGGGGGATACCTTCCCGGGTTCCTCTCAGTCCGGGAGGGGTGTTGATAGCTCTGTTACCGGGGTTCGCCCTGAGGTGCCCGTTGGGCCTAATAATTCTACCCGAGTTTTCTCCGAGGGTCTCCATAAGGGGCCTGTGAACACCGGAGTACGCTCCGAGGCCCCTCCTGTGGGGGCTGTTTGTAGACCCAGTTCTACTGAGTCGTGGGGTACCGGAGTGCGCTCTGAGGCCTCTGTCGGCCTCCCTCAGAACCAAACCTGGGTGCGCCCCGAGGCCTTGGCTGGGCTTGTATTTACCGAACGGATGTTCGAGGCACGCACAGATAAGGCTATTACCGGGCCTGGGTCCGAGGTCCCTCGTACAGAGGCTAAAGCTACCAACAGTTCTGAGAGGCCGGACAAGGCTTTGTCGGTGAAAGTGGTTGCTCACCGTTCCCGCTCTTGTGGTGACACCAGATCTGTTGAGGGGGCAAAGAAGCAAAGTTCTTCTTTTACCGGCAGTGCCGAGGTCCTTCCTTCGAAGGCTCAGTTGGCAGTTGGTATGTCACAAAACCATCCCAGGCCCCATAGTACCAGCTCGGCCGAGGTTCCTTATGTTAAAGCTAAGATTAAGACCCTTGATCCATCGACGGGGAACCCTGCCTCACTTCCTCACGTGCCACAGTTCCCTTCAGATGAGGGCAAAATGGCACCCATTCCCGCCACGACCACGGCGGCCATTTTAGGTGCTATCCCTACAACTACACCATCGGCTTCTGGTGTAGGGCTCGGTCTCTTGGGTGAACCTAAAGGTCCCTTGTGCGCATCCTTACCGGCCGGTTTATGATTGGAACGCCCGGATGCCTCTTCCGCACAATGTTTCGTTGCCCGCGGGGGCGGCTCCTTTGATTTATGTGGATACGGTGGTGGGGCCGTGTGGCACCCTTCCCCGTTACGTCCCTGGATTTGTCCAACTCATGAAAGGCCTCCTCAGGTCCCGAAACAATATCCTGAGGATGCCTTTTTTCAGTAAATTTCAAGCACTTATGCGCACCGACCCCATGAGGGAATATTTCAGGGGGCTTTTCAAGGAGATATGTCCACCTGCACCTCCGGCTCCACCCGTTCCTCCGGTGGTTACGCCGGCGCCTCCCTTGCCCATGGTGCCCCCTCCTGCTCTTCCGCCTTTGCCTCCATTGTCCCCAGTGGACAAGGCAGTGCCTAACATGGCTCAGCAGGATCCTGACCTGTCAGATGACCCTCAAGGCTATCAGGACAACAAGGACCTTCCCCGCTCTATCAGAGCCTTTCATGACCGGGTACTGGACATGATGAGTTTCTTAGATGTTCCGGTGCCCGAGGCACCCGCTCCGCAGGAGGGCGTGCTTTCTGGGGCGTTCACCCTGTCTCCCTTGGAGCATACCGGCCTGTTCCTGCAGAAGGACGTTCTGGCCGAGGTCCGAAGAGTCTGGGAAAAGCCACACTCTGGACTTTTTGTCAATAAAAAGATTGACGCGAGGTACAGGCTGCATTCTTCGGAAGAGGTGGCCATGTCTTGTCCGCCTCCCTCCTCCACAGTGGTGGCTGCGGCCACTTTGCAGTCCAGGCCTGCAGCATCCTCTTCCACGACGGCTACTCAGGTTCTGGGAAAGAGGACAAGCTCCTCGACTCCCTCGGGAGGAAAATCTTCGCCAACTCGGCCTTGCAGCTCAGGCAGGCCAACGCCGAATTGATATTGGCGGGAGCTAACATGCGGATGTGGAAAGGTCTGTCGGAGTTTGAGGAGCACATGCCGGTCGAGAAGTTGGAAGACTTCAAAAGGAGGCCTTTCCGATGCCAGGGTCTTGGCCCAGGATCTCCTAGAGGCTGCGGCTCATCACGTAGATACCTCGGCTCGGGGCCTGATGCTTGGGGTTGATACCTCACAGCAGGCGTGGCTGCATGCCACTAAATTTTCTAAGGAAGTGCAAGACAAGGTGTTGGACCTACCATTTGATGGTAAGGAGCTTTTTCATTCTTCTACCGATGTAGAGCTCACCAAAACCAAAGATAGCACTCAGACGGCTAAATCATTGTCTGTTCTGGTTAAAGCTCCTTTCAAATCCCAGAGACTGTTGTCGCAAAGTCGACCTTCCTCTGGTTTTAGGGGCTTCCTCGACCGCAAATCTCGCAGAGTGGATACTCCTGCGGGGAATAACCGCCGTAGACAACTACGCACGCGGTTTTTCTCCCGCTCCTCAGCCTCCTTATCAGGTTCAGGTGGCACTGCCACCGATAAGCCTGCCAAATGAGGGTTTTCCGCGCTCGCACGAGACCCCGGTGGGAGGACGCATTGCATCTTATTGGTCAGTCACTCCAGCGGGCTTCCGCTTAACTTTACCCCCATCCCCAGCTGTCGGGCTCACCCTCCCTCAAGGCCGAGGTTCAGAAACTTCTGGACCTCAGAGCTGTGGAACCCGTTCCCCTTGGGGAGCGAGGGGAGAGCTTCTACTCCCGGCTGTTTACGGTGCCCAAACCCAACCAGGCTGGCCTGCGCACCATCCTAGACCTTTACAAGTTCAATCTGTTCCTACCCCAAGAGAAATTTAAGATGATCACGCCCAGCCAGATACGCTCCTCTTTGCAGATGGGCATTTGGCTCAGCGTTGTGGATCTTCAGGATGTTGTACATATATTACCTGATTTGGAATCAACACAGGAGATCCCTCCACTTCTCTTTGGGAGAGGTGCACTTCCAGTTTCAGTTGCTTCTATTTGGCCTCAGCTCGGCGCCGCGTGTCTTCACGAAGATGATGTCAGTGATTGCGGCCTATCTTTGTCTCCAGGGTATCCATGTGTATCCTTATTTGGACGACTGGCTCTTACGCAGCCCTTGTCCGTTGGCAGCCGCGGGCAACCTCCAGTCTCTCCTTCAGCTCCTGTTCCATCTTGGGCTGTCGGTGAACTGGCGGAAATCTTCCACGACGGTCTCACAGGACCTGATCTTCCTGGGTTTTCGTTGGAACACGATCGACTCCAGAGTGTATCTGACCGGGGACAGAATAGCGGATCTGTTGGCCTCGTGTCAGATGTTTGCGCAGTCAGAGAGCATGTCGGCCTGGTGGTTCCAGAGGCTTCTGGGCCTCATGTGTACTGGCTCTTCCTGTTAGTCGTCTCAAAATGAGACGGACCCAGATGGCTCTTCGGAATTAATGGTGTCAGGCAGTGGATCCGGATTCCATGCGGATAATGGTTCCGGATTCTATGAGAGTGGACCTGGATTGGTGGTCATCTCTCAGCAATCTGTTTGGGGGTGCGGGGTTTCAGGACCCGGTCCCCACGGTGACGATCACGACGGACTCCTCCCTCCTTGGGTGGGTTACGACGTTAGATCTTCAGGTCTCGGACCTCTGGTTGCCTCCGGACAAGCTCCTGCCCATAAATCATTTGGAGCTTCTGGCGATCTTCCTAGCGCTCAGGGTGTTCAGACCGCTCATTGTCAACAAGGCTATCCGCATAATAAGGCACAATGTGGTATCAATGGATTACATAAACAAGCAAGGGGGAACGTAGTCTCCCCATCTCGTGGACCTGTCCATCCAGATTTGGGAGTGGGCCGTGCTTCATGGTGTCTGGGCTGCTTGCAGTGCACATCCCGGGCCAGCTGAATGTCACAGCGGATGCCCTCAGCCGGCGGACAGTGGTCAGCTACGAGTGGGAGTTGAAGGCGGAGGTCCTCTCATGGATTTTCTCGCGTTGGGGCACACCAGAGGTGGACCTCTTTGCCACGGCGGCGAACAAGAAACTTCCTCAGTATGCCTCCAGAGGGGGGGGCTGGGAGCCTCCTCTCTGGAGGATGCTCTCGAGATTCCATGGCACAACATGAGAGCGTACGCCTTCCCGCCTCTGCCTCTAGTTCACCGTGCAATTTGGAAGCTGAAGAACTCGGTGAACTGTTCCCTTCTACTGATAGCCCCGTGGTGGCCGGCAAGGTTTTGGTTCTCAGAACTTCAACACCTGTCAGTGTATCCGCCGATCAGGTTACCAGTAACTCCCGATCTTCTTCACCAAGGGCAACAACAGTTGTGGCACCCCCCCCACAATCGCTCCGCTTGGCGGCATGGTGCCCGAGTTCAAGTCTTTGGAGGATCTGTGTTTGTCTGCGGATAACATGCACATTATCCAGGCAGCCAGGAAACCCTCAACCAGATCGCAATACAGGAGTAAATGGCACAGGTTCTGTCATTGGTGTTTGGAGAAGAAGTTGGATCCGAGGGTGGCCACGATTGACACGGTGCTGTCCTTCGTGTCCTCCCTAGCAGAGTCAGGGGTTCATGTTCTGTCATGCATGACTTATCTCTCAGCGGCTTCCGCTTACCTTTCTACAGACCTGTATTCTTATTCTCCAACTAACCCAGTGGTGAAGAAGCTTTTTGCTGGCTTGACACGCCTCTACCCTCCGGTTCGTAATCCACACCCGCCATGGGACCTAAATATAGTCCTGACGGCGCTGTACCATAAACCCTTTGAACCAATGGCTACGGTAGACCTCAAGTACTTGTCTTGGAAAGTGTCCTTTCTGGTCACCGTTACGTCAGCAAGGAGAGTGAGTGAGCTCCAGGCATTGTCGGTGGAGCATCCTTTCTTGGTCTTTCACAAGGACAAGGTAGTCCTTCGGACAAACCTGGCTTTTCTACCGAAGGTAGTGACCGAATTCCATCTGAATCAGTCGATCTCCATTCCGGTCTTTTTTCCAAACCCTGCCTCAGAGGCTGAAAGAGTTCTACACTGTCTTGATGTCCAAAGAGCTCTTAAGTTCTACCTGAACAGGACTTCTGAGCTTAGGAGTTGTTCTCAACTTTTTGTGACCTTCGGTAACCCTCAAGGCAAGCTGGCGTCTAAGGCAACTATTTCCAGGTGGATCGCCGCCTGCATCACAGTCTCTTTCACCTTCCAAAGGCTGAAACCTCCTAAGGGTATCCATGCGCACCTGGTGCGGGGCAAGGCAGCCGCAGTTGCTTTTCAGAAATATGTTCCCTGGGAGTCAATCGCTAGGGCAGCTACTTGGGCCTCCCCATCTGCTTTCTGTAAGCATTACTGTCTTGACATGAGCTCTAGAGCTGACGCTCAGTTTGGTCAGGCTGTGCTGAAGAACCTGTTTCAGTAAGGAGTATTTCCATCCACCCGTAGTTCCTGTAAGGAGTGCTTGGGAATCTCCCACAAGTATGGAGGAAAGGGGACGGGACATAGGAGTATTACCAGGTTACTCACCGTAGTGACCACCTTACTCCTAGTCCATAGTCCCCTTTCCTCCATACGTCCGCCCGCCGTCCCCTCTAATAAGGTTCCTCTGTTATTACTAATGGGTCTTTGACCCGGCGATAGAAAAGGACTGATGGGCGGAGCCAAGGTGGGCAGGGTTACGGCCGCGTGCCGGGCCCCGTGCAGGAAAGCGAGGCGGGACAAATTTTTGAAAAAAATGTGGATGCTTTTTACAAAGTGCTCTGGTCCCGTCCCACAGGACGGAGAGATGTCTCATAAGTATGGAGGAAAGGGGACTATGTACTAGGAGTAAGGTGGTCACTACGGTGAGTAACCTGGTAAAATTCCTATGGGTTTTGTAAAGAATTAGAATCCGTTTTAAATACCTCTGTCTCCACTAGTAGGGATTAGGAAACCTTTTTCTCAGTAATTTTGCCATCAGATATTTGGACACTAATTAGAAATCTCACTGACCCTGCAACTTCGGGGAGGACATGGGATGCACTGTTTCAGCTTGACGCTGACAGGACAGCTGGAGAAAGGCCCGCTCCTGCAGTACCCAACCTTCCCACTATGATAGTTGCACAACTTAAAAGGGTGGTACACGAGAGAAAGATTAATTGGGATAAGCAGACCACATGTGTCCAGAAAAAAACAGAAGGGGTAAGAGAATATTTTAATAGATTTGAACAAATATTTATTGATTTTTGAGGCCAAGAAATGACTACGCTAGCAGGGAAACAATTATTTGTAGACACATTTGTCCGACAATTGGTACCTGTAATTAGCATTCTTATAATGCAATCCGAGAGTGCTTGGCAGACGAAGACTCTGTCAGACATTTTGCATACGGCTCAATATTATGAGAATAGAGTAAATGTGGAGAAGGAGAAAGCAAAAAAGAAGAGGATCTCAAGACAAGAGTGTTAATACAGAAAGTACAACAGGTAACTAGGGGAGGTACATTTATTGGTTCAAGAGGAAGAGGTGTTTGTCCATTTGTATCATCTTTACCACCAGGTCCTAATCAGTGTGCATATTGTAGACAGGAGGGCCATGGAGGGCACAGTGTCCAGCCTTGTTCAATAGGGGAAGCAAAATGTATCACAGAAGGCCAAGAGGACGTCAGGGAAGACAGGTAGGAAGTAGGTGTGGATGGGTACCACCTGGCCCGGCGATTAGCCCTGCGCCAACTACTACAGTCCCTATTAACTCCAATGTTTTCGACAATCCAAGCAAGTCTTTTTTCACTAATCAATACAATATTGAGGATTTCTCTTGGGATTTCTCAGAATAGGACAGCCCTCAAATGACAATGGAACCAATCCACATCCCTGTGGATCGGTCACGACCCTACGTTCACATGAGAGTCGGGAGACAGGAGCATTGATTTCTAGAAGATACAGTGGTGCAAAAGAGCTCCATAGATCATGCTAAGGTTACAGATATTCCTTTGAGTGGGCATACTAAGATTTCAGTAGGGTTTGCTGGCACACTTGTAGTTGGTGAAGAATCGGCCGCAGGGCTTGTCCTTTTAGGACCAGCAGCTAGTGAGATACCGTTCTTACTAACTACACAGTGTGGGGAACATTTGTTGGGGTTAAATTTGTTGAAAAGTTTGTGTGCTACCATTTATTGTACACCAGAGAGAGTACACATTACAGTAGGTCTGTCAAAAATGAATCGGCTTTTAGCAAAACCTTTGCCACCCAAGTTTGATAATGTCCCTGATACTTTATGGGCAATATCGGATAATGACATTGGTCTTATGGATATTTTCCCCAGTAAAAATACAAATTTGAAAGGGAGCAAGGTTTCTGCGCATTTCTCAGTCCAAGTTATCGCCTGAAGGTTATTCAGCCCTTGAAACAATTGTCTCAGACTTAGTAAGACAAGGGATTGTAGAAAAAATAACGGGGATTGTGTGTAATAGTCCCATTTTAACTCTTTTTAAAAAAGGAGACACAGGTCTACCATACCGTCTTGTTATTGATTTAAGAGTGATTAATAAGATTATAATGCCTCAGTTTCCAATAGTTCCAGAAATTATTACCATTCTTACAATGATACCGCCATTTGCAGAATATTTTTCAGTGATTGACTTAAAGAATACATTCTTTAGTATACCGTTACATCCAGAAAGCAGGTTCTTGTTTGCTTTTCCCCCTCGGTGGGAGTGTAAAGACTGGAGGGGGTGTCTGTACTCGTGCTCTCTATATGGTAGAGGAGAGGCACAGAGTACCCCAGCCAAGATTCTCTATTGTTGGTAGCAATGGACGAGCAAACAAGGCCTAGCTTCTCAGGAGGAGATGCGGGCTGGTTCTTAAGTACAGTGTAGTCCCCAAGCACCCACAAAGGAATGTCTGCACACTGCATTAGTTAAAACACTGGTTTCTTTTATAATTAAGGTTCAAGGTTATATACACAATCACAATAACTCACTTTGTGCTCAGTTAATCTACAATGGCAAATATATACAGTTCTAAGTGGTACCACAATTATTATCATATTTCATTAAAGTGCATCAACTGTACTTTGGTCAAATGACACACAAATCCATTAATAATGATAACCAACAATAGACATAGGAGGAAAGCAGTTTGTTAGAACAATTGGCAGAATACTGGCCCAGTTTACATAGACACAACTCTGTGTGGAGATCCCACCCCCAAACCTGGGCAACCTGTAAAATAAAAGATATACTACAAGCCCAGTCCAGATATTGTTCAATAAGTCTTTTTTTCCTTCTACAATGTTTCTACCACCCCAATGTACCTGGAATAGCAGAGTTTGACGAAGGGTCGTCAACAGATCCTTCTAGAGCGGCTCCCTTTAAAGCAGGAGCCATGGATCGTCGAGATCCTACGAAGAAAGGGTGAACAACAGGGGTGAGGTGGAAGCTCCAGTCCTGGCGGTGCTCGTCGACAGTCGGTCGTAGACGTCCTGAGAGGAAGAAGCGTGCGGGGCACCTCAGTGACGTTAGTTCAGGACTGCAAAGAGCTTGTGAAGAACTGTGGCCCAGCAAGGGCGTTGAGTCGTCCGGCATCGCTACGGTCGTTGGGTGGCAGGAAACCCACCGTAGGATGCAGCGCGTCGACGGCTTGGCCTTCTACGGCAGGATTAGGCGGTCGACGATGCAGACAAGCGCATTCGGGAATCAAATGTCTTAATCAATGGAGCGTTGCGGCTCGGGTCGTCGATGGCACGGCGTCAAGCAGTCCCCGCTTCTGGGCAACTAAGTTCAAAGGGCCTCCAGCGGTTATAGCAAACATGCGAACCCTGGTCGACGACGGTGGACGGAATGTCCAGTGCTTCTCTTCGTTTCTCATCGGCGGTCCCCGTTTCCGTCTGACAGTCTTTCGTAGGCTGACTACCAGGGCGCTTCGGCGAAGGTTAGCAGTGCATGTTGGTCCCTCGTAGCTCAGGAAAAGGGTGCCTAACTAGGTCCTCTCTGGACCAGTTCCTGAAGACACAGCAGCTTTCAGATCGACGAAGTAGAGCAACAACAATACTTCTCTTCCAGGGGGGCTTCAAGGTTCAGCTTCAGTTTCAATGTCAGATTCAACTCCAGCTTCTGAACGAATTCTAGCAGTGGGAGGCCCCCAGATATACTGTTGATCTCCCATTCATTCTGCTGGGTCACACTCAGGCAACCAATCACTCATAAGGGCATTCAGAAAGTCAGTCAGCCAATCAGGCGCACAGTGCATTCAGGCCATTCTTCTCTATCCAAACGCTCAACACAGAATGTGGATTCGGAGAAGTACCACACCTTTTAACACTACACACTGAATTCATACCAGTTTCGGGCAGGGCTCAGTCATTGTGTCAAACACCAGATCCTACACATCCACAACACAGAATGCGTATTCTTCACACACTCCATTCACCCAGGTCCCACCTACAACATACGGTTGTTGTGAAGGCTCCAGCCAGTCTGGTCGGCACTTTCCCCACACTAACATATATGGAACTTCCACCCAACAGCCAGTCAGGGGGAAGGGACATAGTCAGGGCTTCCCGGGACTTCGGTAAAACCAAGGTAACAAACGATGGCAGGCAACAGGCTATGGGGGACATCTTATTTCCATCAGGAATCAACTGATTCTAAATACAGGGCCTGGGCATCCCAAAATGGAGGATGCTCAGGGCACCTGTCAATTCAGCACAGAGCTGCCACCAGCCCATAGCCTGCTCTGTGGGCCACACACAGGTGCCCAAAAACATACACTAGGGGTACAGGGTTGTACCCCCACCCATGGGTGCCAAAAGGGTATCCCATGGGTCTGTACACCAAACCAAAAGAGAGCTGCACCGCCAGGAGTCCCACATGAACCCCTGCGTGGAAAACACAACAGAACACGTGATAAAAAACAGTACAGGACAAGGATACGCAGGCCCTGTCCCTCCGATGCATTTCCGGCATCACGGGGAGGGCGTATACCTTTACTAGATTATCACAGGGTTATACAGAAAGCCAAACACATACAGAAGGTCTCTTAAGGAACAGGTGGATTCTTTAAAATTGCCAGACTCTGTTCCATTGATTGAAAATATTGATTTGCTTATATCAGCTCCCACGGAGGAACTCTGTGAGCATGCAACTATGTTGTTATTGTCACATCTAGCTTGCCATGGTCATAAAGCTTCTTTGAAGAAATGTCAGTATTGTAGAGAGGAGGTAGTTTATCTTGAGTACCTCCTGTCTAAAGAGGGTAGGAAACTAGCACCTGATAGAATGCAAGCGATTTCTAAAATGCCACAGCCAAAAACACAAAAACAAGTTAGAGCGCTTATAGGCGCTGCCTCCTATTGTACACAATGGATACCCAATTTCTCGCTTATTGTCAAACCTTTGATACAACTCGCGACTAAAAATGTATAGGATCCAGTGCCATGGACTGTTGAACACCAAGAGGCATTTGTTTTATTGCTCACAGCGCTTTGTTCTGCTCCCATTTTAGGGACCTATTACCAGGATCTTGTTCTGTTTGTGCATGAAATTTATGGATGTGCTTTAGCTGTTTTGACACAGGAACATGGAGGAAGGAATAGACTGTGCAGCAATTTCTTCTCCAGGTTAGACCCTGTTGCATGTGCTTTGCTTAAATGTTTGCATGCAGTGTCTGTAAAACAATGTGAAGATATGGTTTTAGGTCACTCTTTAACCGTGATGGTAGGTCACTGAGTCGATGTCCTTTTAAATAGGACTCAGACCCAATTTAGGACTACGGCCCGACTTGCCAGATATGAATTGATATTGTTTGCACCACATATCAAATGAAGCGCTGCAACACACAACCCAGCTGAGCTATTACCCATACCAAATCAGGGTATCGTGGATATGGTGGCAGCGGACTATGATTGTATCTTCGCAACTGAGAAAGACACCAAGGTCTGAATCGATTTGCGAGAACCCCCCCCTTCCGCAGGCAGAGGATAATTATTTTGTGACGGTTCATGTTTTAAAATGCCAGATGGAACTACAACCGCAGCCTACACGGTTACTACTTTAAAAATAGTAGAAACTAAACGAATACCCTTTTGGATTCCGTACAAATAGCAGAAATAATAGCGCTGACACGTGCTTGTGAATTATTGAAAAATCTTTCTGTAAATATTTTTACTAACAGTCAGTTCGCTTTTGGAGTAGCACATCGTTTTGGAAAACTATGGGCAGAAAGGGGATTTTTTACTTCACATAGAACTAAGATACAGCATGGTTCCTTAATATTACGACTGTTGTCATCTCTAAAGCTACCAAAGAAACTAGCAATAGTTAATTGTGCTGTTCATCAGAAAATAGTGACATAAATTCAAAAAGGGAAATGATTTTGCTGACTCCATAGCTAAGCAAACAGAGTTAGCAAACAAGTTCTATCCCGTCTATTAAGAGTCCTTCAGTATCTTTGTACGCCCGGATGCCCAATGTTTTCCAGCGCTTTATAAGTAAAATAAATAAATAAAATATATTGTAGCTCGCTGATGTATAATGCCGAAAATATTAGAAGGGCTCAGGACTTAGGATGTATGGAGGAAACCTCTGCCAGCATTAAGGCGATACAAGCAATGGCCACTGAAGAGGACATCAGGGGGTGGGAAGACAGCTCTGCCATGCAGGATGGAGAAGGGTGTTGGGTCACGGGGTCTAAAAACCAGCGGATGCTACCAAAGGCTTATGTGCCCCTGGTTGTGCATATGACCCACGGACCCGCCCACATACATGCTAAAGCTATTTGTAAACAATTGCAAAATGTTTAGTGTAATTCACCGATTACTGCAACAGCTGAAAATGTGGTTAGAAACTGTGTAATATGTCTAAGCCATGATGTAGCTCGAGGGACTACGGTGTCCGCAGGAAATAATACCCTCCTAATTTTGCATTTGAAGCATTGCATTTTGACTTTGTTGAATTAGACAGATGTAATAATTTGATATATGTGTTAGTAGTAATCTGTGCCTTTAGCAAATGGGTAGAGGCTTTTCCCTTGAAAGATAATACCGCCATCTCCACTGCAAAACTTATGTTGAAAGAATATTTTCCCAGGTTTGTATTACCCAGGGTAAATTGGTCGGATAATGGCCCCCACTTTATTGCAGAAGTAATATGAAATGTGTGTAATGGATTGCAGACCAAAAAGAAATTTCACGTAGATAACCATTCTCTAAATGTGTGGTTAATTGAACGCCACAATGGAATTTTAAAAAAAAAGATTGCTAAAATATGTGCACACAATGGACTTAAATGGCCAGAGGCTTTACCTTTAGCATTACTCTCTAGGAGGACTACAGTTGCATCCAAATCAGGGCTATCCCCTTATGAAATTGTTATGGGCAGATCAGTTAATGTGTGGGATGCTCCAAGACCACGATCACTGAAAGACATTGAGCACCCACTGCTTGTTTCTTTTCTTCATAATTTTTATTTTAACTTCCACAGGTACAATACATATATAAACAGTTCCAAGTCATACGTCTAGCATGATAATTAGAGATATTACGTTTCCCATATACTGCGTCATTACTTAAGTGTCTTCTTCGTCACTCACAATGTCAGCCAAGAATTTTTTATATCTGTCCCAAATATTTCTGGGACGCATTGCGGGACGCATCAATTCAATGTACATTTCCTCGTTGTCATTCGCCGATAACATATCCTTATCCCAGTCACTTTTGACCGGAGGTGTCTTACTTTTCCATTTCAGGAGTATAGCCCTTTTTGCCAATAATAAGCCAAGGTTTAACAACTTTCGCCACGTAGGGTTCATTTTTCCCGTAGCTCCGAGTAGGCACAGCATTGGCACTCAAGAGGCCGATCTGCCATCACTTCCATCACACTATGTATATCAGCCCAATATGTATTTAAGTGTGTGCACGACCAGAACATATGAAGGGTGTCCACATCTTCCAACCCGCACCTGGGACATGACCTATCAGCGGTCGGGTGCATGCGTTTTAATTTAGCTGGTGTATAATGTAGCCTGTGTATGATCTTGTAATGTATCAACTTGTATCGTGTATTGCACAAAATATTTCTGGTTAGCCCACATATCCGTACCCATCGACTGTCGGAGATTAGGTGACCCAAATCCACTTCCCACTTCGTTTTGGCAGCATGAACTACCGGGGGTCGGGGAGTAATTATACAATTGTCCAGTGTTGAGGCTGGAATTTTATTCTTGCCCGCAGTGAACATGTATCCTAATCCTAAGTGTATTGCTGGTTCTGTTGGGAATGCCCTCCACACCTTTGCAATGGCAGATCTCATTCGTATGAAATATAGTCTTTGTTTCAGTGTGTCACCCACTGCCTTTTTTATGGCTTCCCACTCTATACATTTCTTGTCAGGGAACAAATCACCCAATTGATAGAAGCCGCTCACACTCCAGTGCGTGGCATCCTCGAGGACGAGCGTGGGAGGAATGTAACGAGTGCCCCAGATTGGCATTCTTGGATGACATAACATTTCTGGTCCCTGTATTTCAGCTATTTTGGCCCAGGCCGTGCACGTCACCAGCGCCGGGTCTATTGTGTTATAGCGCTTGGAGTGTGGCACTGCTAATCCGTGGAGTAGCTCTATCGACCTCGGGGTGGTGTTCGCAGGTATCTTGGGGTCAAGATATTCAGTTGCCCGCTGTGACGCGTAGTGTGCCTGAGCTGCTAGATAGTATACCTCAAAATCTGGTGCCGCCAGCCCTCCTTATGGATATTGATCTGTTATTATCCGCCAGTTTAACCGTGATTGCGCGCTCCATATCAATGAAGTGCAAGCGCTCTTTAATTTTGAGAAAAGTGCTCTGCCTGGCCATATATAAAAAGTTTCAGCAGAATAATCATCTTGACTAGAGCATCTTCCCCATCATTGACACCGGAAGGGATTTCCACCGCTCCATCTCATCACAGAGAGCTTCAGGCAGAACTTCATAATTCAGTGCACGAGTCATCTGCACAGTTCTTGCTACATGTTCTCCCATAAAATTAATATGTACGGGGCTCCATAGAAGACCGTGGAGTTCTGACGGTTGAATTGTTGTTTCGGTTAGGGGGAAGATTTCAGATTTGGAAGTATTCAGCTTCAGGCCAGAGTATTCCCCAAAGGTCTTGACCACTGCCAGACCTTTCCCAAGATTTCGTTGAGCGTCCCTCAAGTATAGCAGAATATCGTTGGCATACAGTTTAATAATCTCAACCTTTCCCACTAGCTGTAATCCCAGTCTCCCATATTTAGCCCTGAGCAGGTCCGCCAATGGCTCTATTACAAGAGCGAATAATAGAGGGGACAGTGGACAACACAGACGTGTGCCTCCCATAAGTTCTAACACTTCTGATCGGGTGCCATTGATACTTATTTGAGGGCGTGTGTAGAGTACCCTGATCCACTTTATAAAATTATCGCCCAACCCATAATTTTTAAGAATCCGGAAGAGGAAGGGCCAGTAGACCGTATCAAAAGCTTTGTGCATATCCAAAGATATAGCCTCCCCTTGCAATTACTTTGGGACCATTGCTAGTATTTTGTGACACCGTCTAATATTTGTCGCCATGGATCTACCTGTTACAAAGCCCGTATGGACCATATATGGCATAAGTGGTGTCAACCGATGAGCCACGATCTTGGCGAAGATCTTGGTGTTGGTGCTAATTAACGACAGTAGCCTATACAAGCCAAAATCTTCGGCAGGTTTTACTGGCAGGGTGATAATTGCCTCCCTGTTGGTTTCTGGTAATTCCCCCTTCTCCTGTGTTTCTGATCATACAGCATGCAATTTAGGTACAAGGAGTCCGGCGAACTCCTTGTAGAACTCCGTGCCCAGGCCATCAGAGCCCGGTGATTTGCCACTGGGCAGCGATTTATTGTCCTCCGATGTCTCAGCCACTTTGATCAGGCTTTCAAGTGCCTCCCTAGCGGAGGGGGACAGAAGCGTTGTTGGTATTTTGGCCAGGTATTGGTCTACTTCTTGGTCTGAGTCTGTGCTCTGGGAAGAGTACAGGTGCCTGTAAAATCCACAGAATGTCTCCTCAATTTCTGTCTGATGTGTGGTTACTACCCCATCAGGGCGTGTTATACATGGTATAGTTGTGTGCCCCCACTCGCCCCTTACCATTCTCTCCAGAAGTCTCCCAGGACGTTCCCACTCCCCGTATCGCCTTGCAGCTGTGGGTCTATCAAAGAAGCGGATCTCGTGTTTCGCAGCCTTCCTAAATTCTTCCACTTGGGTTTTAATTTCCAGTCCCAATTGGGGGTGGGGGAGTCGGATTTCGGGCATATCTCTCCTGCATATTAGAGATGACCATTTCACGTCTCTGAAGTTCTCTGCGGATATCTTTCAGTACTCCAAACTCAGCTGACATCACAGTTCCCCTTATGCACACTTGGAATGTTTGCCATAAAACTGCCTGGCTTGACACTGAACCTTCACTGTGTTCGAAAAATTCCTCTATGTGTTGATTCAATGCTGTTTTGTATCCTAGATAAGTCAATGCTGCGGGTTTGAACCTCCATTGAGGTCTTTGTATTTTCATCTCCGGGATCTGTAATGTTATTTGTATGGGTGAATTGTCAGAGTACGTTCTGGGGTGTATCTGTGTGCCAGTGGTCCAGCTTAGGACTTCATGGGATACCAGCCACACATCTATCCTGGAGTGCATATCATGTACAGAGGAATAGAATGTGTATGCCCAATCTGTGTCACGTAGAGTGCGCCAGGCATCTCGCAGGCCCAGGTCGCCCATATGTGTCAGTTTCTGTCGGGCAGCATTAGTCAGTGTTCTGGGTTTATTGGATGTGCGATCTAATTGCGTGTCCAGAATAGTGTTGATATCGCCGCCACAAATCAGGTGCGCTGTGGGGTACTTGGCTAGTTTCCCGAACAGTGCTGCGTAGAAACCAGGGTCATCTATGTTGGGGCCATATATATTCACAAGTACTACTTCTTTCTCTCTAAGGCTACCATGGACCAGTATATAGGAACCCTCTTGATCAATTTCTGCAGTGCTATATGTGAACGGGATAGATCCATGTATCATGGTCACCACTCCTCTTGCACGGCTTGAGTATGACGTGTAGTGACACTGTGTCCCCCAGCTGGGGGCTACTTTCTCTGCTTGGTGCCCTCTCTGGGTTGCTGTGGCGGCAACAATATGTTAGCCTCTACAAAGCTTGTTGCTTCCTCCGGGAAAGTAAAAAAATATGTTTTGTTGTTATGTTGCAGCCGCAGCCTCGTGGAATACACCATTGCGTAGGGGACATGGAGATCTCGTAGACGTTTCTTTACACCCGTGAAGGAGCGCCTCTCTTGCTGGACCGCCAGTGTGTAGTCAGGGAATATACGGATGGTGTGGGCTTCCCATTGTAGTTCTTGCTTGTCTAAGGCCAATCTCAATACTAGATCCCCGTCTCTCTAGTTCATCATCCATGCAATGATGGGTCTTGGGTATGCTCCAGGTTTAGGTTGTGGTGCCGATGTTCTAGGTGCACGCTCTACTACGAACATGGGTGACCAGCCGGGACCCCCCCAACACTTCCTTCAAAAGTGTGTCCATGGCGAGCTCCATGGGGCCCTTGAGAGCCTCTTCCGGGACCCCGATTATTCGTAGTTTGTTGCGGCGCGATCTAGCTTCCAACTCTTCACATTTTAGTTTGACAGAATCTAGATCCTTGGCCATGGTCGTCACCATGTTTTGTAGTGCTTCTATTTCATCCTCAGCTGTACTAATACGGGTCTCTGCTTCTGTTATGCGGCCGGTGGCCTTCTCCAGCTGGTTCTTGATGGTAGCCACCTTTGCCGTGATGCCGTCAAGTTTGTTGTTGAGGGCCGAGAAACCCCTGCTGCATTGCTGAAAATACTGCTTGTGGGTCCATGGTCGCCGGTGCAACGGCAGGTTCTGCCGACGGCATTTGTCCTGATGTCATGACTTCCGTGGGTGCTTTCCTCGCCACTGTGGTAAATTTCTCGATCGCTCCTTTGCCTTTTTTAGGGCCTTGACCGTTTGGCATCGTCCACTATTGCGCACAATCTGTTCTCGTCGCCCTGCAGCTATGTGCGTGGCCGGGCCATGCAGTGCAGGTCGTTGTGCTTATTGTACAGTCTAATAAACCAGTGGGGCAGTAGAGAAAGGGAGTCTCAAATGTTGCTATTGCCGCTATTGTTGCCCTGTGGCCCTTATATCTCAAGTAGTGGTTGGCGAGTTAAGTTTTTGACCAGCAGTCTAGATGGCGTAGTTACTTGAACTGTTGGTGGTCTCCTTAAGGGAGTGCTTCCTTAGCAGGTGAAAGGTTCCCAAGTCGGAGTGCTGGGCTTTTATTTTTTATTTCTAGAGTGTCACCGTTGCTCCCCTGTTATTGCCTCAATGGAGCCTTACCACAGTGTCATGGGTGGTGTCTCTGTGCAATATCCCTTTTTAATCCGCCCTACAAATGTAACTAAGAAAGGGGGGGGTGCAATATCTATACCATAAAGCACACTCTAATGCCACATACCGTGCCCGTTTTTGGTCAGATTCACTGAGTGTGCTGCAGTTCACTTGATACGACCAGGAAATCGCACGGTGTACAGGTGGTGTTGGCTGCGTTCCTCGCCGTACACCCCAGCCGTTCCGATTGGTAGTCTCTGTTGTGTCTGAAGTGGCCCCCCCAAGTTCCGTGAGGAGTCTGGTAGGGGGGTCGTGCGTGGAGATTTTCCGCTGGCCCTTAGCTCCCCTGTGTTATGACTGTTAGTGCAGCCCCCTCCAAGTTATGTTTGCCTTTCGTTCGGGTTAACAGTCGATAATTAGACTTCCAGGACTTCTGTACGGGAGTCGGGGCATCTGAGTTCCTGTGGGAATATGCCTGAAGCATGTCCACCTCCAGTGTCCCCGTAGTGGGCTCGAGATCAGCCGTCGTACGGCTCCGATCGCGCTGGTCTGGTCTGCCTAGCCTCTCGTTAGCCTGCTGGGCCGCAATGATTCTGCTACGGTCCTTACGTTGTCAGGGTGTCCCTTAATGGGCAGCAGCTGCAGCGGTAGTCCCACAGATGCCTGGGCTAGTGTTCTGTGCCAGTTCGCCTTACCAGATTTGGGTCTCCCTGTGCTGCCGCTCGGTCATGCGGGGATCTGATGAGCACCGTAAGCGCTCAGCGGCAGAGCCAGAGCGGCTGCGGTTATTGCAGGTTATTGCATTGGATCCCGTTCTCGTTCTGGAACCCGTTCCTTTCCAAACACCTCAGGTAGCAAGCGTTGATCTAGCTTTTGTCCTGTCCACTGGGTCGTTATTGTGATCCCTCCGATGCAGTGTTACTGACGGCCGCGTGGCAAAGTACATGCGGGTGTCCCGAACACACAACATTTCTACTTTAATCCGCAACGGACCCTCTGATAATTTACTCTGTGTGTTGCTGAAAGCTTCCGACATATCTACGCTGCAGCTCGGTCCAAACCGGAGAGTATTGGTGCAATTACGGATCCAAAGGCCTGGCACGTCTCAGGACCTCACTCGGCGATGAACATCCCGCCGTGCGCGCAAGAGTCCGCCCCCCCCGAGCACCCACTGCTTGCTGATTATTGTAAACAATTGACTGAACAATTGCGTTCTATCCACCAGCAGGTGAAGGATAGCTTACCGGACAAAAATGTGCGATAAGGACATTGGGTGAAACCTGGAAACCTGATAATGTTCAAGAACTTTCAGTGGAGCACTGCACTGCACTGCACTTGAACCACGTCAACGGCTGATGCAGAGTCCAGCTGATGACTTAAGTGGCTCTGCAGCGAGAGGAGGCCTGGGTAGATCCCACACACCCTCCCGAGGGGCACCGCTCAATGCAGGCAGGTACGCAGCAACTTTCGTAGAATGGGAGGCAACGCAGGAGAGAGAGAAGAACCCCGGACAGGGAAGTTAACGAAGGAACCCCAGTGTGGGTAGCAAGAAAGAGACAAACAGCCGGAGTGGGGAGAGAACTGAGAAACACCAAAGCGCAGGAATGAGAAAGAGGGAAAACCTAAAGGGGGGGGAAGAGAGAAGAGGCGATGGGGTGGGGAGCACGCAGAGACTCCACAGTAGGGATAAAAGAATTAAGAGAAGGCTTAGAGTGGGCATTGATAAAAAGAGACCCAGAACAGAAGGAGAATGAAAGCACTCCTGCTTGGGAGGAAGAAGAAATTTGGAGAGACCACGGAAACCCAGAGTGAGGAGAAAGAGGACTAGAAGCCCCAGAAAATAGACGGACTGAAAAAACTCCACAGAGGGGACTGAGAAGGAAAGTAATCCCAGTGTGGGGAGTGAGAAATAAAGAAACTCCAGAGTGGGGAGAAGGAAACAGGAAAACCATGGAGTGGGGAGAGAACAAAGAAGCCCCAGAGTGGGGAGAGAGAAAGGAGCGAAACCTATAGTGGTTAGAGAACGAAGAAACCCCAGAGCTGAGAGAGGGAAAGAGGCAAACGCTAGCGTGGGGAAAGAAAGGAAAAAACCCATTGTGGGAGGTAAGGTGTAAGAACCCCAGAATGTGGAGTGAGAAGGAGGAGAACCCCATAGTGGGGTCATCTCAGTCCCCAGACTAGGAAGCAAAAAAGACAAAAGTCTCTCGGAGTGGGAGAAGGACTGAGAGTAACAGATTCAGAAGAGAAGCAAAGAGGCCTGGCTGAAGTACAAGGACAGCACTGGGACAGCATTGCATCACTAGAACGGTAAACAGACCAGGGACTATAGTAAAGAGATACAGGGCTGGGGGCCAAAAGACAGAAGCCGTCCCGTTCAATAGGCAGTTCCCAAAAGCATGTCTTAATTATTTTATGTTTAGAGGTCGGGAAAGAGACTATATTAGAGTAGGATTTCATACCGAGGACTTCATGGTTATAGCGTACAGCTTGGAGTTATAGGTTTAGGTAAAGACTAGTCATTTGTGAAGGTGAAGATAAAAATAAAAACTAGATCATTGTACCCAAGTCTTTGAGTAATCCATCTGACCGGTCACAGTGCCTTCGGCCACTTTATTTATAAGTAGTATGTGTCATTGCACTGAATTCCTGTTAAAAACCAGCATCGGCAAAGCCAACAGTTTTGGCTCTTGTACAGGAATTAGAAAGGCATTTGTACGGTTTTCTCATAATATAAACGGGTACCGGCACCATTTTCCATTTTCTGTCCAGGTAGAACATTACGATAGTGCCTAGAAAATGCGGATCCAATGCCTACACAAAAGCCAAAACGATTGTCTATGTCATTGCTTGGTTTATTTTAACTATGTTCTCGATTTGTGTTAATTACTTTAATTACTGTTTTCACTTGTAATGGAGTAGAGTCTGTTGCTGTCCTTTAGCCATATTTTGTTTATTGGGGCATTATGCAGCTATGCTCCACACGCCGGGTTACTGGGATTTTATCACCCATCACTGCCATTCGAATGACCACCATGTGCTCTGGTGATTTGAAATCGAAGTGTGTTGGTTAGGTTAGCAGGAAAAGAGGCCAAACCTATTGACTTGACAAGGCCCATTTTAATTATGTAAAGAAAGAGAAAACGCCGTTTTAAAAATTCTTGAAATTCAATTACAAATAACCCAAGTTATCCTCACTTCTGTACTATTTATTCAATCATAAATATGCTACGAGGTTAAAATTACAGTGCAAAGCCATCCCATGACACGGGCGTCTGCAACCATTGTCTTCCCAGATGTTTTGGACTACAACTTGCATCCACCCTAGACCTCAGTCAAGTGGGAGATATCATGGGAGCTGTAGTCCAAACCATATGGACAGCCGCCGGTTGCAGACCCATGCTATACTGGAACCTCTGCTTTTTCAGATGCTGAGGTATAAGAAAAGCTTTTCAATGGCCTTTCAACTGGATGCTCCAAGGTCTAGAATTTGCTAGAAAAACTTTACAATTTAGAATTAGAAAATATATTTGGGGGTTTTACAAACATATGAATATATAATTGGATAGCACATTTCACACCCAAAAGTTAACATAGGTATTCCTTAAAAACCAGCAGTGGTAAAGCCAACCGTTTTAGCCTTTGTGTAGCCACCGGATAGAAGTTGGCCAAGTACTGCAATAACAGTGCCACCTTGCCATAAAATGACAAGAGTGTGAGCATCTAGGTATACGAAAGCAGTGCCTGTCAAATACCTGTCTATTGACTGTAACATAGCCAATACTGCTGACTTGGCCAATGCTCTTTTTTTAAAAGGAGTTCAATACATGGACACAAATGCTGCTTCAAAATCACATGGCTGAAGGCACACTCGACAAACACATTTTTATTAAAGCAGGAGCTGGTTTAGAGATACAATTAAGCCATTACCTTTCGGAAAACCGCTTGGAGATAACAAGGCATTCCAATAAAAGCCCATAGTTTGTTGTTACGTAATGATAGAGCTAGATGAAGATCTGAGGAGGGAGTGTTTTGGGCAAGGAGGGGCCGATACTGGTTGGGAATGGCCATCGGGATTAGCTTGGCAATGGGCAATGAGTGGGTAAAAAGACAAACACAGGCTGGGTCTCCCTCACACCTCATCTCTGGCCTATTTGTAATCCTGTGCCAATAGTGTTGGGTTGATAGGCGGTGCTGAAACGCTAGCTAATAAGCAAAACTAAAATGACTATGGCTGATGGAGTTGAAGGGTGAGTGTAGCCAGGGCAGAGTGCCAGTCTGTGTATCCAACTTGCAGGCTGTGTACATGGCAGGAAAACATGCTATGAGTATTTTACTTCGTGTGCGTGCTTTCAATCTGCAGGCTGAGGTCCCAGCCTCCAAGCATCTTTTATTTATTTATGTCTTAAGTGCCGAAAGCCCGCAGACATCGAGGCGCTATGCAAAACATAGAAAGAAAAAACAGATAAATATAATAACAGAGATCTTCATACTAACAATGACATTTTTAAATCGGTAAAAAAAGGATACAAATCTAATCAATTATAAGTTTTAAATTCGAGCAGCCCATAGGTAGATAATGACAAACACTTAAGAAATACTATTCTATTCTAACGCTGCTAAAAAAAGCCACATAAACTAGAGAAATACCACTCTAGGTAAATTAAGTTGTATGTAACGCCATTTCAACATCAGCAGAGACAGGCATAACTCATAATATTGTACGTTTAATGCTGCATGTGATTTGTGTGGATGGAGTTTCATGCTAGTGACAAGTAAAACTCACTTCTTGGGGTGCCCATTATCCAATGATTCACTTGCAGAAAGTGAAAACATTGCCGCTATACAAAGAACACGTTAGTAAAGTTTCAATAACGTATATACGTAGTAAGAGGAGTTCCCTGACCTCGGGCAGCTACGGACAGAGCTCATCCGGCAACTACCACAGGTGCCCCCCCCCCCGCCCCAAGAGGGCTGGTGAGGGGGGTTTCCGTTGGCTTGCAACTGCCCAGGAACGCAGTATCCTCTCTAACCAACCAGTAGGGCCCAACGCTACTCCGACCATTGCAGAATGCCTGCCAGAGAGTGATGGGGGTATCCAGGTAACCAACATAAGGTTATGATCCGAGAATGGGTCTTCACGGAGAATTCCCTTCCCTATCTGGATCATCACAGGCCTCTCCACCACTACCAACTCTTGTAACACACTCGTTTTAGGGATTGCTCCACTTTCCCTTTTTATTTTTTTTTTACACTGTACAGCAGTTCTGTATTGCTCAACATATACAAAGGAACTTCCAAAAGAATACTAATGCTGTACTCCACGGCAAACCCACGTGGTCGGAATGGAACAAGTTTTAAAGAGGTTTACAATCTAAACAGTCAAGAAAAAAAGAACCGAATAAGATGTTAAAAACAAATACTTTGCATGTGGTTTTCAAATGTGTGTTAGCGACCAGTAAAATACTCAATTAGGAGCCGATTTTCTTCTTTAGGTGTGCTGAAAAACTCCTCACACTAGCTTGATTGCTCTTCAGCTGCCGGGGGAAGGCACCAGCGGGCAGTAGGAGCTGTGAGAAACCGGAGGGTATTCTCACTCCTAGATCCTCTTTTCAGGTAGCCAAGAAAAGCCCATCGCTCTTGGATCCCGACCCTGGGGGTTGAGAAGCAAGGGAGGATCACCTGAGTGGAGGATCCTTGGGAAGTGGGGTACCCTTGGGAGATACATGTTACACCCCCTTATCCTATTGAGACTCAACCACACCCTCCCCTGACCTTCATAGCTTATTGTAAAGCTGTTCCTATTATTTCCCCACATTTAACACTTAACAGTACTGAGATGAAGAAGAGGCAACAGAGTAATGAACAACACACACTTTCATGACTTTGGTACTGGGACAAGGAAGATGTCTGCAGGGAGCTCTAAGGGTCAGGCATGTCCCTGTAGTTATGGTCAGGCAAGTCTCATTGGAGACCCACACCTGCAGCCTTTAAAGGGGCTGCTGGTTTATAAAAAAGAGAGTGAGAGAGCAGAGCAGTGAGCAAGGAGGAGGCCTGTGTGGAGGAAGTCAGCAGAGGACCCTGCTTCAGAGGAGGAAGTCGGGTCTGGGAGCCTCTGCGAACCGTGCTCAGCAGCAGGAGCTGCGAGAACACCAAGGAGAAGCAACGCTATCCGTGTTCAGAAAGCAGCATGCCGGAAGCCGGTGTGCAGAGAAGGACACACGGCAGACAAGCAGAGTGCGACAGGAGACGCCACAAGCCAGTGAGTGTCAGGGGAAGACACATACACACCGGGGCGCTCCTACAATGTTTTGTGAATAAGCAACCAAATGGAACTTTAAAAATTAAGCGATGCAATGCTTATTGAATACCGAAATAAATTAAACTTTAAAATACAGTGAACCCAATGCATATTGAATACTGCACAAAAGAGAACTTTATAATTAAGCGGCAAGATATTTTTTCAGACCCTGAATTTAATGAAGCACTGAAATTAAGCATTCTAAGTAGGGAATTGAATAAACAGGTAAAAACAGTTACAGAAGAGGGCACAAGGGTAACGGAGAAACCTAAGAAGGTTGGTCGCAGTAAAACACCATAAACTTAACTTGTATGAATGAATGCAGAGTGACAATGCCAAAGACTGGAAAAGATGTGGCAACTAATGGCAGATATAAGAGGCTGGTAAGAAAGAGCCAGAAGATTTTAAAAGGTACATATCGAAGTCAAGAGGCTACGAGTCAGGGATCCTGGTGGCATGACCTGTGATGGGTGGACCGTTTGGTCCAAAAACTGCGCCTGGAACAGTGAGTCCTACAAGCTGGAAACATAAAAACATTGTGATCATGAAGATTAAGTTTTGGGGAAGGGAACCCTGAGACTTGAGGAGGTTTATTGTGTGGTCTTGAGAATGAAGCCCCAAGACCTTTAGTTTTCAATGAACTGTGTTGCTTGGAACTTGGGGAAGGGAACCCCGAGAACTGATTTGTAATTAGATCATCTTAAACTGAACTAAAATAATCTTGAGACTCTTTTGTGGAACTTTCTTATACTTGGGGAAAGGGAGCTGGGAGAAAGCTGCGAGCAGTCAATATCTCAGATGTTTGACTTGAATACTATTTCTTTTGATTTCGACATCCCTACACACTGGTTAGCTTTAGTTGTGAAGGCAAATATAGGTTTTGGACACAGACGACCTTAAGTTGAACTCCTGAAATCCCAACTTAGCATAGGGCAAGTTAAGTCTTCTACCATCCTGACATTTAATTGAATAAAGTATTGTATTTTGAACATTAAGTCTGTTGTCTGCGTCTTGCTTCATGATACCTTCACAGATCCAATCAAGAAAATGTAGCAAAGTTAAAGAGGGAGTTGTGGGATATAACTATCATGGCTGAGTAAAGGGATCAGTCTTGGAGGGCATTGCCAGGTCGGTGACCTAGGAGAACCCAGCCCACTTGAGGCCCTTATCACATCTCCTTTGAAATATGATTCTGCAGATTGACCAGGATGAGCCGCTGCAATTTGGCAAAGTAGGTGAGCTTCTGGCAGCCAAGACTGAAAACCAGAGCTGGCCAAGAAAAGTGTTTCACTTGGCAGAAAAATTCAACCCGACAGGGTTCTGGGAAAGCAACCTTCCAGCACAACCACGCAGCAAGGACAGGTCTGCTCAGCGGGTAAAAACTTGAGATCAAGGGATGCTTTCACATAATGTACCTTGAGAAAAACATTCTGTTAAAGGACATACTTATTTCACATTTTCTTTCTAGTCACTTGAAGGAGCATCCTGCAAAAAAAAAAAAAAAAAAAAAACCCACGCAGCGCATTCTGAAAATGTAACACCGAGCCTTGGCTCCCAAGCAAACTGCACCGTCTATGCGGTTACTTGAGGCAATGCATGTGACACAGTAGCATTTGCTCCCCAAAATTTGAGGCAGAAACACAAGATTCTTCAGAAGTTGGTGCAGCGCAGTCTCTGTGTTTCATGTTCCCCTGCTGCTCCTCCACCCTCTGTTTGCACCCAGAGCCCCACCCTTGACTTTTCAAAAGAGCGCATTGAAAAAGGTAAAGACAAAAATAAATGCTGACTTGCGCAGCCTGCATGCTGGCCTGGCACAGCCCAGGCAATGCGCTACTTCCTCCGGCATCAGCTCTGAGAGGCAGGCGTGTCCCAAGTCAGCATGCTGCTAATTTCTTTCCACTGGCAACAGCACCGATTGTCACAAGGCTGTGGCCTTTTTCTAGAATTGCATATTTGCAGGGGTATACCGAGATGTGATGTTGCACAGCATTGGATATTCGTGTGCCCGAATAGGTCCTCAGATACACCACCACCAAGAAGGTTCCTCTTTAGCAACAACGAAGGTCAGCAAAAAGGCATTGCATTGAAGAGAAATAGCGATCGTTTTCAGATCCTGGATCTGGCCACGAAAAGCTGCCCATCGGATATGCAAGGAATACACAAGGTATTGCCCACGGAGGTCCGAGGAGAGAATGAAGGCACTGTGGCGGCTAGTGAGGTGGAACACGCTTGGCAGTAAAGCCTACTTCTCTTTATAGTGGCCGGCGCTGCTCTCACATCTTGGCTTGTAGGGCAAGGTCATCATCGCTTTTCTATTTCCTGGAACACTTCGCCCTCCTTCGCCACTTCCCACCCAGCGAATAGGAGCCCACAAGGGCTTCCCCTTGTCCCCACTCATGCTCGACTACACTTCTCAGCAAACTCCTCTACAAACCCTTTGAATTCTCACATCATATATTTGCAGATACTCAAATGTGCTTCTCCTTCCCTTCCTTCACCCATGGGCTGACTTGGTATATCACGATGTGCCATCCTTCACCAGAGACCACTCTGTCCCTTGATGCTCCAATACTTCATTCACTGAAGTGACTATTTGTTCAGTCCTCCAATGCACCCCCAGCACCTTTAAGTTATTTCACCTTGCCACCCGCCAAGCTGAACTCTATTAACGTCTGCCAAATCCGTCCCATCTCACCTTCAATTATACCAAAACACTCCTGGCTATCGTGGCCCACAGCAGGCTGCACTCATCCTCCACCCTTCGTATGGGACTCCTCTGCAATCCTTTCTGCTTCTCAGCCTGGAATTGAACTTTGCAAACAGTAGCCTCCACAGCATTCCAAGATCCGCAGGGCTCGAGGGTTCAAAATGATGGTTGGGGGCCCATTGCCTACAGCTGAAAAAACCGGCCTCAAGGACCCGTCTGGTGTATAGATTAGAATGGAGAGAAAGGAATGGAGGGAGGGCTTGAGCAGCTGCAGAGTAGCAAACAGCAAGCTTAACCGCCTCTGCACGGACTAAAGAAAGGCAGCCAGCGAGGAAGCTGAAACCCTAAATGTCCTCTGAAAAGCTAATAAGCTCTCTATCAGAAAGGTGCTTCTGCAGGCGAGAAACTAAAGTAAAAAGCCAACAGGGTGATGAGAAGGCTGCTGGATACTGCAAGATCCGAGGGAGGTAGCAGTCTGATGGTGCCAACTAAGGCAGCCTTTACCGTATGCATTGTAAGGCGCCCTTTTAAAGTAGTGAATTAATGAAGTGTTTTGCTTTGTGAAAAGTCCGCCAACATTGGGGCAGCAGCTCATACCTTGAGGCTAGAGGACCCTTACAACTGAAAATGGTGAAAAGCCCCGGTGCAATCATCCCTTTCAACTTCGATGCACCGCTTACCCAAGGGGGAGCTATCTTGTGTGTTCGGGGGCCGGCCGTCGGCCGTTACACAGGCATACATACACACGAGCCCATGCATACACAGAACGCACGCCGGAGACGTGTGATGGCTCCGGTCTCCGGCGCGAACTGCCGGGCACCGCCTTTATTGCTTAAACGCGCATGCGCGAACTCCGTGGAGGCTCGCGCATGCATCCCTTGTGTACTCAGTACACAACATCCCTCCTTTTCCCCCAGAAACAAACAATTAACTGCAGAAAACAAACTGGTTCCTTCTTTGGATTTCCAACGACAGATTTCCCCGCCTATGGTGCAGGGTCCATGATAAAGTCTCGGAACCTCTGTGAAGTCGTCGTCCTGTCCTGCTCGGGTATCGTGGTGCCACGTCACCAGGGGCCTCCGATGTCTCGGGATCTGCAGGTGGAGTGGCTTCCTCTGTCCCTGTCTCTGCCTCTTGTTCCGGGACTTGTTCTGCTGTTGTCTCGCTACCTGCGGGCTTGATGCGCTTAAAGAATGACATTTCTGGTGACGGTTCCTCTGGCATTGGCTGCGGTGACCATTGTACCTTTCACGTGCGTTACACCCAGTGGTTGGGTCTCCCAAGTTGTCGACAACTTTCCTTCTGGTCTTTGGTTTCGTACCAACACGGTATCTCCAACGGCAATCTGTTTTTCAGGCAGTCTTCTCCGCGCTGTTTCATTATCGTTTCTCAATGACCTTTCTGACTGTACTTGGTCATTGTCGATCACTCCTGGTTGTCTCCCTTCTGATTCAGGTATGAGTCCTCTTGGTATCCTCTTGAAAAGTGCTTCCGCCGTGCTATTCCAGTTGATCGATGTGGAGTTGTGCGATACTCCCGGAGAAATTCGAATAAATTCCGTCAGAGGTCTTCTCCACCATTTTCGGATATGCGAAACACCTTGTTTAGTGTGCGCATGAAACGCTCTACTTCCCCATTGGCTCTTGGCCATAGTGAGGTGACTTTTCAGTGTTTTATCCCTCTCTCTTCACAGTATCGAGCAAACGATTGCCCTTGAAAAGGTGCCCCATTGTCAGAACATAACTCGATGGGAAAACCATGGGTAGCAAATATCTTGTCCATGGCTAGGGTGGTGTGGTCGCTGGCCTTGGACTCGACCAGTTCCACCTCTGGATATCGGGACCACTGGTCAGTTACTACTAGGAAGTGTAGTCCTCTTCTGGTAGAGCCAAAATCAGCATTTACTGTCCCCCAGGGTAAATCACTCCTTGCCATGGTCTGAATCGGTGGTCCTCTCTCCGCTGGGCTAGTGGCTTGGCACGGGATGCATGCCCTCACAAAATCTTCTACCCTCTTTTCCAATTCGGGGAACCAGACTTTGAGTCTAAGACGTGCCTTCATTCTGGTCATTCCTTGGTCTCCGTTGTGTGCCAGCTGAAGGACCTTCGACACAAGTGACCTGGGGATCACAATCCGGTGTCCTCTCAGCAGGAGACCATCGGCAGTTACTGACAGTTCGTGTCATGCACTCCAGAGCAATTGCAAATCCCTTTGCGTTCCTGCATTTCTCCGGGCATTGTTCATGAGGAGCTCCCGCCATGCTTCTGTGGCTACCGCACCTTTCACTCTCAGAAACGCTTCATCTGAGTTAGATTCGTTGGCAATTTCTTGTCTTGTCAATGCAATGGGAAGTGCGGACTCGACGACCATGTGAATGGTGTCCACACAATTTGCAACCTCCGTAGTATCTCTGGATCGTCCTGCACCGGGGTGACGAGAAAAATAGTCCGCAGGGTTGTGCGTACCTGGGCGGTATACCAGCTTCACCCCGTACTCCATGAGGGATAGCATCCACCTTTCTATTCGAGGTGGCGGTTTGGAAGAAGCGCCTGCCAGAATGGGAATTAGGGGTTTGTGGTCCGTCACCACTACAACAGGTTTCCCCAGGATATATAATCTAAAATGTTTACAGCCCCATAGTATTGCGAGAGCTTCGCGTTCAATTTGAGAGTATCTTCTCTCTGTGTTGGTGAGTGCCTTGCTGGCGTATGCAACGGGTCGCATGGATCCCTGTTGATCCGCCTGCATGAGAACCGCCCCAAGTCCCACTGGACTGGCATCCACTATAATTTCAGACTCCCGGGCTGGATTGAAATATGCCATGGTGTCTTGTTCAGACAGAGCATCCTTGATGGCCGTGAATGCTCTCTGTTCCTTTCCAGTCCACGTCCATGCCACTTCATTCTTAGTGAGCGCTCTCAGGGGTTCAGAGAGGGATGCTAAATCTCGAATAAAACGCCCACAATAGTTCACCATTCCTAAAAAGCTGCGGACTTCTGCCGGGGACGTGGATGGTGATGCCTCTCGAATGTCTTTCACCTTCTCAGGATCTGGGGATATGCCTCCCGCATGGAAGACAAATCCAAAAAACTCTAGGCTGTTCTTCAGGAATTCGCACTTTTCTTGGTGCAGCGTCAGCCCGAGGCTGTGGAGTCTGTGAAATGTGTTTTCCAGACGCTTGATGTGCTCTGCTTCAGATTTGGCAAAAACTAGGATATCGTCTGACATGTTTATGACGCCTTTTAGTCCGGACAGAGCCCCCCTGATGGCATTTTGGAAGACTTCTGATTCAGAGGATATTCCAAAACTGAGTCTTTTATATTGGTATAGTCCTTCGTGGGTTGTAAAGGTCGTAATATATCTGGACTCTGGGTGGAGCTCCAACTGGTGGTAACCTGCTCTCAGGTCTAGTTTTGAAAAGAATTTTGCTCCCTGAAGTTCTCCAACAATGTCGTCTAGAGTGAGTGGGAGTGAGATGACGTTCTCTTTTTATAGCCAGATTAGGTAGTTACATGTCTACGCAAATGCGTACAGCCCCAGGCTGTTTGGGCTTTGGGGCCACTACAATTGGAGAGACCCACGGGGTGGGTCCTTCCACTTTTTCAATGATGTCTTGTTCCACTAAGTCTTGCAGCCCCTTTTCCACCTGAGCCCTCAGATGAAACGGTATGCGACGATGTTTCAGCACCGTTGGTCTGACTGACCCATCAATGTGGAACCTTACGGGCTCAGCCTTCAGTTTCCCTATGCCTCTGAAGAGCTTCTCAAAGCGTGTCAGCAGGCTGTTCAGATCTGTATGATATACAGCATAAGTGAAATGAACAAGGTTGAGTGCTTCAAATGCCGCGCAGCTTAAAAGAGAGTGCGGGTTTACGCTGGTAACAAAAAACCTCGCTTTGATGCTGTTCTGGCCATGGGTCACTGGGGCTACGAATACCCCTTGGATGGGTAGGGAGTATCTTCACCAAAAGCGTATATTTGAGCCTTGGAGGGCGACAGGGCTGGTGGGCCTGCAAGTGCTTTGTAATGTCTGTCCGCCAGTACGCAGACTGAAGCTCCCGTGTCGAAGAGGACTGGAGTGGGAATTTCTCCAATGTCTACAGTACACGTGGGTCTTCGTCGAGTTCCAGGGCCATTTGCGATGCTGGAAATGAAGAATATTTCTTCATCCTCTTCTTCGGCAATGTGTAGGTCATGCACGTCCTGTTCAAGAGATGATATGCCCCTCACGGTGCGAGCGCCACCGCTACCTGCTCTCTCTGGTCCTCCGTTTGCTGCCACAGGCATGGCGGCCCTACACATTCTGGCGTAATGCCCAGGTGTCCCACACCTGCCGCATGTTCGTGATTTGGCTGGGCATTCACCTCTGTGTGGGAGGTCATATCCACAGTAAGAGCACGACTGAGGGGTACCTGATGTCATGGGTCCTTTTCCCCTCTTCGGTGTCCATCTGGCCTTCCCAGTTGTGAAACGTCTGACTCCAAGTGCCTCCTCCTCATTCTTGGGATGTGTGGCTGCGTCCATTTTGGATCCTCTGGCCTCCGCCAGTTCATACGCTCTTCCCATGTCTAGGATTTGCTGGAGAGTCAGCCCTGGTTCCCTCAGGACTTGCCTCCTGAGTTTTCCTGAGCAGCATCCTTGCAGCAATTGGTTACGGACCATTTCCTCTTCGTTGACCCACCTTCAGGAGCTTGCTAGGTCTCTCAAACGGGCACAAAACTGTTCCAGTGACTCTTCGCTCCGTTGTTTTTCCGCCCCCCATGACGAACCTGTCGAAGTCAACATTCGCTAAGGGCAGGAAGTGATCCCGAAGTGCTTGTTTGACAGCGTCATATGTCGCCACTGGAATATCGAGGGAGTCATATATATCCTGGACTTCAGTGCCTGCAGAGTACATCATGATGGCGATCTTTGCCTCGTCCTCTGTCTCCCCCGAGGCTCTGAACATCATTTCCAGTCTTTTTACCCATATGAGCCATTTTGGGCCAAGTTTCGATGGGGGCCCCGTGGTATCGAATTCAGGCATGGGAGCCAGAGTGGTGCGCACTCTGCGTGGTATTGGGGCAACGGCGCCCTCATCATCTGTTTCTTCACCCATCACAATAGGTACTCACAGTATTTTCTTGGCAAGTTGATGGGTGATCCGGCTCCCAACTGTGGCAGAGTCTTCCTGCTGGCTCTTCTGCCACTTCCTGTGTCACAGCCCTGCACCAGCTGGGCTCTGGAGTGTCCAAAAATTGTTTCAGCTGCTTGTAACGGGCAGATGGCGCACAAGCACCCAAAACGGGCCGCAACCACTGCGTGCGTTGTAGTGAACGAGCACTCAAAATGGCCGCCGGCTGTTAGAACGGGTCCGCGACTGCGGAGTTGTATTCCGTTTCACTGATGTCGTCGGAAACGGGAAGACAGCTCCGATCCCGTCCTTCGTCGCTGTTTTGTGTGTTCGGGGGTCGGCCGTTACACAGGCATACATACACACGAGCCCATGCATACATAGAACGCACGCCAGAGACGTGTGAGGGCTCCTGTCTCCGGCGCGAACTGCCGGGCACCGCCTTTATTGCTTAAACGCGCATGTGCGAACTCCGTGGAGGCTTGCGCATGCGTCCCTTGTGTACTCAGTACACAACACTATCCATCCATAACACCTCCTGGAAGTTCCTACCCCGTGAAATAAAGGACACTGGATTCAAGATCGCCTATAAAGACGACCTTCTCTCGCAGGAGGGAGCACTAGAGTTGCGCGCTCCCCTCGATACCCAAAAACTGTTGCTCATGGATTGCACATGTGCAGATATCTTTAAATACTGAAGAAGTATTTAAGGCCAGGCTTGTGCTGTTGCCTTGTACTGTTCCCAGCTCCTTCCCCACCACCAGAAATGGCCCAGCTCTGGCCATTAGTACGCCCTTTTTATAGTGCTTCTTGATTAAGTACTTTTCAATTTCAATAAATGAATGCAAAATAAATGAAATCCAAAATGCACTTTTAAATACGTGTTTGAAGACACGCTTGTGCGAGACATGGCAACTTTCTCGATGAGGTCTTATGGAGAATGTGTTAGTTGTGGCACTTGAACGCAAGGAGTGAGGTTAATATTCTCAGTCCCCTTGAAAGAGTGTGTGAGGGGGGCAACATACATGAATCTTGAGGGCAGTGTGATGGTGGGATTCAGACGGTATGGGATTGGATACTATGGGACGATGGGGGAGCTTAGGTATATGACCTGAAAGCTGGGGTGTGAAATGTGTGTAGGACTACGAAAAAAGTAACCATCATTCTACCAATACAAAGATGTATTACAGGGAGCGGTTAAAGAGTGTGCTAAGGGGGGGGGGGGGGCAATGTAGGAGATATATCAGTAGGCTGTTCTAATAATCCTGTTTCTTCAGCACTGGTTCATGGCTACGTGGAAAGAGTTGGAAAGCATCTTTTCAGAGGTTCAGGAGGTGCAAATAGGCTGAGTTGAAAATAGTGGCGATTAAGGTCGCAAATTGTGCTCAACTGAACCCCCAGGTCCCTGGCTGAGTGTGAGGGGGTATGAGCTCTCAAGGCACCAAGATGTGAAATAAAAGAGATGGAGGCAGCTGTGCAGGAGGTGATCTCCGTTTTACAAAAAGTTGAGTTTAAGACATCACAGGACCACCACTAAAGAGCATCAACAATACACTCAATAATTGTAGCTTTAAGTGCAGCCATGAAGGATGGGAATGAGGAGCAGAGGTTATTGCCTGGCTCTGGTACTTTCTTGCCAAGCCTTTTCAGCTGAGCAGATTACCACAGTTCAGACCCGCTTCCATGACAACATAGTGTTCTACAGGGGTCTCGATCCCTTCTTCCATGCACCTAGCACACTGCTGACACTCCTCAATAGGGGCGGGTGTCATCTTGAAGCTGGGTACTGGTCTCAAGAGTTGCCTTATGGAGATTGTTGGATCTTTAGTCACGTTCACAAGCTGTACACATCTAAAATGTCTATCCAAACCCCTTTCTCCCACTGGCTCGTGGGTGTCTATGCTACACTGGCTTTAAAAAAAATTCTAGCTGTCCTTCATCCGTAAATGCTTTAGGTTTTACTTTAGATTCTTCTCTTTCTTTCATCCTCCTGATCAACACGTTTGTAAATGTACACATTTATATTTGTGCTCATAAAGCAAACAACTAGGGCAGCGATTGTGTGCAGTACAAAGGGGTGCATGACATAGAAGTGCTTGAACCTTTTATCTCCTGGCCTCTTATTCACCTTCTCCTGCAGGTTCTGTCGTGTCCTCTTGCTTTAGGGAATGTGGTTTCTATGCACACTCCATTGATGGCTACCCTGCCTGCTGCAGCTAGGTTGGCCCTTGGGAACAGAAAGGTTGATCACATCAACCCCATCTAAAGGGAGTTGATTGGCTTACATCGGGTAATAAAATTACTTTTAGAACTGCAGGTTTAGCACGTAAGGCTAAGTATTCTACCACACCCAGTTATTTAGCCTTGAAGATGCAGGGTTTGGGTTTCTTGGGGGGGGCTGAGTGAGCCCTGAGATACTCCATTTAGAGGCACCTCAGTTCTGGCAGTAATGAACTCTCGAGAGATTTTTCTTATGTTCTACAGTGTTGGTTTGGAATTTGGACAATTTTGCTTTAAACAATTGTGTCCCTTCTGATTTTTCGAAAATCTTTGAAGATCCGATTATGGTCTAAATCAGTCACTTAAGGATGCAGCAGGAGCCTGTAGCTGGTTTTGTAATATGTTTTTGTATCTTTTTAACTGTGGCGATTGCCCTTCTGCATTGCAATTATGTGCCTAACTCCTATGTGAACTGCTCCAATACATCTCTGTTCGTACTATATAAGAAACCCAAGTATAATAAACTAAGCACAGTTTTGGTGAAAACCACAATTAAAGTTGGGGAGCGGGAGCAGGAGTAGCAAGATACTTAACGCTACCACATGGGTGAGTGTGGTCTCAGAGCAGTATCTGGAAACTGGACTGGGGGTGGGGAGGGTGCATGTGCGTGTGTTTTCTCAGTAGTTTTGGACTTCTGAGGAAAAGGGGGAGCGACTGGGCAATAACAAAATAGGCTGATGATGTCAACTGAGGGTATGTAGAGCACAAGTTGCAGTGGATCTTAAAACATTCCAGTGTCCTCGGTAACCAGAGAAAGCGTGCTTGACAATAGGAGATGTATGTAGGGAAGGGTTTCCTATTGTGATAACCGAAGTGACAAATGCTTGCGAGTACATAACATCTGTGCCAGTGTTTAATGCAGAGCCTAGGTGCATTGTGAAATGGTGCACTGACAGATCATCCAGGCTCCATCTCTTAATTAAATTAGTTGTGCTGGCTGGAGGACTCCAATGAGTCATTTTGTGATTAACTCCCACCTGGGGCAACTATGGAGTTGGGAGGAAGAATTGAAGTGTAATTCTGACTGCACACCCCTTGGGCTTACAACAAAAGCTCACCACACTCACCCAATTGGAAAGCTGTTGAGCGGCGGGGCGGGTGATGCCAGTAGAACCTCACCCAATTCTGTCAAACTTCAAGGCTAAAGGGAAGCAGAGTTCAGGGCATGGGGGCAAATGGAAAAAGTTTACTTCTGCCCTCTACCTTTGAGGTACGTTGTGCCACTCGCAGGAGCGTTACTCTCCCCTCTTTTAGGCCTCAGTGGACTAATCGTGTGCTTGGAAGTACACACTTATACATTCTGGAGACTAGTGTTTGGGAGTGATACAGGACGGTTCCTCTGTATGGTCTTGCAGCCTATTGGCCTGGAGGAATGGGGGCGCAGGAGTCTGCGTGAAATGTCAGGTGGTGGTGGGCAGCGCTGAAGGCGACCCTATGCCCTTGTGGTTCTGGGGCAGGCTGTGCCACTTGCGGCTATGAATCTACAAAAGATATTGATACAATTTGCAAACCTCCGATTCCCATACCGTCAAGGCTGATTGAACATTTAATCGTCAAAAGACCAATGAAGCAGTGCCACTAATTTGGTTAAATATGAACATTGGTTACTTACAGTGCTTGGTTATCCCGGGAGGGGCGAGATTATAGGCTTGTTTAAAATGTTTCGGTCAAATCAATTCCTTTAACATGACAGGTAAGACGAAACATTACGATCAGAGTCAATTATCTGTTATCGTATGCAGAATCTGTTGTGCAAGGACAAAGAATGAATGCTTCAACCTCATGAAATAAGGTTTCGAGTCTACTAGCTCCACGTTGCTCGCTATAAACCAACCCAAGTCGATGCTGAAATAAGCACTGACAAAGCAACTTCCGTGCATTTTGTAAAACCAGGAACCCCTGTTGGCAGTGACAAAGAGAAGCCAAGAATTGGAATCTGTGTTATGTTACTGCGACTAGTACCATGCACCTCTAGCATCTGCATGGTTGTGCATGGTCTCCAGGTGTTCGGGAAGACCTAGAATAGAGAGAGGAGCGTAAGGTTCGTTGGGGGTGAGGGAAAAGGCAAGAGGGGCACGGGCAATGCATTCAGATGCAGTATGGGGCGCTCCAGAGAGTGTTCAAGCAGGAGCACAAACACCAAATTCAAACATAAGAATTTTTTTTTACTTAATGCATTGTTTATAGGATAAAATAGGTTAATGAAACCTGAGGGATGGTCGAAATAAATGGCATGCCCTTCGCAATGGCACCTGGGGGTGCATGCTCCACTGCAGACCAGCCACTTCAAAAGAGTCCAGCCATGGATTTCCTTCTTTGTGTTTGTTTTATAGAATCAAAGCTTTTTGGTTGACATTAAATCCATGCCAGGCCTGTTTAGACATCAGAAACGAACAGCAAATAAAGACAGAAATCGCCACTACCGTACATGTTTGATCCCCTCGCTGTGCAAAATACAATGGGCCCGATTCACAGAAGCGTTTTATAATGCTGCAATCATCCCATAGGAAAACGCTCTGTGAATCAAGCCCTATATGTTGCGATCTCAACCCGTCAATTGAAAAGCAGCACGTTTTTCCCAGAAAACGCAGAAAAATCGCGACCTGCCACAAGCCCATGGGAAAGGTCTCCCTCTCTGAAGTACCGATACTGCGCGTCTTTACCCACCGGAAACATGCACGCGGTGTCTGCATGTGGGAGGAGAGGAGAGGAGAGCCTTGCATTGCTGCTTCCTGCTCAGCAAGCTGCTAACCACGGAGGAAGAGGAAGCGGAGGAGGTAGAGGGCACTTATTTTGGGACATGTGCACATGTTTTAATTTACTCTGTGCCTAGCCAGAACAGCTTGAAGCCAGCATCAAAAGCGCTTTCAAGACCGGCCTAGGACTATCGACCCGCGGGACTCAACCAGTGTTGTATGTTCGATCATGGTGTAGTGAGGGTCACATGGCACACCCTCATTAAAGTGGTGCAAGGGTGCCCATCCTAATTGTGTGTTAAGAACTAGTAGTTTACTGTGAATACCCCAACAGACAATGGATATTGCAGCGTGACTAGATTGAAAACTTCAACAGGCCCTTCCAGCCAAACTGCATAAACGTGGGAGGCCCCTTTTGTTTTAGGGGGTGCCATCCATCAGAGTGACGACCAGTATGTTCTGAGAAAGTAACTTGATGGGCCAAGAAACTAAAAAAAATCCTCTCGATCACACAGGCATGTCTTGAGATGACCATACATGCAAACAAGATTCATTCTAGTCAAGAGGTGGTAATCAGTCTTGTTCTTTTCATTCCATACTGGTCAGCACATAAATAGGCAAAACTTTGGCTGGATTACTATGTGAAACATTGCCCACATCAATTTCAGATTCTCAGTGGTGGCTTCGTCATAATGGGTGAGAGGGCGTCAACTCACCGGGTCTTGGCCCACTTTAACACATTATGGAGGAGCAGACAGCCGAGGAGCCTGCCCAGTGAAACACTGAGCGCGCCGTCTGCTGCTTTTTACAGCTGAGGGAGCACTCCTGGGTTGGCTGAACTGTCAAAGGGAAACATTATTCCCCTTTGACAGTTAGTTACCCATCCGCGCAAGCTCAATGAGCCATGCAAGGGTGGGTGCCTTTTGCTTCCTCAGCCTTGCATAATTCATTGGAAATGCTGGCTAGGGAACTGCATGTCTGTATGTGCGAGGGAGAGATACTGCGCCTCCTCACACATACAGAGAGTTGGCTGGAGTTGGGCGTCTCGTCACTCACGCTCAGGCCCTTCTGTGCAGGAACCAGGAATTACTCCAGAAGACCTGCCCAACACTCTAGCAGACCACAAACCTACCACATGCAAAGATGAACTTTCCATCCTCCATTGTATAGGCCTTTTATATGAGACACTCACACTAACATTAACCTATTAGTCATGAACCATAATAACCTATCCATCGATTACCCCATCACTCATCTCGCCTCCTGCAGAGCGATTGAGAAGGCAATCGTTTATCCTGTTACACAAACACATCACTCTGCATATACCAATCCGGACTTTAGCCGCAATTCAGCAAAGACACTGCGACCATTCAAGTTATCAGTAACTCTCTCCACATCCAGCACTAAGGCAACTTCTGCTCACTCGTTCTACTTGACCTCTCTACCGACTTCAATACCATTGACCACAAAGGCTTTCTCAACATTCTCGCCATGCCCATGGTCTTCCACATGAGTAGTGGTGGTTTGCCACCTCCCTCTCCAACAAAAACCAATTCATCCAGATTAGCCTCAAAATATCTCTGCTTCTCAGTAACCAGAGGAGTTCCAGAATGTCCCTTCCTCCCACTTCCCCTGTGATGTTTAAACTCTACGTGGAACCTCCGAGGAACCTCTCACCAATGCAGACCTCAAGATAGGCCAATACACATTTGACGCACAGCTTTAACTAAATATCAATTGCATCGATAACAGTCACTGACTAGAGCACAGTCTGTCCCTTATCCAAGCCTGGATATCAAGTGCCTATCTTAAGCTCAACGCAACAAAGCCCAAACATAATTCTCCTTGGAAGCCCCACCAATCATGCCCAAGCCCAGATATGGCTGACAGAGATGAAGCTTAACGGATTGACACCTCCACTCTCGCAGTAAAAATCAGCTCTGCTTTACCGTCAACTTTGACCTCTCATTCATAACACACATTGCCAATAAAAATCAAGCCACATTGTATAGGCTATGACTGCACTGTAAAGTCAAGCCTTCCACCCAGCCGCAAGTTTTAGAATAGTGATCCAAGCCCTGGCCATCTTCCACCTAGACAGAAGCATCACTCTACTCACAGATGAAGCCTGAGCACCCCAAAGTAACTTTGCAAGCTGCAACACGCCTCATCACAGAGCCAAGAAAGTTCAACCACATAAGCCTCATCCTGAAGGAGTTTTAACGGCCATTCCTTCAAGCAAGCATCCCACTGAAGACAGCCTCCATCATTTAAAAATAAGTTGCAACCTAATCACCACTCTACCTGGCCAGATAGTTCACCGTTGCTGAATGCTTGCACACCACCAGAAGACCCAACATCACTAGACTGCAAGGAGGAATAAACTAGGAAACTGGCATTCCCTGCTATGCATCCTGTCACTGAAACAAGTTACCAATGCAGGTGAGTGTGTCCCCCTCCACCCTGCACTCCAGAAAGGGACATGAAGACACTAATCTTCAAATAGCATCTTGCCAATCATTCCACTCATCACTACTTCTCCAAATCCAGAGCTCCCACCTCTTTGGCTCCCCCATGAATTCCAGCCACTAGTGCTACAACAGCACCATACCTATAAAACACTGGCTGCACCACATATGTACAGTGTTCTGCTGCTTCCCAGGCAGGTTTCCACTTTATAAGTATCATACACACATACCTTTGGTTAATAAAAAAAGAAAAGAAACATCTGACCATTTCATTAACTACTAGTGTTGCTTCTCCAAGGTCACCACCAGGTACAAATCAGAGGGAATACAAGACGCAAATGATATACATCATTTCACCGATAAGCTGTATGAGGACATCAACTAAAATCAGAGCCAAGGCTTATAATGACACAGTCTGGAATAGGGATTGAGGCCTGGTGCTAAAAGGCAAATAGTACTTTGAAAGATCTGGATCTTTCAACAAAGAAAAGATGAAATTGCCTGCATTTATTCTCAGAAAGAGCCTATTTGCTGGTAGTCCAAAGAGAATGACTAGTTTGTGTTCTTCCGCAAGTCTATTTTTTCTCACAAATTCTCACAGAGATATAGGATTTGATGGCACAAAGACAGCCAATATATAATACCGTATGCAGTAACTAAACATTGCCTCGTCTTCAATAATAAAAAGGCACTGGGAAGGGTCAGAACGGGGACAAAATGTCAGGAAGAGACAGAGTGGATTGCTCAAAAGATCATACAAGGTTACTGCTCTGGGCATTCATTTCCGATGCTCCCACATCGCTCCCACAGAACGCTATCAAATCAAATTGGAAACATCAGTGTCTTAAGTCAAACAGAGTTAGAACCATCCCTATAGTTAAGCATACCAGACACTTTTAATCTGCTCTCCAACCTTGACTCTAACATTACCTCTGTCCTCGTCCTACTCGATCGCTCTTCTGCCTTCCACACAGTCAATCATACCATCCTGCTCAACCGTTTCCGTGATAACCTGGGTATCACTGATCAGGCTCTGGCCTGGCTAACCTCTTTCCTCTCTGATCGACCCTCCCAGTTCCAACTTGGGTCCTTCCTATCATCTATCTTCCTCTCTACCTGTGGTGTTCCCCAGGGGTTTAACCTCTCGCCCTGGTTTTTCAACCAATACCCGGCAACTCTCGCACACCGCATTGCCATTTTCTGCTCAAATTTCCAGTGCTATGCTGACGACCCTCAACTCATCTTCAGGCTGCCCTCGGCCACCTCCTCTCCCTCTCTCATCTCCGATTGCCTAGCTGCCATTCAAGATTGGTGTGCCGCCAATGATATCGAAATGCCAGCAAGACAGAGATCCTACTCATCGGCACACCTTCACCATCCATTCCCCCTCACTCTCTGGCCGGCCTCCCTTGGCCCTCCTCTTAGCCTGCTAGGCTAAGAACCTCAGGGTCATCTTTGACTCCACACTTTCCTTCTCCACCCACATCTCTGATGTCTCCAAAAAGTCAAACTTCCTACTGCACCTCCTCAGAGGTACTCTGCCTTTCCTCTCCTTCCCCCAGAAGCTCACTGTACCCCAAGCTCTGGTTCTCTCTAGGTTGGACTATTGTAACAGCCTCTTTCTAAATCTACCTTCCTCTACTCTCCGCCCTCTGCAACTAAACCAGAACAGGACTGCGAGACTTGTACTTGGCCTCAAGCCCTGGGATTGTATCTCTCCAGCTCTGAAATCTCTCCCTTGGCTCCCAGTGGATGCAAGGATTAAATTAAAAACTTGTGTAAAGAGTGATGTCAGACACTACTGAGGAGGATTGTTGGGGACATGACATCAAGGAGAACTGCGCCCGTCCCAAAGGACATTATTGTAAGTCAGTGTTTGAATTCATAGGCCGAAACGAGTGGGGGTTAGTCCCGATCTACTTTGCCTCAAAAGGAACATCCTTTTGCAGGCATTTGCCAGACCTTTCAGAGGCCCCGACTGAGAATGACCTGGTCAGTACACCCAATTCCATTTGAGGCACTTCCGGGTGCTGGATCTCCAAAAGATTTATTGAGTCAGAAAAATGATCATGAAATGGCCGGATGGGAGTCAACACGTCATCAACCCCTTCATCCTGGGGGTAATCCTCATGAAGAGAAGGTTCATCCAAGTCATCCTGTGGGAGAGGAGGGGACACTACATCTGGTGGTGGAGGTGGAAGTGTGGGCCCGAGAAGACCCTTTGCTGAAGAAACCAGAAATATATTTTGAGCCGAGGGAACTGTTGAAAGAACCGACGGTGGAGGGCCAGCAAGTACCTCTGAAGTCTGCTAAAGGCACTTGGGGGACAAGCCTTTGAGGACAATGGCCTGAGATGAGTTCTTGTATGAGCTAATTTACATAGTTTTTTAGAACCTGAAGGCATAAGGATCAGAAATCATTTGATGAACAAATCTTCCACGCTCCGGTTCAAGTGAGTAGGTTGTGATGGGGAAGGCTTTTGCAAAGGTACAGGCCCCTAGATAAAACCACAGAAAATGGCTGCCACGGAGGCCTACCCATCCAAGGATCACAATAGACCAATCAATCTATGGGAAAAACAGTCCTGTCCCAAATAAGTACTGAGTGTGGACCAAGGCCTAGCTTTGGAGGAACATGGTGAGGAGAAAAGTCTGCCTCTGTGACATTCTGGCTGTCAGTCTTTTTGTGGTATTAGAAAAAACTGTTCCATCACAATAGGCTAAGTTTGACATTGCTGTCTGCAAGGTCCGTGGTTTACATCACCCACTGTTGGACTGCAGGAATCATCTGTGAGGGCCTGCGCATATATCCTCCTACGATCTGCTGTACCGGTGTACAGCCACTGAATAGAATTGCCCGCCCGCTCCTCCAGTGTGAAGATCAGCATTATCTGTTGCAGAGTAATGCCGGTGACTACACCCCCAAATCCCCTAACCAATCCAGCGTCTTGGAGTCTCTTACAACATCCGGCCTAGGCAAAGCCCAGGCGAAGTCAGGCCAAGTCTGAAATCGCCGTCTGCGGCTGTGCACGGCCGGACGCAGTTCGGACTAGATCATTTTCTACAGTTTCGTACTACCTCATCTACAAGCAGACCTCATGCAGCGCACTGCAGTTTCGCTTGACTTCCCAGCTGCAACACAACCAACATATCCACCTGCTGGTTTCATTTTCCTCCTTCACGCTGTTTATTCCTCTTTCTTCCATACTAAACTTATGCTGCTGCATGTCTTTTGCATTCTTCCGGCAACTCTCAGTTCTCTTCCTCTCGCAACTATTATAACCTTATCTACCTACCTTGTACTTCTTATACTCCTCTTACCCTGGATCTCTGGAATGCCAGATCTTTGTGCAAGAAAACTATTTCAGTATTAGATCTCTTTCTTCGACTAAACTTCCACTTCCTCTGTATCACTAAAACTTGGATTTCTTCTTTCAATACTTTTATTCCTGCCTCCTTGTCTGCATGTCTTAAATCTTTTTGTCCCGCATCCATCTGCTCGTGCCGAGGGTGTTGCATTCTCTACTGTTCTTTTTTTGTTCTTGTCCGCTCTACTTTGACTCTCCCAGTCTTTTATTCATTTGAATACTCATACTTCTAAGCCCTATTCCATATCTTTGCTACTCATCTATCAACCACCTGGTCTAGTTGGGCCATTTTGCGATGATCTTGATGATAATCTTTTTATTCTTTGGTCTACGATTCCTTTTGTTCTTTTGGGAGATTTTAATCTCCATCTGCCTCTACACATGTAAATCTTCAATTTCTTTCAATTATCTATTGTCATTTTCTTTCTCCTTTTTCGAATCCTCCCTTGCATATGTCGGGTTCTTCTTTAGCTCTTTATTTCACCTCTTCACTTTCCACATCTCATGTGTCTGCACTTCCAGTATATCTCTCTGATCATCATCTTTCTTTTTCCATTTTTCCTGGACCTCTGGTAACCGATTCTCCTTTGCCCACTACAACGTTGTATTGTCGATCTGCGCACCTTTAATACTCCTCTGTTTCATCATATACTGCTGATCTTCCTTCACATACTTCTTTTGCTACCTTATCTGCCGATGAGGCTGCTATTTCCTTGTCATCTTCCCTTATTTCTTCACTGGATGCTGTCTATCCTACACCTACATTCTATCCCTCACGTAAACCCCCCTCAACCCTGGCTTTCCTCAACTTTGCACTATCCGACTGCCCTTCGCCGTCTTGAGCGCCGTCAGCTGAAGTCCAGGTTTGAAGTAGACTTTTTCCTATTCTTATCATACACTTTGACTGTCTCCTACGTTCAGCTAAACGTTCTTATTTTTCTGATCGTCAACATACTCCGTCAACTCAACCTAAACGCGTGTTTCAAACTCTAACACACCTTCTTTGTCCTGCTACCCCTGACCATTCTAGCAACTCTACTTTATCCACCTCTGACCTGGCTTGACCCTATTACTTGACCCAAATTCTCATTCCTAAAATCTACACTCTTGTTTCTTATCTAACATCTTTATTTATTTTTTGTCTTTCAACTTCTGTTTGTCCTACCTCATTCAAGCATGCCTCTATCCTTCCTATCTGGAAAAAACCTCTGATCCTTCCCTCGCTTCTAATTTTTATCCAATCTGTCTTTTGCCTTATCTCTCTAAATTACATGAATGTCTTGTCTATTCTCAAGTGTCCACATTTGTTTATGATAGTTCTATTGTTCCCCATGTTCAGTCAGGGTTCAAACCTCTTAATTCCACTGAAAACACTCTTCTTTCTGTTTCTAATTCTTTACTGTCAGCACGTTATTCTAAACACTCATCCTTGCTTATTCTGTTAGACTTGTCTGCAGCTTTTGACACTGTTGATCACCCTCTCTCGCTTTCTTCCCTTTCCTCTTTTGGATTTTCAGGGTCTTTTCTTTCTTGGTTCCAGTCCTACTTAACCCAAAGGACATTCCCGGTCTCCTGGGCTGGATCAACCTCTGGCACACTTCCTCTTGTCCATGGTGCTGCCCAAGGCGAAGTCCTTTGTCCATTCCCCTTTTCTCGCTATACATCTCCCTAGGCACAAGTTATTTCATCTCTCTGTCTTTCTTGCCACTTTTATGCGGACTACACTCAACTTTTCTTGTTTCTATTCCTTCCCTCCTGAAGTTTACAATGAACTCTCTACATGTCTCCTAGCCATCAATTCCTGGATTAAAGAACAGTTTTTGGTATTAAATGCTGCCAAAACTGAAGCACACTTTTCCCCCGCAAACACTATTTCTTCTCCTCTTCCTCCTTCTCCTTTTCCTCCCCATTTCTTCCTCAGCTCGTAACTTGGGACTTCACTTTGATTCCGATCTATCCCTCTACTTTCCCGTGCTTGTCGTTATCACTTTTACAACATCTGCAAAGATCAACATTTCTTATCTTTTGATGAAACAAAACTCCTGAGCTCTTCATTAATATTTTTCAGACTTTTCTACTGTTCAGCCTCTCTAATTGGTCTTCCTCTGGTTCAACGTGCTGCACTGTAATCAGCTTTTAATGCAATTTTTCTTCTTTATCTTCTCCTCGCACGTGATTCAATGGTCTCCTCTCTCTCTCTACTCTCGGCTGGCTCTCTTTCCATTCTCGTCTCACATTTAACTTTGTGTGTTTAGTCTTTAAATCTCTTCATAATCTTGCACCTACTTATATCTCATTTTATATCCCTACTCATTCTCTTCGCTCTCAGTCACAATTTCTTCTTGCTGGTTCTCGTCCTTGCGCTAGTTCCCGCTTTCGTTCTTTTACTTTGTTAGCTTCTTTTCATTGCAATTCTCTTGCACTTTCTCTCCGTTCAATTTCTTCGTACTCTTTATTTCGTTCCTCAATGAAGACGTATTTATTGCAAATTGATATACCAGGCTGACTGTTGTTCTATTCTTGCTTGGATTTTCATTTTATTGTACCGTTTTTATGAATCTCCCTACAGCGCGTTGTATTAAAGCACTTTATAAATCTCAAAATAAGAAATCTCAAAATAAAAAAATAAAAATAAGGCCCGGGGGTTCAAGGCCGGTTCATGAACACAGGCTTTTTTCCTGGCCCATTATAAAAGTCATAAGGTAAGTGAACTGGCAGAGGAAGTCGAAAGTATCCACAGCGCTTGTACAGGGGTAGCAAATGCAAAGAGGTTGCGGGTGTCTAGGGAGTGTGGGTGTACTGCCAGAATACTACCGCGTTAAGGAGAAGTAAACAGAAGGTTCCCAAAACACACTGCGGCAAAGATGCAAAACATTAGAAGATTGGTCAGCCAGACAAACGTGTTTCAAGCCTAACAGGCTCTTCATCTGAGGCTGATGTTACACATTAAAAATGCTGGATATGAAATATTAACACATATTGAATCCAAATGAAAAGTAGAGAAAAGTTACATTTAAGAAAACCATGACAACATTTTCAGTGACACAAGGAGCATTGAGCCAAAAACAAGGCAATTAAAGGTAGCATTATTAACATAGCACAAACCGAAATTCAGCATTTGTGTAAATATGTGAAGAACTACAAGAAGAAAGAAATAACGGGACAAAACAATTATCAAGATAAACATGGGGGTGGGAAATGGAGAAAGAAAACAAGGCATTAGATATGTAATCGAGAGTCCTGCGCGATCAGTAACAATTTGTGCCAAGTAGTGGTAAATTGTTGAAACCAGTTGGAAAAGAATGTACCTTGTAATTGGAATAAGTGTCAAGTCATGAGGGCTTAAATTGCCTGTATATACTTCAGAAAGAACAAAGTAAAGCCAATTGATTACATATATCAAAGGAGCTAAAAGATGTAGTAGTATATTACAAAAAATGAGTGTTGTAAAAAGACATAAATCAAGTTTTGCAAGCACACTGCGCAACAACACTTAAGTAAAGCCAAAATGGTATAGTAATTTTTAATGAAAGCTAGAGTAGCCTGACACGTGTTTCGGGCATTTGCCCTTCCACTGAGGCTGTGGTTTGGTTCGGTTGAGAACCAGGGTATGGTAAGTGATTAATTAACGATTTCTCACGGGCTCCGCTGTCACTTGCAGTTGCAACAAACTATAAGGTAGCGTTTCCGCGTTACAGCAGCGTCTCCGCTTTTGAAACTGAAGTCGTTTCTTTTGGGACATTAAGCGGGCACAATATGAACTCCTTCATAAATTGTAATACGAAATATGTGGTCTATTGCATCATCTGTACCTGCGGTCTCAAATACATAGGGAGCACAATTAGACCACTCAAATTCCATATTAGAGAACATTTGCAACCATTGGCAGTCAAGAAGCAAAATATCCCCTGGCTGCCCAATGGCAAGCACAGCACCAACTTGACAGCAAGGATTACATTCGCTATGTGGGTTTAGCAAAAGTTTCTTTGCCCCATGTGGTGGTAACTTACTACTTAAGTCGAGCATCTAGTTGGCGAAGCTTATCTGCAAATATCAAACTGTTTATAATGGTTTAAATTCAGACCATGAATTTGCAATCTTTTTATAAATATCCATGATGTTGTAATCAATATCTCTCTGTGGGATCTTTTGTGCGATTTTTGGGTGCCAGTGCCCATGTTAATGTATGTTATATGCTTTATTTTTACCGTGCAATTCAATTTAAACTATACATTATTGCTCCGGTGTCTCCGGAGCTTCTAGACAATGAATGCATTATATTTCACTTCCATTGTGCAATTGCAGCTTTTAATTGTACAGGACAGCGCGATCTTGGTACTTTTTTTCTGTCTTATGCATGTGGATTTAATTTATTCGGCGCCATGTGTGCTTGAGATTCCCATAGGTTTTGGCTCACAAAATTATTCTCGCATTCACGGCTTCTTAAAAACTATTTCAACTGACTATTTCTGCCTTCAGAACACAAAACGTCCCTTCGTTTCCTTTATAATTGTAATAGCATTAATGACCATGCCATTACAATTTTCTCAATGCTTACTCAGCATCAGCCCAGGTAACTATCCAACACGAGTTACTTATTGGAATGTAGTAAGCATCTTCCGCTTCAATCTTAATTCACTATTACTAAATTCCCTCACCCAAGCTGGCGCCCAATTTCTAGCCACATCACTATTGAGTTTCGTTATGTCTAGCTTCGTATTCACCTGATGGTCTTGTTTTAAATTGACTCCCCGGCTCGCTCAACACGCTCAAGCCTAATTTTGCTGTTTTGCGCTTAGAATCCAGGTAAGACACATTGACTATGATCCCTGATCGTGTCTGTGCGCAGAGGGCTGACAGTTTGCTGGTTTCCATTCCGACTCGCTGCGGCTGCACAACGCGGGCCATCTACGTTATTCCATGCATCCGTTTGTTCTATAGACAAATCAAGTACTTTTTCTATTTTTTAGTACATTGATACTTAATTAAATCAATTTAGCACTACACTCGATCCATAATTTGCAAAATTACAAAAATAATATAATTTTTTCGATCTTCTTGCGCTAAATTCGCATCATGTAAGTACAAACGAAATAATTTTTGGAATCTTAATCTTATTCCCATGCCTTCATCTGTGAATCCAATCTGCTGACAACCATTGTTTTCCCCCTTTTTCTACACCCAGCCTCTGCCGCATCTGCAAAGCATAAGAGGTATGTCTTTTTACAACACTCATTTTTTTGTAATATACTATTAGGTCTTTTACCTCCTTTGATATATGTAATCAATTTACTTTACTTAGTTCTTTCTGAAGTATATACAGGCAATTTAAGCCCTCATGACTTGAAACCCTTACTCCAATTACAAGGTACATTCTTTTCCAACTGGTTTCCACAATTTACCACTACTTTGCACAAAATGTTACTGATCGCGCTGGACTCTCAATTACATCACTAATGCCTTGTTTTCTTTCTCCGTTTTTTTTTCCCTCGTGTTTCCCTTGATAATTGTTTTGTTCTGTTAATAATGCTACCTTTAATTGCCTTGTTTTTGGCTCACTGCTCCTTGTGTCACTGAATATGATGTCATGGTTTTCTTAAATATAATCTTTCCTCTACTTTTCATTTGGATTCAATATGTGTCAATATTGCATACCCGGCATTTTTATTGTGTAACATCAGCCTCAGATGAAGAGCCTGTTAGGCTCGAAACACGTGTCAGGCTGACCAATCATCCTAAATAAATACAAGACTGTATTCTAATTTTTGCATCTTTGGTGCAGCGTGTTTTGGGAACCTTCTGTTTACTTCCCATCATAAAAAAGTCACCACACTTGACTTAGCTTTCTTCTTTGAAGGAGCCTCTGTGAAATGCCCATTGTTTGATTTACTCCTGCCAGTCGAGGGAAGCTCAAGTTGTACACTCGTGGCAGAATTAACCCGGGAACATGGATCCTCGACGGGAATGGTGTAAGTCATAGCACTGGGGTGTGGAGTGTTTGCAAAGCCGGCTGACAATTTAGAACTAAAAGAGCAACTTTCAGGGTTGCTTCCATATGGGGAAACCCTCAGCAGAGCCAGTGGCAGCCTTAAGCCCTTGCTGGGGAATTCTCAGGAGATGACTTCAGTAAGATTAGTCCCTGAGGGTGGCACCTCAGCCTTGCTAATGAAGCTTAGCCCCTTGACAGATGACTTCAAGGTCACCCTCAGTAGTGTTAGCCTTTGAACAGGGAGTCTAACAGTCTCTGGTAGCCAGACAAGCACTGCTCCAATCTCCAATGTTCCAATGTCACTAGAACAGCTATGGTCCCTCAATTACCAGACTGCTTCTTTTTTTATTGAGTACATCTTGAAAATTAAAAATGGGACTAACTGACCAATTATGTCCTCCTATCGACAGAGCCTACGACCATGAGCATGGACTGAAAGGGTGTCACACTACAGGCAAGAGTCTCAATAACGCTCAGACCCCAAATACTCAAGGCAAAACACATGGGGAAGACTGTGGTGCTGCTTATATGCAGTCATAACCGTGCCGAGAAAGGACTAAGGGCCAAAGCCTGAAGTGAAACTTAGGGAGGCAGGCCAAAGCCTCTCATGAAAAGCAAAGCTCAAAGAGGGACAAATATTTTGGGTTGCAAAAAAAACCAAAAAAAAACACCCCAGTCTCGCCCCAATGTATGAAGGGAAAAGGGAGGGGACGTAGGAGTTAAGAGCGAGAATTGACAAGTATGGCACCAAATATGTCGGACCAGTTAGGTTACCGTCACTGTTAGTTTGTCCATCGTAACCAGCGCCCAACCCCTCCGCCTCGCCCCCACACTGCTCCCACAGTTACTTTCCTTCTGGAAAGCCATATTGTCTGTTCACTGCTTTGAGAGCAGCCTTGGCACAGACCTTACGGATGCTCCAGCATTAGATAGAACGCCCTCCCTATCACTGACACAAAAGAGGGCGACAAAGCATCACTGCGGGAGCTTTCACGTGTGCGCTGCTCAATGGAGACGCGTGAGTCATGAGGACGGCGAGGAGCCACAGCAGCCAATTCACTGGGAGACCATCTGATTTGTATGAAAGTCATTCTTCACTTTATTGTATGCATTGTAATTGCAT